>NC_057727.1:25498660-25568842 GCF_004010195.1 Chiloscyllium plagiosum
CCTGACCTCTCCGCCCCCACCCCACTCCGGCCTATCACCCTCACCTTGACCTCCCTCCACCTATCGCAATTCCAACGCCCCTCCCCCAAGTCCCTCCTCCCTACCTTTTATCTTAGCCTGCTGGACACACTTTCCTCATTCCTGAAGAAGGGCTTATGCCCGAAACGTCGATTCTCCTGTTCCTTGGATGCTGCCTGACCTGCTGCGCTTTTCCAGCAACACATTTTCAACCTGCAGTATCCCCCTCCAAACTTTGATCTGCCATTAGCAGATTGTGTACCCCCGGATACCACCAACAGTAAAGTGTTCCTAACCAGTGGGGACTTCTCTACCCCCTGGCCAATAATACTGTCCCAGCACCGTCCATATGGCCGTAGCAGCCTCCTAGCAAGGTGTGCTCTATACCGGTGGGACTCTTTACCCTCCTGGTCACCTCTATTGAGCCAACGCCTCCCGATAGGCCCAGAAACCTACCTCTAGCCCGATGTGTTCTCTACCAGGGACACTTTACCCTCCTGGCCCCCACCACTATTCAAGCTCTATCATTCTACTACGGACTGACAGGATATCATGGTTACTCACATTGTCCATGCTCTCCCCCTTGGTAACGTGCAATCCACTGAGGTTTGGCTCTTGGTCAGTGATCAGTTCCTCTTCCTCACCATATTGGAAATTACAAGTACAGACAGCACCCAACTTTTAACTTAAACTCTAACTGGGCTCTATGTTGTTCGCCCCTGCAGAGTCCAATGTTACCTTACTTTGCCACTTGTGCTTCACAACTCCTAGTGCCCTTGGCGCCTCAATTCCCACTTCAAATCCCAACTTTCGGTGTGTGTGGGGGGTGTGAACGGTGGTTTCCCCTCTTAACAACCAGTTTAGGGCAGGGCTTTTGAGACAGGCATGTGTTTCAGCACAAGCAGCAGGTTCTTACAACAATTAGTACAGTTAAACACTTATTCTCCACAGACATGCACTTAATTTCTTTTTGACTCAATATTTGTAGCAAATCAGACGTTGCAATCGGTATACCTTTTAAACTGTGTCCTTGGTCTGGTCTGACTCTTCCCGTTTGCAGGTACAAATTGGTTCTTACCCTGGTCTCCCAATCGTGGCCTTCGATCAGGGACCAGTAATAGGAACCCTGCTCGCAGTGCCAATTCTTATGGGGAAAATCACCAGCCTTGGAGTCAGAGTCGGGGTTCAATTACAGAGCTTATTGTACAAGGAAATACCGGGGAGAGAAAGACACCAACAGCACAGTGGTCAGCTGCGATTCTTCTCTCGACCCGGAGCACGTCAAGATACTTTTATACATCTTGTGATACAATTGGTCAGTGTTGAGATTATTGTCTTTGTAACATGATTTGTTTATGGCAATCATTGTAGAATCATTTCGATACAGTCATTGCCAGTTCAAGCGCAGCCTTTGTTAGGGTGCTAATTGCTCTTCCTGAGAAGGACGATTACTGTAGCTCTGGCTATTAGCACTTTGTATTGAGTCTGTATCCAGCTGTTAGCATTTCTATCAAAGGTGTTGGCGGACAATGTATGTTACTCATGTGTATTCTCTTCCTCCACTCACCTTAAACTAATCAACTAGGTTGTAAGTGCATCGTGCTGGCATTCTGGTGGCCCCAGGCAGTGTTTATATTTGCTCTGCTGTCTCTCTCCATGTTGTGGTCCGGCTGCCATCTTGTGTCAAGTGGCTGACTGATGGCTCAGTGGCTATCTTGTGTGTCCGTGTGCCTAGTGTCACTCTGCCCTGTGCCATCTCCCGCTTCAACAGAAACAGAGAAAAGCTATTGAGGGAAAAGCACGAGATTGGCATGAAGGAATGATGCCTGTTTGAAGAGCTGGTATAGGGCATAATGGGCTGAATGATTCCCTTATGCACCATTACAGTTGTGATTCTAATGTAGTTGGGACTTTCAAAGCCATTTTCATCTTGATTGCAATCACCATGTATACTGTTGTCTCTCAATCAAGAATGGTGTAACTTCAGTAAGCAACCATCTCCAGTGATAAAGCATTCTTGGCTGCTTTTAAAGTAAATCTGTAGAAAATGTTGGCATGTTGTTTTTGCATGAGCAATATTTGAGTTTTAATTTTTTTCACCTTCAGAAAATTTCAAAGGGCTGGATCTTACATTCCTTTGGAAAGGAGGAAAGCTTGCTCCTTCTGTAGTAGGTCCATCTATATATTGAATGAGAAAATTTTCTTGTACACACTTAACAATTTGGTAATAGCAAGGATTTCACCACATTTCTTATATAAATCTTGAGATGGCCCGAGTTTCTTCTGACACAGGGTCCCTTCTCACACATGGCATCATTACCCATGTCACTCAGACCCCTAAAAGATTTGTAGAGCTGTAGAGCAATCCAAACTGTCAAAATACTTCTAACGTTTTACTTTATTTTCATGGTCAAATTTCTTCTATGGTTCACAGCCTTAAAAGTGGAAAAACAGCAAGTGGTTGAGCCAAGCTGGTCTTTCTCCATTGCAGACTAATTGTGCAAGTTAGGCTTCAAAAATGTTTGCTGTGGGAGAAAAGCTATTTTCTCTTGGAACAAGACTTAAAATAAATTGTTACAACATGTGTGTATTGGTATCATGGTCAGTTTCAGTCAACATCACTTCAGATGTCAACTCCCTGCCTTTGACTCCTTTCTGGGCTTTCATAGAAGCTATCATCGTCCATAGTGTCCATGTTTGAATGAGCCATGTGATTGATAATTTGCTTGCTAGATGAGAAGTTAATTGCTTTTCCAGTGGCTGTCCAGAAGGAGGAAGATAGAGCTCAAGAGTTCTGAAAGTATGTTGAATTCCCAAAAACCAGGGATTAAATTCTTCCACTTGTGTTGAAAGTGTGGTGGTAAGTGGGCTTCATGGCATCTGGTCCATCATGCATTGGGGCAAATGTTCTCCTGCAACTCTTCCATTGTTTTACTGAATTTATTATGTAACTGAGCTGCTGGCTATGAGTCCTTGTGAGATCTTCTGACTTGCACGCCTGTGTGAAACATAACGTCTAGCTGCACATCAATTCAGATGTTGCAATTCAGGAATTGCGGATCTCAGCTGCAGTGTTTCACCCTAACAATGTTGCAAAAGAAAGGCAAGCTCATTCCCTAATCCCAGGACAGTGACCTGGAGGTGCTGGTAGAATGGAGGTCAGTGCTTTTAACCTGCTGACTGCCAACAGAGACCGCACCTACAAACCCAGCCAGCCTGGACATGAGCAGCAGAACGAGTCAGTGCTGTGTTCCACATGGAAAGAGATGCTGAGTATTGTAGAAAGAAGGTCAACGAAACACTGTGCTCCCCAAGAGTAAGTGCATAATCCTTTCTCTGCCACTCACTGTAACTCTTCTATTGCATAACCATCTCCCCAAGATTCATGAAGTAAAACTCTCAGTATAGCATTTGTGATGTCCTTTCAATGGCTCTCACCTACCTCATCCTCTGATGTTACTAACAGTTTCTGCCCTAGCACTTCGTACTCACCAAGGACACCTATCAATTCTCCTGCTCGTGCGTATGGCTAACTGCTCTTACATCCACACCATCCTTTGTCACATTATAGCATAACTTGGCCTGTAACTGGGCTGAGAGTCCCAGGTCCGGTGGTGTGGGGGTGGCAGACATCCAGCTTCTCACATCTCACAAGGAGAAAATAATAAATCTGGCTGAGGAAGAGTAGAACCACTCATGGTGATGTGGGATAACCCAGTAATCGTCATTTTGCTTTGTTGCACTGCTCTCTCATTGACTGCTAGTGTTGACTCACTCTTGCACTAGATTACATGGATTTTGTAAACAAACAAAACCCTGTTTGTGGGATGTGGACGTGCTAGTTAATCCAACATTTATCGTATGTCACTTATGACCCTGGAAAAAATGGTGGTGAACTCCCTTCTTGAAGAGTGAAAGTGTACTAATAAGTGCTGGTGGTAAGAGCTTTCACCATACATTTGTACACGATGGCATGAAAAAGCAATAACTGTAGCCATTGAGGTGATGGCAAGGTCCTACAGACAACATCAAAATTTCTTTTAGCCTTGCAAGTAAGTTGCAAAGTTGGCATTTTCTGTCAGCACATTCCTTGACCATTCACTCATTTTGCCTTGCTACCCTCAACTGTATGCATGGAAGAAGATCTCTGTTTACAATTATTTGGTGGGATAATACGTCCACAATGATATTGGAAAGTCTTACAGTTTTTGTTGAAACTAGTGTTGCCTGCTGTTACATAATTTTTGCTTGCCTCTGTTTCCTACAAAGTTACATCCACCTACTGCAAGACAGTGCAGGCTTTACACTTCTGGCCTGCTGCTGGATTTCCTGTATCTTTATTGGCAAGCTACAGACTGGGGGCTTATCTTCTGTTGGCAGCTCAGGGGAATTTTACCACCAGAACTTCATATGTACGCACACCCTGACTTCTGTCCTGGATTAGCTGCCCACTGCCTGCCTGATTTACTGCCATGAAAATCTCCTTAATATATCTGGTTAATGTTGAGATACCTTTTAAATTAGGAATATACTTTATGAGCGTGGCTTTGATTGTGAAATATATTTTAATGGATATTGAGCATTAGCAACAATATATTTGGCATACTGTCTTGCCTTTTTTTTTGTTTAAAATGATTATTGGAAACGCAAGACTGTGACCGAACTGAGCTAGTTTTATTTGAGGAATAAAGAAGCACTTGAACAATCTTTAGTTTAAAAGGAAATTTAAATTCTGATGAATATTCAAGAATTAGACTTAAAAATATAAAACCAATCAACACTGAATATATTGTCCATTGAGTATTATGATACCTGTGTTATTTGTGGACCATTCTCGGTTGAAAGTTGAGATACATGTCACAATGGGAGAAAGTGAGGACTGCAGATGCTGGGGAGTGTGAGTTGAGAGTGTGGCACTGGAAGTGCAGAACAGGTCAGGCAGCACCCGAGGAGCAGGAGAATGGATGTTTCAGGCATAAGCCCTTCATCAGGAATAGGCTACTCTCCTGCTCCTTAGATACTGCCTGACCTGCTGGGCTTTTCCAGCGCCACATACATGTCATAGTAGTTGTTTGAAGATCCTTATTGATGAGAAGCCTGTGTTTGCCAGGATTGTCAGTTTAGATTTTGTTAATCCTAAAACTCATAGTAACCTTTGCTATATAATTACTCTTTGGTTTTATATTACTTACAATTTTCAGCTTCAGTGTGTAAAACATTCTAAATAGGAAATATTACAAAATATTGATGCTAAATTATTTATTTTCATCATGATACTGATGATCAGTAATTTCCTCATGTTCTTTAAGATTAGATTAGATTAGATTAGATTAGATTAGATTACAGTGTGGAAACAGGCCCTTCGGCCCAACAAGTCCACACCGACCCGCCGAAGCGCGACCCACCCATACCCCTACATTTACCCCTTACCTAACACTACGGACAATTTAGCATGGCCAATTCACCTGGCCTGCACATCTTTGGACTGTGGGAGGAAACCGGAGCACCCGGAGGAAACCCACGCAGACACGGGGAGAGCGTGCACACTCCACACAGTCAGTCGCCTGAGGTGGGAACTGAACCCGGGTCTCTGGTGCTGTGAGGCAGCAGTGCTAACCACTGTGCCACCGTGCCGCCCATAAGTGACAAACTCAACAAATTCCTTCTCAGTTGTAACTGAAATTGTTTCTCTTGTTATTGTACAAACTAAGACATTGGTTCTTTTTCTAAAAATTAATCTAATGCCCACAGTGTTAAGTTCAAATTGATCACCATTATGCCAATTTTTTTACTGTCTCTTTTTTTACTGTAATGCTGACATCTGGATTACCTACCGTGTTATAGAAATTCCACTTTATTCTCCCAAATTACTTCACTCTGTGCACACTATCAATTTGATCTTGACAACTGCTTTCTGAGTGCATTACAGTTCACCAGCTCCCTATTAGAAAGCATACTTCAAAATTTAAATCATTGTAAATGTCCGCAAACTAAAGACTTGTTTCCATATTTTACTAAAGAATTCTCTCTCATTTATTGTGAGCTAAGCGCGTTGTGTGGCAAGTCTGTTATTTTCTATCCTTTAGATTTGAGAATATATATCTATGATTAATTTTCTGTAAGCTGCAATTATCCGTCCACCTGATTCCCAAAAACAATAATGCAATTTCTTGTATTTTGTAGGTGTGTACTTTTGTGCTTGCTTTCATTTTTTTTGTTCTGAAAATGCTTTCTTGCAAACTACACAATGTATTATTATAGTTGGTTTTATTTTAATTCCATATTATTGCACTTATGATTGTTTGCAAATTCAAACAACTTCTATAATTCATAATGAAGTATAATGTGGGTTCTTTTTGACATGGTTTGCACTTTGTAACAAATGCTTCCAAAGTCATTTTGCTTTGAGTAAATGGCATGAAATGCCTCTGATTTAATCTCTCAATATATAATCTCAAAATATTTAAATAAATCTTTTAATTACTTTAGTGCTATATTTGTAATTTTTAGCATGATGGAAATGTTCTTCATCATGTGTGATCTGTTGGAAATACTGTTCAGGCACCTAAAATGAATTTCTTCATTGTTACATCCATTTATATTCTGTGAACATATTTTCTTTTCTTTCCGCAAACAGAACCATTTCTTGGAAGGCTTACAAGAGGTATCCAAGTAAATCATCTTGTGCTTCTGCTGTGTACTTGCTTGTCAAAATTCATTCAAAAGCTAGACTAAAATTGTGATCTTCAGTTAACATTTTCTTTTGCCTGCAGTAATCAGTAGTGATTAAAGTGAAATTGTTTTGCACAAGTTTTTTTTGTGTTTCAGTATTAAGTAAAAATTGAATTTTGTTTTTTAGTAATGATTTAAATTCACTATTTTGTTTAAGTGGAATGGGCCCAATTGTTCACTCTTCCACTAGAAATGCAAAACTGGCTTTTTGTTTCCATGGGTGAATAATGTTGTTTTCCTACCTGTTCAATATATGCGATGCCTGATTTTTGGATTCAAGTACAAAAGTGCATCTCAAAGGGCATTTTGAAGCTGTTTAGGAAGGAATTTATCACTGTTGGCTTCCTTCACAGAACTTTCCAATTATTCCAGAGTTTTAGCATATTTTAATTCCCAGGTGGTTTGTTTAATTTTTGTCCCTGTGGTCATGGGAAACTAAACATATCTGGGGGGAAAGAAATATTTTGTTTCACTTCAGATTATTCTTATTTATGCACACATTTAGGAATAACTACTTGGGGTGGGAGTGGGGGAGGAGAAATTGTTCCATGAATAATTGACTTGACAATCTTCAAGTATCGATGCTTCTTCCTAGTATTGATGTAAATAGTTGAAAAATTGCAAACTTGTTGCCACTTGTTTTGCAATTGCAATATGTGTAGGCTCGATTAAGCAGCTAGTATTTCCTCCTTGCATGTGGAGGAGGAGGGTAATTTGACATTTTTATGTTTTATCCCAATGTGTATGTTGATCATTTTGCTTACTGTATGTGCTTACAGAACGCTTATTGTTTGTGTATATGTTTTGTGTTCACAGACATTTAAAAGCAGAATTTTAATTCCATTTTGAATAGAAAAGTATAATGTATAGAATGATAACTTCCACCATTATGTATACTACTTCGTATTATGAAAATATATTCATGCTGTTTCAGAAGCAGGTCACATGCTTTAATCTAATGACTATTTTGAACTTTATGTCTACATTATATGACAATAAAGGAATGTAGTAAATGGAACTTTTTTAAGGATGGAAGGGGAAAGCATTAATATGGAGGCTATTCAATTAATTTAAGGTAACAAATGACTTGCTACAATGCTGTTATTGTTATCTCTTGTAAAGAATTTATTACATATCTTATTTTACAATTGTGGACAGGAAATTGATCCCTTCCCTCATGTGACACTTGGCTGTATATTCTGTTCCTGAATAGCTTGTACTGCATTGGTTTGGTCCAATATTTTATGCTCTGATGTTGCTGATTTTGAAAAAAAAGTACCGATTTGTCTTTTGGGTTGCAATAAATTCAGTTATTGGTTAATTGGGTTTGTGCGATTTGCTGACATGACACATGAAATTAGCGGTGAAAAGTGGTATTCATCCAAAACCACCAGTTGTTTATTTCAAAATTATTTGGAAAGCATTAAATTTGTGGTGGATGTATTGATCCCTGAAAGCTAACAGCTAAAACGATGTGGAAATGTAACAGCTAAGGTACTATGCAGAATTAAATTAATTATTTGGATGTTTATTCAAAATCAAATGTTGAAGCAGATGTGATTCATGACAGCTAGATAATGGCATATCTGCTATGAGGTGCAAAGCTTTCTCATCACTAATAGCAAATGGGAAGTATCCGGGAGATACCTGGAGTTGTTCAACCAACAGTTTCAAATGTTGATTGTGAATGAACCATTAAGCACAAACATTTATGGTGCCTTTTTAAAGACATTATTGTCAAAGGTCCTGGTATTTTTGAAAGGTTAAATTCTGCTTTGATTCAGCCAGCAGCTTCAACTGCAGAGTGTTTTGAGTGGTTCTGTTATCTGCACTTGCAGATTTGTGTTTATTCTATGAAACATAATTGCTATTTCATTATATAGCATTTATGGAGCAAGTGTCTTTTCTAGCTCTGAGGTTCTCTAATTAATTACATTTTTTTTGTTTTTCTTCCTTCCATGTAAATGTTACTGTTTCCAGATGTCCAGTATCATTCTGGCTTAGTCTAACAGGTGGCATTGTTCAAAGCAAAATTAATGCAGCAAACTTGGACTTGAAGAGACAGAAGGAGCTTGATAATGGGGTTCTTAGTTTCTGTAAGAGCCATGGCAGAGCAGCTCCAAGCACTGAGGAAATTTCTGCATGACACAAGTAATAGTTTGTCACCTATGTTACCATTTCCCAGAAAAGGATGTTCTACCGTAATGGCATTTGCCTGAAGATACACCACTACTATGGTATAAATTTCCAGCAAATCTTAACCCGATATTTGTAGACTCTTCCTATGATTCTTTTGATGGGGATCAATCAAGGTTTCATTTAATGCCGAAGCATATTTCTAACTATGTCAATTTTTATTTTCTTTGGGGACAAATAATATGTTCCATTGACAAATAGAGCCTATATGTATTCTGCTGGAGTGAAAATTTTGAGGAATGAAAAGGAAATTCTTTGCTGTATCAGATTTGAAAAGGAGTTCTTTAAGTTATTTGTACCTACCAGGATATTTAGACTTTTATTAACTGTAGTACAGATTGGCACTACAAAGCATCTGTGAACAAGACTAGTTTATTTTGTTTCCTTGTGGAGTATAAATTTAACCCATGTGCTAACTTATAAGGGTTATCCATAAGACTGTAACGTACAAGAGCAGAATGACGCCACTCAGTTCACTGAATCTGCTTCACCATTCAATCATGGCTCGTTTGTTTCTCAACCCCATTCTTTTGCCTTCTTTCTATAACCATTGAACCCCTTACTAATCAAGAACGTACTTCTGTCTGTCTTAAATGTACTCAATGACTTGGCCTCCAAAGCAACTTCTAGGTGACTAATGTCTTCCTCATCTCAGTTGTAAAGAGTCCTCCCTTCACACTGAGGCTCTGCCCATGAGTCCTAGTCTTGCCCACTAGTGAAGTCATCTTCTCCACATCCACTCTATCCAGGCCTCTCAATATTCTGTAAATTTCAATCACTCACCCTTCTAAACTTCATTGAGTCCAGACTCCGAGTCCTCAACTGCTCCTCATATATAAGCTTTTCATCCCCAGGATCATTCTTGTAAATCACCTCTGGACTCCCTTCAATGCTAGCACATTCTTTCTTAGATAGGGGACCCACAATGGTTCACAATATTGCAATACAGTCTGACCAGAATCTTATTTAGCATCAGGAGTATATCTCTCTGTTGTGCTCTAGCTCTTTTGAAATTAATGCTAACATTGCGTTTGTCTTCCTAACTGCCAACTGAACCTGCAAGTTAACTTTAAGAGAATCCTGATTTAGGACTCCTAAATCGCTGTGTGCTTCAGATTTCCGAAGCCATTCCACATTTAGAAAGCAGTCTGTGCCTCTATTCTTCCTACCAAAGCATATAAACTCACATTCTCCCCATTTGTATTCCATCTGCCACTTCTTTGCCCACTCTTAAGTCCTTCTGCAGCCTCCATACTACCACAAAACTTCTGCCACCTATTTCTGCGTCATTTGCAAACTTACCATCAATACCTTCAGTTCCTTTGTCCAGATTATTAATGTATAATGTGAATAGTTTTGGTTCCAACACTGACCTCTGTGGAACTCCATGAGTCACTGCCTGCCTACCTGAAAAAGGCCCCTTTATTCCCACTCTGCCTTTTGCTAATCAGCTGATTCTCTTCCAATGCCAGTACCTTGCCCCAATACCATGAGTTCTCATCTTATTTAACTTCCTGTAAACCCAAATGGACATGTCTGTTGGCTCTCCTTTATCTAATTTGTTCATTATCACCTCAAAGAATTTTTTCAGATTTATTCGGCATGACCTCCTCTTGAAGAAACTGTGCCAGCTCAGTCCTATTTTACCATTACTTCCAAGTGCTCCACAATCTCATCCTTAATAATGGACTATAAAATCTGACTAATTACCTAGTTCAGGCTAACTAACCTATAGTTTCCACTTCTTGCCTACCTCTCTCCTTAAACAGGGACTTTACATTAGCTAATTTCCAATTGTCTGGGACTCTCCTTAACTTCACTGATTCCTGAAAGATCACCAGCAATGCCACTACAATCTTGTTAGCCGTCTCCTTCAGAACTCTGGGGTATAGTACATCTGGTTTGGGTGGTTTAGCAATCTTCAGACCTTTTTCAGCTTCCCCAGTACCTTCTCTTTAGTGGTGGCCACTACACTCCCCTCTACCTTCTGACTCGCTTGAAGTTCCGGTGTCTCTCGTTGGGAAAACTGATAAAAAATTCTTCCATCATTTCTTTCATCCCTACCACTACTTCTCCAGCCTCAATTTCCACAGGTCCAATGTCTACTCTTTATTTATCGCTGATCCTTTTAATATATCTTTAAAAAAGTTTTAGTCTTTTATATTACTAGCTAGCTTACCATCAAAATTCACCTTCTTTCTTCCCACTCCCACCATCCCACCCCCATTTAGTTATCCTCTGTTGGATTTAAAGGTTTCCCAATCCTCTGGCTTCCTACTAATCATCACCACATTGTATGCTTTTCCTTTTTGCTTTCATGCTGCTCATGACTTCCCTTCTCAGCCATGGTTGCGTCGTCCTGCCCTTAGTGTATTTCTCTTCCTTGGGATGAATTTCTGCTGTGCCTCCTGAATTACTCCCAGAAACTCTTGCCGTTGCTGCTGTAGAATCTTTCCTGTTAGGCTCCCCACCAACTCTGGCCAGCTCTTCCCTCATGTCTTTATAGTTATTTTTACTCCATTGTAATACTGTTACATTTGATTCCAGCTTTTCCAGCTTGAACTGCAGGGTGAATTCTATCATATTATGGTCACTGCCCACTAGGGGTCCCTTCAACTTCCTAATTAAGTTGTCCCCATTACACATCACGAAATCCAGAATTGCCTGTTCCCTAGTGGGCTTTACCACAAGCTGCTCCAAAAGAAATCTATGCATTCCACAATTTTCTTTTCTAGGGGATCTACTACCAACCTGATTTTTCAAGTTGTCCATGATTTTGTAATAAGGCCTTCCTTAATGCCTTTTCTATCTCCTGATTTATTTTCTTCCACACACCTGACCACTGCTAGGAAGTCTGTCCATATCTCCCATCAGGGTCGTCTTTCCTTTGCAGTTCCTCAACTCTACCCACACGATTCGACATCTTCAGACTCTATATCGCTTTTTTCTTAGGATTTCATCATCTCTTTCTTTACATAATTTCTGAAAATAACTTCTCACTGAAATATGTTTTTTTTTGCATCTGGTACAATTTTAAATGAATGTACTTTGAGAAAATCATTCAAGCAAAGTTTTGACTTTCTAAAATTTAGAATTGTATTTCACTCTTTTTGGCTTCTGCAACAATTTTGTTTTCCCAAGGTATGAAATGTGTTTACTTGTAATACATCATTTAACCTTCTCTGTATCTTTCTTCCACAGTGGTCATTTATAGTTGCTACTATTACAGAGATACTGCCTGTGGCATTCCTCCCTAACTTCATCATCCAGAGAAAAGTACTAAGACCTTTCAGGACACAGACTGGGGGAACAATTATGGTAAGTAAATTGCTAATATTTGAAAATTATCATGCATTCTGATTTAATAATATTTTAAAATTAATTGTTAATTAATTAAAAGTATTCTGCCTGTGTGTGTGTGTTTGTGTGAGAATTTGATCACTTCATTCAGCATAAGTGATTGGAAATGTCTCATTTAAGTCTTAAATATTCAATGACTGATTCTTCAAATGTTAGGCAGTATTTAAATCTTAATGTGTTCAGCTGCAATTTTTAAAAATTGTGCATCATCAGTTCCATGTAGTGAAAGATTCTGTCCTGTTGGTAAATTATTTAATGCCTTAAAGAATAGTTTGTGTTAGAAAACACAGTTATTGCTCAAATCTTAAGAAATGTTTTATTATCAGGTCGCTCAAGAGAAAAGGCTAGAATGTATGAGAACTAATGCATTTGTATTAATTGACTTTGTACGGACTAAATAAGCTATTCTGCATTCTCAAAAAATAATGCAGCAGTTTGGTCAAATTGTCCTGCAAGATTGGATGCTAACTTTTACAGAAAACAATTGCTTCCTAAATTTTTGGTCTGTAGTTCACGTAACCTCTACATGAATGTGGCTGAGTCCACTCTGCCCTTCCTTCCTAACTCATACTTTTGAGGGTCATAGCCACTTGAACTGTCTGCACCTGCAAACATGAAGGGGTGAACAGGAATCTAGTCCTTGACTTCCTTCTTTAGAAAAGGACAGGTGGTGCATGGAAGACTGAGCTTGAAGTCAGATCCTGAGAACAATAACTTTTTTTTAATGCTTGCCACATTTGCAAGTCAGAGTGAATTTAATCTGTACCCTATAGTGAACATGCTTATTGTCAGTCATATATCTTTGAGAGCACTCTAAAATAGATTCAAGTTCATGTAAGTAGTCAACTTGTTGCCTTATATTTCACTGTAGTGTTCATCAATCTGTCCCTCCAAAAAAAGAGATTGCAGTATTCAGCACATATAACAAGACTTTTTGATCATGCAGTGCTAAGGGTCAGAGATTGTATGGCCTGGATTTTGGGTGGTAGAGATAAAATCTTAATAACTCTCCACTGTCAGGAAAGACCAGTGATCTTGAACTTCAGCAAATACCTGATGTAAACATTTTAAATTTTTTATGACATAGCCTTTGACATTTATATTAAATATTAAGAAGGATTTCAGTGTGAATGTATTTTGAATCCTTATACTGCCTGTTAAGTTGCCAGGTTTGAGACCGGGCTCAGAATGAAGGCAGACTCTGAAGGTCCTGGCATTATTTCAGCAAAATCACATTCTCATTTGCTGTTTGTTTTTACAGCACAACGATCCTGTTTCAGATGTGACCATGAGTTCAAAATAGTTTCTGTTTCAAAATTGCTGAATATTTAAGGAAGAAATTTAGCTGTTGTTTGAGATTGAAGATTTAGCTTGTTTCTTTGTGTATAATTGCTCAGCTGTGGAATTACTGTTTTGTAAAATGTGAGACTACTTAAAAAAAACAGCAGTTTGCCTTCACCAAGTAATTGTAATTAATTCTGTAATGGGGCTTTATACTGGAAATGTTTAACAGAGTGTGCAGTCTTAGTCTCTAATACTATAGTCACTAGATTTTAAAAGGAAATGTATTTTCTCAAATTGCCAAATATTCTAAAGCATTGCATGTAGTCATGGTCTGACTTGCATTGTTAAATCTTTCATATTTGACTGGCTCGAATCAACCTGAAGATAAACACAATTTGAAATTGTATTTCTGTGTACAGCAGTTCTATTTTAACTTCAGACAACTTTGGTTTAATGGCACGGTAATTAAATACAATGGATACAATGCAATGCATTTTTCAGAGAGAAGTAAACAACTGATCCATCTAATCTAACTACCAGATTCCCAAAGGATTACTAACTGAATACAATTGCAAATCTAACCATTGTGAATGCCATTTCCACACACAGCAGAAAAATCTAATATATTTCGCTGCTTCCAGTTTGCTTTTTTTTCAAAATAATCATTGATTAGTATTATCTTTTCAAATTCCTGTGGGTCCAAGATAGTCTTCTCATTGCATTTCCATATATTCTAGTGTTGTTAATTTGAGTGCTCTGCATTCTTTCCAATCGCATAACTTAAAAAAAAAGCTGACACCAAAGCTGGATGAAGTATTTATGCTTTGGTCTCATTGAAGCAAGATGTAATTCTAAAATTGCTACTGTTAACCTTTCTAGCTTCTAAGCTGGTACAGCTGTCACTCAACTGCTGGGATGCCTTTTTGCTACTTATTGCTAAATCTGTCTTCAGTGATATCATAAGTATTTCAGTTTCTGCTTTTTGTTATTAAAGAAGTATATCACACTTTTAAAGCTTGATTTTATGCATTGGCTAAAAAGAAAATATTTTAATTGGTGTATAATGAAGAAATTGTATCTTTGAAGATGTTCCAGAATTGTGACATTATCATTGGCCTTTGGTCTTAAAATGATTGTATTCAATTAGATAAAGTAAAATAAAAGTTTCATTAAATTTAATCTTTTAAAATTTATTTAAATTAGTATGTGTGCATTTATAATCTATGATTTAATTGAACATTTTAGCAATTATAGAACATCTGTAGGAGCATGTAATATGGAACAAAATGTCTTTTAAAATATAAGCGGGAAGTGCGGGGAAACCCAGCAGGTTTGGCATCATCTCTGGAGAGAGAAACAAAGTTAATGTATCAAGTCTGATATGATTCTTCTTCAGGACTTTTGTAGAATAGTCATGTAAGAGTTGAAACATTCATGATGATTCTCTCCAGAGATGTTGCCAGACCTGTTGAGTATCCTAGCACTTTCTGTTCTTATTTTAGCTCTCCAGAATCTACATTACTTTTTGTTTCATTTGATTATTTTGCCAGTGTAACAATATAGCAAATAAAGGGTGACTTGGTGATGGGCCACCAGCTACCATGAAACAGTTTCAATTACTACATAGTGCAAACATCTGTTGACGTTCTGTGTATATTGTATGATTCAACAATATTATTCCAATAATGCTGCTTTTGATCACTGCGCTTTAATCTTTTTGATTGGAGATGTATTTTACCTTTAAACATCAAGAGGCTTTTAAGCTAAAAGCTTTAGTAGCAGCCCTTTTCCAAGTCTACCACTGGAGAAAATGGATCAAAATTTTAGAAGTTTTTCTGTATATGTGAATCTGTAGGTCTCCAATTTATTTGCAGTAATATCCAAATAAAAGTCATTAGGTGAGTTACCAGTAATTCATAACTCTGACTTTTTTTGACTTCCATAAGCCATGTTAATATTGCACTGATTTGAGGACTTATAAGAAAAGAGACTTTTTGTTGTCAAAGGTTTTCATTCTTGTATTCATCAAGGTATTTTGCAAGAATACAATTCCAAGGGAAAACCTACAATTTCACAGAATACAGTTGAACATGTGGTTAAAGAGCTGATGTAGTGTGGAGGGCTTCAGATATATGGATCACTGGGAGGTCTTCCAGGGAAGAGGACGTTGTACCTAAACTGGATGGGCACCAATATCCTGTCAGGGAAGTTTGATACTGCCACTTGAGAAGGCTACTGATGTGGCAGAGAGATAGGAACCAGAGCAGCAGGTATAGAGACTGAGGAAGAGCTTAAGACCAAGACATATATATTTAAGAGGAAGAATGGTCAGGGAGAACTTACTGAGTTCAGTGGAACTAGAAGCTTGGACTTTATTTATTTCAATACAGGAAGTATAACAGATAAGATGGATAAACCTAGAGCCTATATTAATGCATGCAGATATGATGTTGTTGCTATCACAGAGACATGGTAGGCACCTTAATGTTCCGGAATATCAATCTTTTGGACAAGACCGAGGAGGAAGTAAAAAAGGTGGGCCAGTTGCATTACTGATTAGGGAGCATGTCACAGCTGTGTTGAGGGAGCATACCCTGAAGAGATCTTGCAGTGAGGCATAATGGGTAGAGCATAGGTATAGGAAGAGGGCACTCATAATGCAGGGATTGTACTGCAGACCTCTCAGCTGCCAGCAGAAGATAGAGCAAGAGATATGTAGTCAGATTCTGGAAGAATATGAACATAACAGGGTTGTTGTGGTGGATGATTTTAACTTGCCCCATATTGACGGGAGCTCCCTTTAATGTGTATTTGGATGGGGAGCACTTTATTAGGTGTGTCCAGGAGGGTTTCTTTTTGCAAGTGTATGCAGATAGGCCAACAAGTGAGGGGGGGGGGGGGGGGGGATTTGTAGCTCAGCTTGAGGTTCTGGATGTATGTTTGCTCACTGAAAACGAACCTTCCAGCTTAGCAAGCAAACCTACATCCATAATTCCCTACGTTTTTGGATACTTACAGATAAGGACAAGAGTGGATCTTGGATGAAGATGTTAAATAGGGGGAAGGCCAACAATAACTGAATCAGGCAAGACTTAGAGAATGTGGATTGAGAGCAACAGAGGCTAAGTCCACATCTGATATGTGGGAGTCTTTCAAACATCATGATTAGAGTGCAGGATGGCATGTTCCTGTGAAAATGAAGGACAGGCATAAGAATTATAATGAGGTCAGTCAGGTGGACATCATGGTTCCCTGATTGGACTAGCTTAACAGCCTCAATCAGGGAGCCCTGGCTGACAGACAGAAACAGGAGTGTTAGTGGCTCTGTGCACTCTGAGAGCTGGCTCTGAGGAGGCCAGATCAGTGTCAAAGTCTTTCCACGTGTAAGTAAAGGGTAATTTTGTGATAGAAACCAACCTCTCCTGAATTATTTCAACAGGAATGGCAGGATTCAGGAATCTTGGATGATGGGAAATGATCAACTTAGTCAAAAAAAGGAAGCATATCTAAGATCTAGGTACTTAAAACAGACTGAGTCATTTGAAGAATATAGAGAAAGTAGGAAGGAGCTCAAACGGGGAGTTAGGGCTAAAAGGGGCGATGAAATGTCCTTGGCCAGAAGAATCCCAAGGCATTATTAGAAGCAAGAGGGTAATTGGGGAAAGAGTAGGTCCACTCAAGGATAAAAGAAGGAGGTTATGTGTGAAGCCAGAGGAAATGTGTAAAATCATTAATGAGCACTTTACATTGGTATTCATAAAAGTCACAATTGCAACATTTGAGAGGAATTTGGATGGGTATATGAATAGGAAGGATTTGGAGGGATATGGGCCGGGTGCTGGCAGGTGGGACTCGATTGGGTTGGGATATCTGGTTGGCATGGACGAGTTGGACCGAAGGTTTCCATGCTGTGCATCTCTATGACTCTATGATATGGATGTGAGAGATGTTGAGGTTAAAGAAAGGTTTATGAATACTCTTTGGCAGGTCAACATTAAGAAGGTGGAATTGTTTGGTGTCTTGAAATGTATTAAGGTTGACAAGTCCCCAGGGCCAGAGGGGATCTATCCCAGTTTACTGTGGGAGGTGAGGGAGGAAATAACTGGAGGCTTAACAGATATCCCTACATTCTCTTTAGCCTCTGGGGAATAGAGAATGGCCAGTATTGTTCCTTTGTTTAAGAAGGGAAACCGAAATTATCCAGGTAATTACAGGCCAAAGAGGGTAGTGGTGTCTGGAATGCACTGCCAGTGGAGTTGTTGGAAGTAGGTTTGTTATCAAGATATATCTTAATTGGGAGGCAAACAGAGGGATAGAAACTGTTTATGGGAAATAATAGTGGGTCTAAATCAGGATTGGGCATTGGTGCAGGCTTGGTAGTTTTTCCTGCACTATATTGTATTGTGTTCACTGCATGAGAGGAGGGTGGTGATTAGTTGGCAAGTAGACTCTGATTGATTGATAAAAGTGTTGTCATGGAGACCAGCTAATTGGCAACCTTTTGAAACTTGAAACCAGGCAGGTTGACTCTGATTGGTCAGGGTATTGCCCTAAGAAATGAACCAGTGAATAGTTGTCACCAATTTTGTTGAGTTGGAACAGGTGCCGTGAGTGTACATGTTCTTTCTAACGGCAAAGAAGAAGGCTCTGTGTATTAATGTATATAGCTTTCAACACATGCAAGAGTGCCACGCTGTGTCTGAAATCTGATATGATTCTCCAAGCTTTGTGATGTTTGGGCTACAGATCTGGCATCAAGCACACTGAAATTCATATATCACATTATTCACTTGTCCGATTGACAGAATGGCTGTTACGTTTGACCACCCTTCATATCTGTACTGCATAGTAGCAGTGGGAAGCAGTTAAGTTTCTCCTGTTGCTTCCAAAGGCTGGCAGATCATGTCAAGCATTAGTACTTTCAGCTGTTTGCAATTAGTAAGGTACTGACCATACCCAACCAGTCCATGTTTGCAACACTCACAACACTGTTTTATATTTAGATTTAATTCTGTAATTAAGTAACATATGTTGTATAATTTTAATTGCATGAGGAATTTCATTGACAGCTAATTTAGAATCGTCACTTGCCTGTATTATAAGCTATATATACACGGCGCCCTGATCTCTGCAGACTGAAGACACGCATGCACTACATCGGTTTCAACTCAACAAAACAAGTGACAGCGACTTACTGGTTCATTTCTCAGGGCAATTTCCAGACCAATCTTAGTCAAATGTTGACAAGGTTTGGTTGTTTAATTGTTTGATCAGCACCAATGGGTGCATTCTATATGGTGACACCTCGACCACTTGTCTGTCAAACAGCACTCTCATGCAGTACACATGATTTATTTTTCCCCTTGAATTTGCAAGATTGTGAATTGTTTTGATGAGTAAAAGGTGACGAGCTTTGAAAACAATGTCTTTTCACAGCAATTCAAGTCTGTGCCACCAAGCAACCACTTGCACTAATTGTTAAAAGGCACAGAAGATATTTAGTTTCAGCCTCATCCTGGGTTGTCTAATTAGACACCGGAGCAGTCTAACTATTGCTGAACCTGTTGAACAAGAATTTTCTTTGCTTCTCAAGGTCACATTACACTTAGTTAAAGGAGTGGCACAGAATTTGAGCAGGCAAGGTGTACACTATTATTGTTTTCATATCAGAGTGATAACTGTAGTACTTCAAATAATAAATTTCAGTTGTATTTAAAATGGAAAATAGCTGTATGTTTTGACAGTACTGGTCCTGGGCAGAGTAGAAGTGAGGTGTTAGGATACCTTTATCTTCAATTATGCCTGGAGATTGGATATGAAATGAGTTAATCTGGGAATCTGTAATATCACCTTTGGATGGATGAAGTCACTTGGAAGCAGACCTTACATTGACAAGGAAGCCTCTTGCTTATTGCCGCCTAATTGCCTGTCTTCACTGATATGTCAGCACTCCTCCATGTTCATTATTATTTGGATGAAACACTGACAGTACTAAGAGAATGAGCCCAAAATGGGGAACTTCAATATTTATCACCAAAAGTGGCTTTGTTTGTTCACTAGTCCTGAATGACTTAACAATTCTCTAGGCCCATGGTATTTGCTGAAAGAAACAATAAGAAGGAAGAACTTCCCCTTGACAGTTTATCTGTTATCTATAAATCTGTCCATGACTTTTGGATACCCTCAATCGTGTAGTCCTATCATGCTAACTGGGATAGATTCAGAATAGATTTCACAGTTTAATATTGGGCATTCATAAATTACTGTTGATTATCAGAATTGTATTCAATCACAATTTGCATTTGCTTTCTTTAATTCGGTGCAGAATGAAATTGCTGACAAGACCAGTATTTGTTGCTCATCTCTAATTGGTGTTAGATTTGATTTATTGTCACATCTACCTAAGTACAGTGAAAAGCTTTGTTTGCGAGCAGTACAGACAGATCATAATAAGCAAAGAAATACAGATCATAGGGTGAAAAAACTAGCTCAGAGTGAGGCATACAGGTTACACTGAATAGGATGTGTGCAAGGTAAGACCAACATTAACAAGATCAACATTATTTGAAGTTAGATACTCCATTCAGCAGTCTAATAACAGCAGGGAAGAAGCTGTTCTTCAACCTGCAGGTGCATGTGTGTTCAAGCCTCTGTATCTTCTGCCTGACGGAAGAGGTTATAGGAGAGCATTACCTCAGAGTGAGATGGGTCGTTGATGATGGCAACCTTTCCGTAGCAAAGAGAGGGGTAGATGGAGTTCATGGATGGAAGGTTGGTTTCTGTGATGGTCTGGGCTGTGCACACAACCTTCTGTAGTTTCTTACAGCTCTGGATAGAACAGTTGCTGTACTAGGCCAACATGCACCCAAACAGTCTGCTTTCTATGGTGCTTCTGTAAACGTTGCTACCTATGGACATGCCAAATTTCCTGATCTGCCAGAGGAAGAGGAGGTGTTGTTGTGCCTTCTTGACTGTTGCATCTATTTTGAGAAGGTGGTGGTGAGCCCCTGCAGTCCATGTGGTGTACATAGACATACATACAACTGTTAAGAAACAAGTTCCCAGAGTTTGACTCTGTGAGAGTGAAGAAATGACAACATAGTTCCAAGTTAAGATGGTTGTGGCTTGGAGAGGAACCTACAGGTAGTGTTGTTTCCATATATCTGTTGACCTTGTCCTTCTAGATCTTGAGGTCACCAGGTTTGGAAGGCATTGTCAAAAGAGCCTTTGTGAGCTGCTGCAGTGTGCCTGGTATATGCTTCTCCTTGGTGGACAGAATGCTAATCAAGCTGGTTGCTTTGACAAAATGTTGTTGAGCTGCTTCATGCTGTTTAGAGCTATATTCATCCAAGTAAGTGGGGAGTATTCTATCACTCTGCTGACATGTGCCTCATCGGGGTTGGTCAAGGTTGACAAAGGCAAGAAATTAGTTATTTACTATAGTGACCTGTTCTTGTCGCTAAACTATTTATAATTGTGATCCAGTTACGTTTCTGTTTAATAGTAGCCCCTAGCATATTAACAGTATGGGATTCAATTACGTTAGCACCATTGAATGTTAAGCTAACACCATCCCACCCAAAGCTGCTTACTTGATTTGTGTGATTAGCCATGTGCTTTGGGAAAAGTAAGTATATTTCTTTTGTCCAATGTCCCCTAATGCTGACGTGAAGTCAAGAGTGTTCTGAAAGAAGAGTAATTGGTTTCCTGTTGATGTAATTAAATTCAAATAAATGTCAATTTGACATGAATTTGTAAAGAGAAGCTAAGAAGCAAATGGTAAAGAAGAAGCTAATTACATTAGGGTTGGGTCATTCTATGTTTTCTGTTCAGCAGTTTACCATATTCATGAAATGAGGACATCAGCAATGTTCTCTCCAAGTGCAACAGTTTTCTGTTTGTTCATCTTCAAGCAGATCCTGGTCTGAAAGCAGTTATGAAAATAATGGTGACTGTGTGTTATATCATTGAAAAATACAGAGAACTAAAGAAAGGAACAACAAGAGATTACAGATAGGACAAGACCAGTTGCTGCTGTTTGTGTTGCTGGAGCCTAATGGGCTGACAGAGGTCAGAGAAGGGCCTCTGTGTAGATTCTGTGGCATCAGAACTATTGTGAATCAAGTGAGAGTACATTTCTAGATGTGTGCCTTGCCAGAGATAACTTTTTTATTCCCAGTGAGTTGTGCAGGGTAGAGCTGATGGTAACTAAAGGGCCAAAACAATTGAAGGGGAAGTGAGAAATCCTACACAGTAGAGGCAGAGTTGAAAAGGCTGTATGATTGCACCTAACAGCACGTTTGTGTGTGATGTAATGTGAGTGTTTGTAACTACATGAGTTGTATCTTTCTTCTATTGACTGAATAAAAATGATATTTATCTCTTTTAGGCTAAATCTTCCCAGGTGAGGCAATCACTGTTGGATTGTCACTCAGCCCCTACTTTATTGACCAACAAGAAAACTCTGCATTTTTGGCAGGAACTTCTGAATCTAGCCTCTTCCAAAATGTGGAGTTGTTTTTGTCAGAGATCATTTTTTTATCATGCTGGATTGATTTGTTTTTAGGGTGGGGTGGGCAGAGACCAGTCAGATCCCATTTTTATGCACTCGCTGTGGTTTTCGGATACATTTTCATTCACAAACGGCAGAACTTTTGGGCAGTTTTTAAAAAGCTTTCCAGAGTGTGAGTGAATTACCATGCGTGGGTTTGGTGAGTGATGTGGTCAAGGTGGGAGGAGTCAGTAGGTCAGATGGGTGATCTAGAGTGGTTCAGAGAGTTGGCAAGGTGAGAGGGAAGTGGTTGGTTGCATACATACATGTCCTGGGTGATTATCCAAATAAGTAGGTCATATGACTTTCAAGTCTCAGACTTTAACTCTGAGCCACTCAAGGGTTTGGTATTTGCTCATTGGAGATTTAAACTTCCCAGGTATCTCCTGGACAATCATTGTGTAGTACATCTGATCTCTGATTATCTGAATGCTATATGGGCCTTTGTTTGAAGTATCCTTCAACTGTTAGTTAATGTTTAAGTTGTGTTGATTTAAGTTTGATTTGTTAAAGAAAAATGTAGTAATGGAAGCCTTCTCCAATAGTTTTCCTTCCATTTGCATTGTGAGAAAACATTATATAAAGAAAGGCTATCAGTCTCTCCAGGAATTGGCACCCCATCCACCAACTTAAAGATTCGCTCCCTCCACCACTGGCACAAAGTGGCTGCAGTCTATACTATCCAGAAGAAGCACTGTAGAAACTTGTCAAATGTCCTTTGGCAGCAGCCTCCAAACCCTAAATCTGCAAGTGACGAGGATTGACTTTACATATTCCCTTTGTATGCAGTTATCCTTGACTTCCTAGATTTTGCTGAAGAGAAGATTGTTTTTTTCATTGGGGGTTGTTGTGGTTTTGCACATGAAATCTGTTTGTTGCGGTTCATAGGGATTTCTTTAAAAAGGATTCTTTAGGGTAAATACTGTAGTTTCTTTGGTTGGTGTAAAAAGAACTGTCAAGTTTGTCCTGCCTAAGTCTGACTCGGCTTCCAAATTATTGGCTGATTCATTGATGACCATAAACATGATTCAAAGCTGCCTTTGTAAACTTGTCATATTGTAATTATACATTCTACTCAGTGACTGGCTTGTGTGACACCAGTGATCCTGAGTAGGATGGAAGTGATTGGGTAGTTAGGCCTTAAGTCTACACTCGACAATGAAGCTGCAGCACCTTCACTGATGCAAGGATATAACTTAAAATGTGGTAAATGTATACCATTTCAACACAGACATAGAAGTTCATATAGGAAAAGTTAAAAGGAAATACCAAATGCAGAGTGTTTAATATTCCAAACACATTGGTGCTCTGCATTAATTTACAAGGTTGTAATTTCTTTGAGCTTTCAAGTGATGAAAAGGAAGGTGAAGCTTGTCATATCAACTATAAATTTGAGAGATAAAGAAAATAACTCCTTACATATCTGTCATATTTTCTAATATATACTTGAAGATCTACTGTGTACATGCTGGTTTAGAGGATAAGACCTGTCAGGAATTTGTAAGTGATGCCCTGTTGGAATTGCTGACAGTCATATTGTCTGCTTGGACTATGTGCTGCAGGACTGTATAATGTTTTCAACCACAGTTGTATTGTGTCATTGAATATTGCTAGCATCCTATTTAATATCCAGATGATAAAATAAACCATGAATCGTGTCATGCAAATAAAGTAATACGTGGAAAGGTGAGATTGCAATGCAGCTGAGCTGCATAGAACAGGACAGCACAAGAGCAGTTTCTTGGCCAATCAATCTGTCTTGGCATTTGTGCTCCACTTGAAACCACGACTGTCTTTCCTCATCTAACTCTCTATCAGTCTGACCCTCTGTTCCTTTCCCTCTCATTTTCACTTTTTAGTAAACCCTTTTGTTTTACTGTCTTTCTGTGAACCAATTTGGGAATTTTCTTTCTCCCTTTTCAAAGGTGCTGTGTAAATGTGAGTTGTTTTTGTTGATTTCATGTCTGTCGATCTTTTCCAAAAGTTTTTGTCATGCCACTTGGCAACTTTTTTACCTTCAGCCCATCAGCGTCATTTGTCAAGCTCCGGCATTTCAATACTATGCCAGTCTGGTTTGCTATTTCATACCCCGTCACTCACCAAACTAGTTACAGCCTCTACTACACTATTATATTGCAATTTGTCTTTCCTAGCTTTCTATGCATATTATTTATTTCTGTTATCTCCAGCTATGTTGTTTGTCCTCTTCCCTTTCAAATTAGTTAAAATTAACCCCCTCCCAAACCCCACCATCTGTAACTAGTCTCATTCTGAGGACATTGCTTCCAGCCCTGATCAGTTACAATTTGCTTGGCTTGTATATGTTCCGCTGCGCAGAAATCTAAAGCACTTTCTCCTGCATTAAACAAATTAGTTGATGGTGTTTGTTCAAATTGGGTATGGAAAGAATAGCGGTATGTTAAGGATTAATCTATTAGGCCTGAATAAAATGTTAAACTTATAGTTTTATAATTAGTTGGAGGTGATCGATATAAAAAATTTAGAGTAAGGAGCTGAAGCTTTGCAGGACATAAGAAATGGTTAGCAAGCATCTAATTTTTTATTTGGTAATTATCCAGAACCTTTATTTAAAACTGAATATTTGCCTTGCAAGAAATAAGGAAGTACTGGGGGCTGCTTTGAGGCAAGCATTAGCGCCTCATTTAGTCAGGAGTCAGATCTTGCCAGATCCAGATATCAAAGTGAAATGAAAGGTGTGCCTGGAACGTTCACAATCAGAGAAGCAATTGTTAACTGTGTTGAGCAGATTCTTGAACCACCTCTTCTTGAGCTGCTGATCAGAATTAGCATTTAATTTTGACTGAAATGCTTACGTTGTGTCCAGTTACAAATTGACATTGCTTTTCCCTGATGTTGTGGGTTTGGTACATTCAAATGCAAGATTATGCCACCCAGAAAGCGTAAGTCACATTGTCGTACTTCAGAAAGTCACTGACTGCTTGGCAAAAAAAAAGACATCTTGGACTGGACTGAGCAAGGCAGCAATATGTTGTAAGACCTTTCCACATCTTCTTTCATACGTTTGTAAAGTAGATCTGTTTTGGTAAAATCTGACTCCATTTCTTCCAACATTTGCACAATCTGTTGATGATTTAGACTGCTAGCCGAATAAAGCTGACTATTTTTACAACTGCTTGTTAAATATTGAAGCTTGTCTTCCTGGCCGTTAAATCACAGAAATAATTTTGGTGTGCAATTCAGAGAGCAAAGCCAACCATCACCATGAAAAGTGTTTACAGTCAAATGCTGCTTAAGCAGATTCTTGCCGATCATTGTCCAATCATTACAGATGCACCATCCCTTCAGATTTTGAAGCTAAATTTGAACCTCCATTTGCCATGTGGCTGATTCACTGCGTGTGACATGGCGAATGCAGGAGGAACATGGGAAGAGGTAGATTTATCTGAGCACTATTTCTCCAAAGACATGGATAGGACCAGAGCTGGAAAAAGCGCAGTGATCTGACCTGGCAGTCAAGTCAACCAAGTCTGAGCAAAAGGTAATGGGAACCCATGCTGAATCAATGCATATCTTTCCTTCGAGTTGCTGCCTCCTATCAAAGTATGCTTCAGTTCTGTTTCCTGTTATTTTAAAAGGAAAGACTTGTTTAAAAATTTGGGCTTGTGTCTCAAACACAGGTGCCAAATAATAGTTGTTCTTTTAGAACAGGCTCAGTCCAGATGTTTTTAACTGCCCTGGTCTGCATCCAGAAGGTGACCATCTCCTTAATTGTGTTCACCTGGAAAGATAGAATTTTAAACTGGGCAATAATTGAATGAGGCAGAAGCATGTCCCAATTTAGGATTGGTTGCAGTGCCCACTAAATTCTCTGATGAAGCAGGGCAAGTAGTAAAGCCTCCAAAAACAAACTTGTTGCTTGATATGTGTACTGCTGTCAATTAACTGTGTATCTTCGATATTGCCTTTATTGTCTCGGTGTGGCAAATTGGCACATAATGTACATGAATGTAGAATATCCAGCAACGCATTGCGCCTTTCAAATTAGTTGACTATGTGAAGAGGGAGCCAAAACCCACAGTGCCTTGACTGTGACATATTCTGCTATTGGTGGCATGAATGCAGCATAGTGAGCCATTTCCTTGTCTCCCAAGCTTACATCTAAGGATGGCAAGCTGCATCATTCTAATCCTTTTGCCGCCTTCTTACAGAGCTATAAAAGTTTAGAATATCAATGAGAGGGAATGACAGGAGAATAACCATGAGGAGATGGAGTAGCCTAGGGAAGAAGGCTTTAACCATGCCCATGCTGCACTGTACAGGTGCAGAAGAGGAGACAAGGTGCTCCCTTGCTCAGGTGAGAGTGCAGCCTCCTCATTTACCCTGTGCCACTCCCACTTAACAGAACTAGTATTGACCTCAGTAACCACTTAGCTTTGACAAGTCAAGGGGCCAACGAGTTTCAGGAGAGGCGTTGGAATGACAATTGCGACAGAAGAGTCAGCAATGGTCAAGAACTGAAGAGGACTTCAAGAATCTACAGATGAGAAAAAGGAAGCATGAGATTGTAACAAGACATAACTGACTTTGAGATTGATCACCTGTCCTTTGCACTTTTTGACTGTTTTTGTTCAATGGTGGTTTCCAGGGATGATTGTACAGAAAGGGTGCCTTTTATCAGAAGGCTGTTTTCAGGACTTTTGGAATTTGGTTGAAATCTCAACAGTCAAGCTGAAGATGGTAGCTCTTCCCCTGAAGTCTGTGATATTCTTGGACTAGGGTGCTTTGTAAAGACAACCTCTTCTTCTTGTTTCTTCTCATTGAGATTACTTATTGTTGAACTCTACCACATTGAAATGGGGTTTTACTCCTTTCTGTAGTTCTTGCATCAAGGTCTCTGGTCTTGACCTTTAATTTCATAGCCGGGCAACATCTCAAGGTTCTATGAAGCTGAAATAACACCATGAACTACAGGTACTGGAAATTTGAAACAAAAGCAAAGTGCTGGGTAAACTCAGGTCTGACAGCATCTGTGGAGAGAAAAACAACATGACCGTTCGAGTCCAGTGTCTCTCTGATAAGGGTTGCCACTCCAAGTAGAGAATAATTCCCTCCTTCAGAATTTTCTTCCCATAGTTTTCCTGCCATTGATGTGGGACTCAGTGGTCTATGGTTCCCTGGCTAATTTCTACCACCCTTCTTGGAAAAATGGAACCATATTGGCTGTCTCCCAATCCTTTGGCACCTCCTCTGTGGCCAGAGAAGAAATAAAAAACTTGGGTCAGAGTACCTGTAGTTTCTTCCCTTCCCACAGTGAACTGGAATACCACTCATTCAGATCTGGGAATTTGTCAATTTTTAATGTTTGCCTAAGTTTCAATACCTCCTGATTCCTGATATCAATCTGTTGTAGGATCTCCGAGTCCCTCTCCCTGAATTCTGTGCATACATCCTTCTTCTCGCGAGTGAAGATAAAGGGAAGGACTCTTTCAACATGTTACCAATATTCTCCAGCTCCACGTACAGATTTCCACCTTGTTCTGAATGGGTCCTACCTTTTCCCTGGTTATCCTCTTCCTCTTAATATACTTGTAGAATTTTAGGATTCTCCATAATGTTGCCTATTTTTAGAACATAGAACATTACAGTGCATTGCAGGCTCTTCAGCCCTCAATGTGCGCCAACCTATAAAACCAATTTGAAGCCCATCTAACCTGAACTATTCCATTTTCATCCATATGTTTATCCAATGACTATTTAAATGCCCTTAAATTTGTCTACTGTTGCAGGCAGGGCATTCCATGCCCCACCTACTGTCTGAGTAAAGAAACTACCTCTGATATCTGTCCTACATCTCTTGCATGCCACTTTGCTCTCTGAATTGCTTTCTTAAGAAACCTCCTGCACTTTATATACTCTACCACTAAGGCCTCTGATTTGTTCCCTTTGCTAAAAGTCTGTTTTCCTTCTTATCCAGTTGTGAATTTTACAGGACATCCATGGGTTTTCTGGGCTTGTTGTGCCTACATTTCACCCTGAAAGGAACACTGTGGATCTCTAATCTTTTTGAACACCCCTTATCTGTTCTGCTGTAGATTTTCCCACAAGTAGCTGAGTCTTTGTCAGAAGGCATCCTGATGGGAGAAAGTGAGGACTGCAGATATGGGAGATCAGAGCTGAGAGTGTGGCACTGGGTAAAGCACAGGTCAGGCAGCATCCGAGAAGCAGGAGAATCGACTTTTCGGGCATAAGCCCATTCCTGATGAAAGGCTTATGCCTGAAACGTCGATTCTCCTGCTCCTCAGATACTACCTGACCTGCTGTGCTTTTCCGGCACCAAACTCTCGACCGAGTCCTGATGGGGTCTGGATCAGACAAACAAAGGATTTTCTCAAACCAGATGTAAGCCATCGGCTTAATTCCATGTAAACATTGTGACTTCCTTGTTCAGCTTTAATTTCCCTTCATGTTTGCAATAACCTGATGCCAGTGGTATGAAGAATTTCTGCTTCATGATCTTTGAGCTGCACATGTGTTTAAATATCATGTTATACTTCAGTTTGGAAATTGCCATCCAAGGCGTCCTGAACGTGATCCGTATTGAATCTTGGGTTTTTGCTATTACAAATGATGGTTAAACGAAAGCAATACTGGCAAATTTGAAGTTAGGTTATTAATTTATACAAAGTAAAATGGGTTGGAGGGATTGGTGTGTGATGCAACATTTTAGATTGATATAGATTTGGAAAGAAAATGTACATTCTGTGGATTCCTGTCAAGCAGTAACAGTTGGGTAATATGTCCAGATCAGCTGAATTCTCATGGGTAGTGTTCAAGCTCATGAAACATTATTCACCACACTGCAGAATGTAATATAAAGTTCCAATTAACTTTGCATTATTTCAAAGTAATTTATATTTTTAGGAAAGACTAGTTTTTGCTCTAAGTGTTCACTGATGTTTGTTATGTCATGTTAGGCACTGGCCTATCACAATTAATTGGTCAAGTGAAACTGATACTTGGGGGCCCGATGCCATGGCCTGTCCTCCAGGAAGGGGATGCTCATCCTCTGGACCACTCCTTCCACTAGGACCTCCAGGTCCCTATCAGAGAATCCCAGCATCATCTACCCCTTCTTCGATATCTTCTGACTGACTGCCCATCACTGAGCCCATCACCTGACTGCCAAGTATCCCTGAAATACAACTGCTGACAGGGAACATTCAGTGAATGGTGAGTTGTTCCAGGAACGGCACATGATAAGTTGGAACTAGAGTTTGATGAATGCAGGTAGGAGTGGGTTAGGTAGTTACCGAGGCAAGTTATGTTAATTATAAGATCGTGTCTGGCCTTGCAGAGACAAACGTTCCAAAAAAATACTTGACAAAACTGACACTTGGTCAAAAAAAAACTTGAGATTCTACACTCCATTTCAATGATAGACTCTAATTTCTTTCTTAGAAGTATTCTTTTGAATGCATGTCTGAAATCATTTACTTGAAATTATGTTGCTTTTAGTGTTAATAGATAGCAGTCTATTTTGAGAGTATACATTATATCAATCATTCTGTAAATTATATTGTTTCTATAAACTTGTTTTTCAGTTTTGAATTATTTGATTTATGCAAGTTTTGTTTCTAATGCTTAGGCTGGAAAACTTGCTATTGACAGAGGATGGGCAATCAATGTTGGTAGGTAGCAGAAACTACTTTTCCATAAAGATTTGTGAGCCATGTACAGATAACTACTGCTAATGTGACAGTGGAATGTTTTTATAGTCAATCAATCGGTTAGCTGAAGATGCAGGTAAAGTGTTTGAGATTTATAGCAATAGTAGAGCTATTCATATTAGGATACACTTTGCTTTTTCATTGCAAATTATTTTCAATAAACTTTACTACTGTTTGTACGTCAGTTTGCTAAGTTTTACAAGCAGTCTTCTTCACCAGCTTTACTGTAAAATCTGTAAGAGCTCGCCTCTAAATTTAATGGTAATTAACTTGGATCTCAATTTTAGACCGAGTTGAGATAGCCAACCTGAAGGATTATTAGTCCTGAATCGTTATAACACCCATTTCAGGTACACACACATTGTCACATATTTTACAGAATTTAGGAAGCTAATCGTAACAAGTACAAAAAAAGTAATACTTAATAAAGGAGTGATGTTTTGGTAAATCTACTCCAGAATCCCAGTTTGCAATACTGGTTTCTTGTTCTATTTTGTTGACTTAATCTTTCCTTTCCTTAGTCCTTTTTGTGCACCAAACAATTCATTGTCAATCTCATATTGGCTAAGTAGTGTTTTCTTGGGTTGGTTGATTGGTTTCTTTCAAAGTAAATATAAAACCATAGAAAATAGGAATAGGAGTAAGCCTTTCTGCCATTCAAGTCTGCTCCATTATTAGGTTTGATCATGGCTGGCCACCCAACTCAATACCTAGTTGCTGTTTTCACTCTACATCCTTTGATTCCATTTAGCCCAAAGAACTATATCTGATGCTTCTTGTAAACATTCAATGTTTTGGCCTTTAAATGTTTTCTGTGACAAAGAACTCCACAGGCTCAGCACTCTGTGTGAAGACATTTCTCCTTTATCTCATTTGAAAATGACCTACTTGATTAGTCCTTAACTGTGACCTATGGTTCTGGATTCCTCAGTCATCAGGAACATCCTCCTGCATTTATGCTGTCTGCTCCTGTTAGAATTTTATAGGTTTTTGAGATTCCCCTCCTGCCAGTTCTTCTAAATTCTAGTGATTATAGTCCTAACCAATTCATTCTTTCTTCATATGTCAGTCTTGCCATCTCAGGAATCAGTTTGGTAAACCTTCACTACACTCTCTTCATAGCCAGAAAATTCTTCCTCCAATAAGGAGACCAAAACTGACAACATTCTGCAGTTGTGTCTCACCAAGGCCCTGTATATTTTTACCAAGACATTTCTGCTGCTGTATTTTAAATCCTTTATTTGTGAAGGCCAAAAAAACCACTTGCATTTTTCAATGCCTGCCTCACCTGCATGGTTATTTTCAACGACTGGTGTACAAATCATCCAGGTTTCATTGCACCTCCCCCTTTTCCAATGTGTTCCCATTCAGATAATCTGCCTTCTTGTTTTTGCTACTAAACTGGATAACCTTACATTTATCCACGTTGTAGTCTTTCTGCCATGCGTTTGCGCACTCACTCAACTTGTCCAGATCTCACTGAGACATCCCTGCATCCTCCTCTCAATTCAATCTGCTAGCCAGAGTTTCTGTCATCTGCAAACTTGGCAATATTGTATTTAACTCACTCATCTAAATCATTAGTATATACTCTGAATAGCTGGGGTCCAAGCACTGATCACTGTGTTACCCTATGAGTCACTAGGTGTTTGTCAGAAAAAGGCCGTTTATTCCTACTCTGTTTCCTACCTGCCTATCACTTCTCTGTCCATGTCAGTACACTACCCCCATCCCATGAGTTTTAATTTTACATGTAATTTTCTTATGAGGGACATTGTTGAAATCTTTCTGAAAAGTGAAGGAAACAACATCTATTTGCTCCCACTTATCAACTCTCCTATTTGCATCCTCTCAAACTTCCAGTGGACTTGTCAATCATAATTTCCCTTTTATAAGTCCATGTTGACTGTCTGATCCTCTCACCATATTATCAAGTGCTTTTCTATCAATTTTTTTATAATGGACTCGAGCATCTTCCCCACTACTGAAGTCAGGCTAACTGGTCAAGAGTCATAGAGATGTACAGCATAGAAACAGAGTCTTTTGTCCAATTCATCCAGATATCTCAAATTAATATAGTCGCATTTATCAGCATTTGGCCCATATCTGCTTAAACCCTTCCTGTTCATATACCCATCCAGGTGCATTTTAAATGTTGTAATTGTACCAGTCTCCACCACCTCCTCCAGAAGGTAATTCCATACATGCATCACGCTTTGTGTGAAAATGTTGCTCCTTAGGTCCCTTTTTAAATTTTTCCCCTCACCTTAAACCGTGCCCTCTACTTTTGGATGCTGTCATCACAGGGAAAAGACCTTGGCTCAGTGGTTAGCACTGATGCCTCACAGCATCAGGGTCCCAGATTCGATTCCAGCCTCGGGCGAGTGTCTGTGTGGAGTTTGCACATTCTCCCCGTGTCTGCGTGGGTTTCCTCCCACAGCCCAAAGATGTGCAGGTCAGGTGAATTGGCCACGCTAAGTTGCCATAGTGTTAGGTGCATTAGTCAGGGCGAAATGGGTCTGGGTGGGTTACCCTTCGGAGGGTCAGTGTGGACTTGTTGGGCCAAAGGGCCTGTTTCCAACTGTAGGGAATCGAATCAAAAATCTAATCTTTATCATATCCATGCCCCTCATGATTTTATAAACCTCTATAAGGTCACCCCTCAGCCTCCGACACTCGAGGGAAAACAGCCCAGGCCTATTCAGCCTCTCCCTGTAGTTCAAAAATTCCAACCCTGGCAACATCCTTGCAAACTTTTTCTGAACTCTCTCAAGTTCAATAACATTTTTGCTTTAAAAGGGAGACCAGAATTGAATGCAGTATTCTTAAAGTGGCCTAACCAATGTCCTGCACAGCTGCAACATGACCTGCCAACTCCTGTACTCATGTGCTGACCAATAAAAGCAAGCATGCCAAATGCCGCCTTCACTATCTTGTGTACATGCAATTCTACTTTCAGGGAACTATGAATGTGCACTCCAAGGTCTCTTTGTTCAGCAACACTCTCCAGGAACTCACCATTTAAGTGTATAAGTCCTGCCCTAATTTGCCTTTCCAAAATGCAACACCTTACATTTATCTAAATTAAACCCAATCTGCCAATTCTCAGCCCATTGGCTCATCTGATCAAGGTTCCATTGTACCCTGAGATAATCTTGTTCACTCTCTACACACCACAAATTTTGATGTCATTTGCAAACTTATTAACTATACCTCACATATTCACAATCAAATCATTCTTTAAAAAAAAGTTCATAATACCACAATGTTAATAGGTTTATTCAATATTCATATTATTTAAATTTTATATCCAGTAATTTCAGTTGTTAAATGTAAATTTACATGGACTACTGTACCTTACAATTACTAAATTCATGTTTAAAAGCTTCACAGTAATCATTGATTTTCTTCTGTCAGGTGGTGGCTTTCATCATTGCTCAAGTGAACAAGGAGGGGGCTTTTGTGCTTATGCTGACATAACTTTGGCAATTAAGGTGAGAATGTACAATAAATGAAAGTGAAATTTTGAAACTTGTCAGATGTGATTAGAACTCTTGGTGTTTCTCATTATTTTTGTAAAAAAAAACAAATGAACTGATTTTTGATTGTATGACCTGGCCTGGAAGTTAATTGCAGACTGATTCTTGTTCAAAGAATACTGTAGATGCTTTGGCTTCACACATGTATTTATGCTCAAGCTTTGGCGAATGTTTACAAGTCAAAACAGAGAAGTCACTCTCAACCAAATCGACAAAGGCACTGTTGAACCAAACAAAGATGAACAAAAATGTGATTTTTTTTGTCAAAAGGATTGTGGCTATGAAAATTTCAGGACTGAGGTTTGATTCCTCTCTGGTTATCCTCCCAATATCTACTTATTGAAAGTTCAGAGACTAGAATCCCACTGATTAAGAATTAAGGGTACAGTCCACAAAGTCTACTGGAGTTTTGAGAAGATTTGTAGCTCAGGTTGATGTTTTGGATGTAGGTTTGCTCGCTGAGCTGGAAGGTTCATTTCCAGACGGTTCGTCACCCCACTAGGTAACATCTTCAATGGGCCTCAGGTGAAGCATTGCTGATAATTCCTGCTTTCTATTTATACGTTTGGGTTTCTTTTGGTTGGTGATGTCATTTCCGGTGTGAAGTCACTTCCTGTTCCTTTTCTCAGGGGGTGGTAGATGGGGTCTAACTCGATGTATTTGTTGATAGAGTTCCAGTTGGAATGCCATGCTTCTAGGAATTCTCATGCATGTCTTTGTTTGGCTTGTCCTAGAATGGATTTGTTGTCCCAGTCGAAGTGGTGTCCTTCCTCATTTGTATGTAAGGATACTAGTGAGGGAGGATCATGTCTTTTTGTGGCAAGTTCATGTATCCTGGTGGCTAGTTTTCTGCCTGTTTGCCCAATATAGTGTATGTTACAGTCCTTGCACGGTATTTTGTAAATGACATTTGTTTTGCTTGTTGTCTGTATAGGGTCTTTCAAGTTCATTAGCTGCTGTTTTCGTGTGTTGGTGGGTTTGTGGGCTACCATGATGCCAAGAGGTCTGAGTAGTCTGGCAGTAATTTCTGAGATGTCTTTGATGTAGAAGAGAGTGGCTAGTTTTCTGGTTGTGTTTTGTCTGCTTGTTTAAGTTTGTTGCTGAGAAATCAGAGGACTGTGTTCATTGGGTACTCATTCTTTTTGAATATATGGTATAGGTGATTTTCCTCTGCTCTGCATAGTTTTTCTGTGGTGCAGTGTGTGTTGGTTCGTTGAAATAATGTTCTGATGCAGCTTCGTTTGTGGGTGATGGGATGATTGCTTCTGTAATTCAATGTTTGGTCTGTATGCATTGTTTTCCTGGAGATGCTGGTTTGAGGTTGCCCATTGGCTGTTTGCTCTAAGGTGACATCTAGGAATGGCAGTTTGTTGTTGCTTTCCTCTTCTTTAGTGAATTTTATGCCAGTAAGGGTATTATTGATGGTCTTGAAGATTTCCTCTAATTTATTTCATTTATTGATGACAAAGGTGTCATCCACGTAGCGGACCCAAAGTTTGGGTTGGATGGTTGGCAGAGCACTTTGTTCAAGTCTCTGCATCACTGCCTCTGCTAAGAACCATGATATTGGAGATCCCATGGATGTTCCGTTGGTTTGTCTGTAGGTTTTGTTGTTGAAGGTGAAGAGTGTGGTAAGGCATAGGTCCACTAGCTTGATGCTACTGTCCTTGTTGATGAAGTTAGTGGTGTTGGTGTATGTGTCTTTGGGTCTTCTAATAGTGTAATCAATGTTTCCTTGGCCAGGTTAATGTTGATTGATGTAAACAGGGCTATTAAATCAAAGGAGACTATTATTTCATCCTCTTTTATCTTATTGTCTTTGATGGTCTTCAGGAATTCTTTGGTGGAGTGCATGGAGTGGCGTGAGTCTTTTACTAATTGTTTTAGTCTTTGGTGTAGCTCCTTGGCCAGTCTGGAAGTTGGTGTTCCAGGTAGTGAGACTGTGGGTCTGAGGGGGGCCCTTGGTTTGTGAATTTTGGGTAATCCATGGAAATGTCGTGTGTTGGATCCCTCTGGTTTCATTTTTGACTACATTGTAAAAGCGAGCGCACTACTTACAGATGCCAACACTTACCAACAAGTGGCGATCGACTCAACCCTACCACTAGAGAACTGAATTACAGCTCTACTCAAAAAACTTCAGAAATCTGGAGAAATGAATAAGACTGACTTCCAAAAAATGAAACCGGACTGATCCAACACACCACGCTTCTATGGATTACCCAAAATTCGCAAGCTCGCCAGTGACATCTGTTTTATTTTTCCTTTAATTTACCCCTTAATTATGTATGTCTGTGTGAGTGGTGATGAGAATCAAAGAAGATTGGCTTTAAATCATAATTAGATTACCTTGTTGTCTAACTTTGCTCAGCTAAAGCTAATTTGTTGATAATAAATTGCTAATTCCTTTCCTTAAGCTATAAACTTGGTAGCTGTTACGGTTATTCAAAATCTGGTTAGAATTCATTGGGGCAATCTTGATGATCATTGACTACTTTAATTTTACTGTGTTGCTAATTTAAGGGATTGGCTGTCTGTCTCCATATTGTAACAATACAATAAAACAAAATGTGAAAACTAATTATATTTATAAGATACAACTTATTACCTATATTTAGTTATAATTATCAAAAACCATTTTGCAGTCATTACAAAATGAATGATAATTCTTTTTAACCATTAAATTCTCAATTGTAACAGCCCACAGGAAGAATGTCTTCCTCAATTGTATTATTTTAGCATTCTATTTTGCTGAAATGAAACGAATACTGTAATAAAATAAAACTAATTGAAATACACCAATTACTTCATTCTTGTAATACCAAGCACCTATCAAGGAAAACATTTCAAAACCTCTTATACGTAAACCATTTTAACAGGTTACATCCTTCATATCCTGTCATCTCTATTTCCCTCTAATAAGCTGTTTATCACTGCAAAGCAAATTTGAGGGAACTTTTCAATCAACAATGAGCTGTCTTCCAAATGTTATCATTTGCAACACACTAAGGTTAAATTGTGCTTACCTTCTTGCATTACAATGTAAAAAATTTTTGTTTTAAGGTATTAGCCTATGGATTTAAGTGAGTGATGCTATCATACATGCTTAATCCATTTGCATTGCATTCCTGTCTTCTGTGTTAATATAAATGCTAAAATATTTAGTGAACAACTGTGTGTTTCTGCTAAAACTATGAAGTGGGGAATGAGATTCATTAATTTCCAGTCTTGCTTAAATGTGCTATCAGCACACGTGTGTCTGGATATATAATAAGTAATTATCTGAATCTTGTCAGTCCTACTGGATGATTGCCACTTTAGGATAGCATTTTATCTTGTAATATCACCTTTTTCACATTTCCATATATGCATGCAGTTCATATTTATGCACAATGTTTGCTGATCATTCCACTGTAAATGCATGAGTGTTCTGCAGGTCGCATGCCTGTTTTGTACATCCCTTCCATTATTTTATAAGGATATTGGTGAAATTAATGTATTTTGCTCAAGGATATATGTGATGAGAAGGGCAACCTGATCACTTTTCCTCAGAAACCCAGGCAAAAGCCTATGCTCTCATTAGATTCCTCTCAATATATTACAGTCATTTGTGGAGGTGATAGTGGAGCTGTATTATTGCTCGATTATTATTCCAGGTGATGTTCTGGGTACACAGGTTTGAATTCCATCTCGGCAGATTGTGGAATTTGATTTCAGTAGAAATCATGAACTAAAGGTCTAGTAATGACAATGAAACCATTATTGATTATCAGGAAAAGCCCATCTGGTTCACTAATGTCCTTTAGGGAAGGAAATTGTTATCCTGCCCTGGTCTAGCCTATATGTGTCTCCAGACCCACAGCAATGTGGTTGACTCTAACTGCTCTCTGGAATGGGTAGTAAATGCTGGCCTAACCAGTGACGTCTTCACCCATGGAATGTATTTTTTAAAAAGTTTTCATTTGCAGTTGTCCTATCCAGAAGTCAATTCCTTCTGTTGATTACATTCTGTTTTTGAGAACTTTTGCAGTCTTCATTATCCCCTTGACCCTATTTGATGGTTTAATGATCTATAATAGTGTTTTTTTTTATCTTTATGGTCTACTTAATTATCCTGACATTCCCTTTGTTCAAAGATGTGGCAGCCTGCATTTTCCCAATATTTTTGTGTAACATTGTCCTTCCCATCGGGCAATTTCCCAATCTTATCTCACCTGAGTTTTGAACCTTCCTTGCAGCGTAGTGATAGTGATAGCACAGTCTAGTATGGGGGTCTAACTAGAGTCTGGCCTGACTGAGTGGCCCCATGATCGCTATTGGAGCAGCTTTTTAATTCCAGATTTTTAAAAAAATCACATTTTGGTAATGGTTTTGGGATTCAAACATGTCCCGAACACATTAATCTGGATTTCTGGATTACTAGTTAAGTGACATTACCTTTATTCCACCACCTCCTTATATTTTAATAGCTTGCTCCACAGTGTTTGTTTCTGTTCAAACATTCCATCATGGTCAAATATTTTCAAACGCTTTTAAATTTGCTTGTGTGGTGACAGGCACTTGCATTTTAACTTTTATGATGCACTCTCCCGGCTGCTCCAAGTTTTTGTTAGACCGTTTCTGTGTACTTCACATGTGTTTCCATGTTTCATTTTCATTTATTCACAGCATGAAGGCATCACTGGCTAGGCCAGTATTTATTTCCCATCCCAGGGGTTAGTTAAGAGTCAACCACATTGCTCTATTTAAAGCAAGTCACCTGTGTTTGCGAGTGTGTGGAAAATGTAGAGTTTCCTCATATTAATTAGCAATGATGGGCTGAAAATTTATGGAAGACATGGACTACTTGCACCCCCGTAGAAAAAGTAGCCTATAATCTGGCTGATCCATTGGATGCCTGCCCTGTGGCCGAAACATGTTGTGGGTGTGCTAACGTACCTAATTGTGAGACTTTCACCCCTCCCTGGGAGATCCTTCCACCCTCAGGTGCTGCTGGCTAATCTGGATGCAGCTCCAACAGCACCAGAAGCTCTGTAGTGGTTGCTGTTGGTACTACAGCCAGACACATGAGGAGGTTCCACTAAACTTGACCTAAAATAAATCTGAAGGATAGGGTCAAAGAGAGTTTGGGTTAGTTGGAGAGGGGTTTAAGAGCAGACAGGTGGCGGGGGAGGGGGGAGTATTATTTTCAGAGGAGCTGCTCTGATGTGCAAAGGGCCTGTAGACAATATTCCTCCATTTTCCTCCTACAGTTCTATATGCTACTACTTTTAATAAATGTCCATCTGTATGTGCAAATCATATTTTGGAATGGGCAGCAATATTATCAGGCTCACTTGAAATTTTAGCAAGCTTTTCTGTCCCTTAAGTATTAACTTGTGTATGGTGATGGTCTGCCAATTTGGGGGTGCAAGATTGGGCACCCAGTTAATATTATATGGCCACCTGCCAAAATGCCTTGTGGGTGGTGATACATGTAATATCCAGCCCGATATCTATCTCGCTGATCCACTGTGCCCAGTACTCCTTGTTTAAATTTTCTCTTTTCTACTTTGTTTATTGGTTTGCTAATTATTCAGAGTTGCTGCTACTGTGTGCACTAACTTGAAATGTGTAGTTATGCAGCTAATCTTGCTTTTCTTATGTTGTATTTTTGGTGCAGTTTCTGTTTGACAGAGTGGAAGGAGTGTCTAAGGCCATGATCATCGATTTGGATGCACATCAGGTATCTTCCCAAATTTTTTTTAATGTGGAAATGAAAAGCACCTTCTGTTTTTCTCTGTCCTGTTTTTGAACAGAAACATGTCATTTATTTGTTGAGGTAATTTTCCTGTAAACATTACAAGTTTGATTGGAAGTCAAGTGAATAGTGCGGATAACCTGCCCATTCTTCAATAACAATGTAAAATAAATAATTTCTGATACAGCAGTTACCTTGTGAGTTGATATCAGAAAAGAATGTTTCTGATTCAGAGCCACTGTACTATAGAATATTCATGTTCTTCTTTTGCCAACATTGGGTTCCCCAAGCCAAAATGAGCATAAGATTTATTGTGTTTAATTGTTCTGGCAGTGACTGTATAGTTGAATTGATTACTTCATTTGGGAGGCATACTGTTGTAGCTCAGGTTGACTCAGAGAAATTGTGGGCTTCCAAAACCGACTTAAAGACAGAAGAACCACTCTGCTTCATACCTCATTTTAATACTAGCAAGTAGCAACAACAAACTGTTGGCACCAAATAAGTATCCAACAACAGCAAGTGGTGAACTGGCTGAGAGGTTGGGTCTGTTGAGGACAGAAGTGAGATGGAGTGACAATCCAGAAGGTAGAGTAGAGTCATAAAGTATATTTGTGGATCGACGGAGGATGGGAGTGGAACTCCCTACTTCTCCAGTGACCACAAAAATGAAGTAAAAGCAAATTTACATGGGGCTGTTTTGAACTGGTCCCAGCATTCATTTGAAGTATTGCTGCTGAGACCATTCAATGCTTTGTATATTTAGGCAGAAAATGAGTGGCTTATGCACAGCCTGAATCTCTCAATCATGTTCTGCAGCTCTCTTCGAGCTTCAGTTTTCATATGTAAGAAACGTTATGCCTGTTTCAGGTGGACAGGCTTCATCCCCATTTGTAAGCTCACCTAAATCTGACAGTAAGTGGGCTTTGGGTATTAGTGGATTTTCAATTGCTATTCATTTTTAAGGCCAGTAACTGGTGGGCATGCTTTAAGTCTCCTCATTAGTCTGATCAGCACCTTCCCTCTGTACTTCTAGAGGAGGTGGTGAGTTAAGAAACTTTAGACTAAAGAGAAAATGAAGATGGTGGAGGTCTTAAATAAGAGCTCAAAATGTTGGAAATGCTCAGCAAATCTGGCAGCATCTGTGAAGAGATATCATACCAAAGTATCTGCTGAGTATTTTGAGCCTTTTCTGTTTTACTGTGTGGTGAATTGTGGTCACAAATGATTTTCCTTCTATCTCAGTCAGAGTAGGTTGTGGAAGGATATGTTGAAACTTTGTTTCAGTTATTGTGGTTTTTCCCATTCTTCCCATTCTTCTAACCAAAACATAAATTGCAACTTTCTAGTATATCAGATATTGTTCACAAAAACAATGTTAAGCAGCAACCCATAACAGGAACATAATGCTGAACTACAATACTGAACCAGTAAAGGATATGGAAGAACAGAGCAAAATTAGGCAGCAATTTGACCATGCCTTGAGTAACGTATTCTGTTTTGGTCAACTGAATTTAAAAAGTAATATTCCAACCTTTGAGGCAATTCATGGAAAAATTACAAAGGTGATTCTCCATTTCAGTTCACTGAGGATTTAGTAGTGAGATCAAAATAGAGAGGCTGACATTTTCACCTTGAAAGCAGATGGTAATTCTAGGATAGTCCTTCAAGATGAGGCACTGCATAGGTCAGCATTGACAGGAGAAGAATGTAATGAGATGTTGAGAAATAGTTTTACACTGAATTTTATATTGTGAATGATAAAACAGCAACAATCCATCATCCATTTAAACACAAACAATAATATCACATTAAATTGCAATTTAGTCAGTTGCTTTCATGTTTATTTAGTGCAATTTATTTGTTGCCTTTGGTGGGGATCAAGGATTGCTTTATTTGTGAGAGTAAATTGTACAAAGGGCGAATGAATCATTTTGCAGAATAGTTTGTTAATTTTGTTGTGACCAAATGTGAGGGTAAAGGAAAATGAAAATCTTAATATTAACAACTTACTAGACTGCAAGTTAGTAGGCAGCTGTGTTCAGTTATGTACTAACTTTAGAGGGCCATTAATATTAGGTATGATTCAAATAGCATTGGCATCAAGGGCAAGACATCCCTTTTGTCTGGTATTAATGCATTATTTATGCTCCCCTTGCATGTGGCATAGTGCAATATCATTGGCATGCACCTGTAATGGTTAAGGGTTTGTACTTGTCACCTGAAGGCCTAAAAGAAAAACATTGATACCTTTTGTAGTAATCGTCAGCTAAGTAATGAGTAATTGATCCATTCCACCTCCTGTGATCCCAGCGTCATAGATACCGATCTTCGATCCATTGTATTCACTTCATAAAACATCAAGAAATGCTTTAGTGAACTGAAAACAGCAGATATTATGGGTTCAAAATAATTGAGGATTTGTGCTCCAGAACTGGCTCACTCCTAACTAAGCTGTTCCTGTGCAGCTATAATACTGGCATCTAGTTGACAATATGCCCAGATATGTTCTGTGCACAAATAACGGTACAATTCTAATCAGGTCGATTACTGCTGTATCAGCTTACTCTTAGTCATCAGTGTTGATGGAAGCACTCATTAAACGTGCTGTGAAATCGCATTTACCTACTCATTGATATTCAGTTTGGGTTTAGCCAAGACTATTCAACTCTACTTCACATTACAACCTTTTAGTTAAATAGGGACACAGGGCTGAATCTTTAGGATGAAGGGGTGAAGATGCCCTGGCATCATGGCAACATTCAAATGAGTTTAATACCAAGGAACTCCAATTAAATTGAAGTCAGTGGAATGCAGGGAAAAGAAACTCCTCCAATGGTTGAAATCATGCTTTCCAGAAAAGAACATGTGATTGTTGGAGGCCAATTACCTCAGCCCTAGAACGTCACTGTTGGAATTCCTTATGCATGTGTCTTAGGCCAAACTACTAAGCTGCCCCATTGATAATCTTCTCACCATCACAGGGTCAGAGAGGTTTCACAAATATTTGCTCAATGTTCACTTCCATTCGCAATTCCTTAGATACTGAAGCAGTCCATTGGCAGCAAGTAGGAAGTCTGGACAACATTCATGTTCGCACTGATAAATGGCATTTAACATTTGCACTAACAAGTGACTATCTCCAGCAACTGAGAACCCAGTCACCTCGCTAACATTTTCACTCTTAAGTTCCCACTGTCGACTTTGAGGACTACAAGAAACTTGCATTGAATAGCTGCATAAGTGCCTATGGCTATGAGAGCAGATGAAAGGGGAAGTTACTTACAGTGAGTTTTCAGCCCTTAACTCAGTAAGGTTTCTCTGCCACATACAAGGATCAAGTTATGAGTGTGATGAAGTGGACTCCCTTTTGCCTGGATTGGTGTAACTACAACATTCAGCAAGCTTGACATTATCCATGATAAATTAATCCATTTGATCGTTATTTCTCACACTAGCCTAATCATCAATCACTGCCAGTGCACGTTGGGTATAAATCTTGGAACTCACTACTGAACAAGTTTTTAAAAGCAACCTGAATACATGAGCAGCCAGTTCAAGAGGATCATTGATGCCTTTGGGAATGCAACAAGGGATAGAAATTAATAATGAATATTACACATTCCAAAAAATGATTTTTATAAACATTTTATAGAATCCTGAAGCTAAGGTGACCATGTTGAGCCTGCTGTCTGTTTGGGGGATCCACTACACTCCTTGCTGGCTAGTGTCACACCTGAGGGTCTCTTCAGGCCACTGTTCACTTGAGCAGCTCGATTTAGTTTACCTAGCTTTGGGATTGCAGCATTCCCCTTCCCATACTGGGTGTTTGTCATGGCTGGTGTTGTTAGCTTTTTCTCCCTTCTCTTCCTGCAGGATAATGATTGGGGCCAGTGGGCATCTTGTCTAAAATCATGGCTTACAGCTGCTGGGGCAAGATAGAAGAGCTGCTGGGTTTGTCTGGGTTGTGGGTTGAGAGTGATGGCTGTTTTTGTTCAGATGGAGCTCTGCTGCTCCCCTTCATTATTCTGCTGGCTGTGAGGTGAATGGGGGAATGTTTTACCTGGTCATAGCTGGTGTATTGCTCTTTGGGATCATGGGGAAAAGAATTAAGGCCTTGTGGTGAGAGGGTTGGATTGGTTGTAACTGGAATAGACCTTGGGTGGGGCCTGCAGTATGGTTAGGGTCAGGCAGCTGTGGTAGCAGGTGGCTTGGGGCTCTGTGGTCTTGTGTGTGGGGCTACCTGGTGCAGACATCTGGCAGCGAAGGTAGTCTGCAAATTGGAAGGCTGGGTCCTGGGAGCAGCTTGAAGTCTGAAAGCAGAAGAGATTGTACTGAAGTGGAGTCAGATCGATTATTCAAGGTCCTGCTCTTCAGCCTCTTTCCTCACTCCCTGTAGTTACTCCACAGGAGCTCATCCCTGTTCCTACCCAGGTCGCTGGTACCAATGTGCACCATGACCAACAAATGCTTTTGCACCGCAGTAAATAATGATAAAACATTCATAGGTTGTGGTACCAATGACCTAGGTAGGAAGAGGGATGAGGTCCTATGGAGTAACTACAGGGAGTTAGTAAAGAGTCTGAAGAGCAAGACGTTGATGGTAGTAATCTCTGGGTTACTATCAGTGCTACGTGCTAGTGAGGCAAGGAATAGAAAAATAGGAGAGATGAATGTTTGGCAAAGGAGCTAGTGCAGGGGGCAGGGTTTCAGGTTCTTGGATCATTGGAATCTCTACTGGGACAGGGGTGACCTGTACAAGATGCACTAGACTGGAGGGAAACCAATATCCTCACAGGGAGGTTCACTGGTGCTGCTCAGCAGGGTTTAAACTAGAATGGCAAGGGTCTGGGAACAAGAGCAGCAGGTAGAGCGATTATGGGGAAGGTTGATGTTAGGATCAGAAAGTTAGAAAGAAAGGATATGCAAACACAGGTAACATGGTGGCACTAATGGATTGAAGTGTGTTTATTTCAACACAAGGAGTATTTATAGGTAAGGCAGATGAGCTTAGAGCCTGGATCATGACATGGGACTATACTGTTGTGGCCATTAGAGAGACTTGGTTGAGAGAGGACAGAACTGTCTGCTCAATGTTCCAGGGCTTCATTGTTTTAGGTGAGGCAGAGAGGAAATTAAAAGAGATGGAGGAGTTGCATTATTAAGCAAGGAGAATGTCTGCCTCATCTACACTCTGAGGATGTAACTGGAGGGTTCATCCATTGAGGCAATATGGGTTGAGCTCAAAAATAAGATGGGTGCAATCATTCTGACAGGATTATACTGTAGGCCCCCCCAATGTCCAGTGAGACAATAAGGAACAAGCATGTAGGTAGATTATGGAAAAATGCAATAAAAACAGAGTTGTCATAGAGGCTGACTTTAACGTCCCAATATTGACTGGGCAGAATTTGTTAAATGCGTTCAAGACAGTTTCTTGAAACGGTATGTGGATAATCCAACTATTGGACTATCTTATTGGCTAATGAGCCTGGCCAGGTGACTGACCTTAAAGTGGGAGAACATTTTGGAAACAATGATCACAATTCTTTCATGGTTTAAGATAGCAATGAACAAGAAAACGTCAGGACCTTGTGGGAAGGTACTAAATTGGAAGACAATTCACATACAATTCAAATACAATTCACATCAGTATTAGGCAGGAGCTCGGGAATGTTAATTGGGAGGAGCTGTTATTAGGCAGGTCTACATTTGACATGTGGTAATTATTTAATGATCTGCTGATGAGCGTTCAAGACCGGCAAGTTCCAGTAAGGAGGAAGGATAAGGATGGCATGGTAAGGGACCCTTGGATAATGAGGGAGTGAATTTAGTCAAAAGGGAAAAAGAAGCATATGTAAGGTTTAAGAAGCTAAATTCAGACAGGGCCCATGAGGAATATAAGGAAAGCAAGAACTTAAGCAAGGAATTGGGACAGCTAGAAGGGCCATGAAATGACCTTGACAAGTAACGTTAAAGGGAATCTCAAGGCATTTTACAGGTGCATTAAAAATAAGAGGATAACTAGGGAGCAGATAGGGCCCCTCGAGGGTAAAGGAGGGAATTTGAGCTTGGAGGCAGAGGATGTGGGTGAGTTCCTAAATAAGTACTTTGCATCAGTATTCACCAGGAGAAGGATATCAAAGATAGTGAGATTTATGTGAAGCATGCTAATATACTGGGGCATTTTGTGATCATGAAAGAAGTAGTGTTGGATCTTTTGAAAAGCAAGAAGGTAGGTAAGCCCCCAAGGCCCAATAGGTATCTACCTAGGTCATTGAGAGAGACAAAAGAGGAGACTACTAGGACCTTGACAAAGATCTTTGTATCCTCACTAGCCACTGGAGAGGTCCTGAAGGACCAGTGAGTAGCTAACATTATTCCTCTGTTCAAGAGTGGAAATAGGGATAATCCAGGAAACTATAGACTGATAAGTCTCACATCAGTTTTCTGAGGTTTAAGATATATGTACATTTGGAAAAGCGTGGCCTACTTAGGGATAGTCAGCATGGCTTTGTGCAGGGCAGGTCATGTCTCATTAACTTGTTTGAATTTTTCAAGGAGTTGATGAAGATGATCAATGAAGGTAGAGCTGTGGGTACAGTTTATATCGATTTCAGTAAGGCTTTTGATAACGTCCGTCATGGTAGGCTCATCCAGTAGATCAAGATGCATGGGATCCATGGAGACTTGGCTGCTTGGATTCAGAATTGGCTTTCCCGTTGTTATGAAGTTGAAGGCATGTACTGTATCTTTGAGAGAGAGAGTGAATGCTGTTCTGAACTGAAAGCTTGCAAGCACCTGTGTGTATGAGTAAATGGCAGTCCCAGAGTGTACTGGAAAATTGAAAATATTTAACATATGGCTGTGAAATGGGTACCTGAGTTTTAGTTGCTGTTTTGACAACAATTTGACTTTAACCAGTCAGCTTAAATTATGCCCAAACTAAAATGTAATTGAGTTTGAATTTATTGTTTTATCAACATCGAACCAGTGGGATGATCTGCTGTTTGGGATATAAAAATATGGACATTATGAAAATTGTCGACACAGGAACTGCTAACAACACAGATCCAAGAAATTAGGAAACACTCTCTATTAAAGGTACCTTTTATATAAAACATATTTGCAATAAAAAGAAAGAAGACAACCCAGGGAGATCTCCAGCTGGAAGAAGAAAGACATTGAAGATGATAGCGGCTGTGCGGTTTTGAAATTAAGTTGATTTAATTTTAATACATGTCTTATTGGAACGGCATATTGCTATAGAGTTAGGGGCAGATAATAAGCATTTAAGTAAAAGGGGGGCTTAGAGTTGTGAATAGCTGTTCAATGTTCACTTTTAGAGTTAAAAAATAAATTGATGTTATTTTCTTTAAAAGTAGAATTTGGGAGTTTTCTACCACTCATATTTTAACAGATCACAAGACGAGGTGAGCTTTTCTGGGTGCTTGGTTTAATTAACAGTAGAGTTCACTGCTGTGTTGTAAGACTATAGAAGACAAAAGGTAGTGATGGAAGGGTGTTTTTCAGGCTGGAGATTCGTGACTAGTTCTGTTCCACAGGAATCCATACTGGGACCTCTACTGTTTGTGATATATGTATAAACGACTTAGATGAAGATGTAGATGGGTGGGTGAGTAAGTTTGCAGACGATACAAAAATCGGTGGAGTTGTGGATAGTGTAGAAACTTGTCAACTGGTACAGTGGGATGCAGATCAATTGCAGATATGGGCAGAGAAATGGCCGATGGCATTTAATATGTGTAAGTGTGAGGTGCTGCAACTTTGTAGATCAAATGTTAAAAAAAAGTATACAGATAATGGCGGGACTGTGAACAGCATTGATGTACAGAAGGATTTTGGGGTTCAAGTCCAAAGCTCCCTGAAAGTGGTCACACAAGTAAATAGGGTGGTAATGTTAGGTTCTTTTTCTTGAGCTTCTTACACACTTGATGCAACTGCAATACGCCAACTTCTGTGAACAACCAAACTTGATTAAGCAAGTACAAGCTGTGGAGGAACTCTTAACACTCTTCGCAATGCATGTGAAGGCATGTCAAGGGATCTCCCTGAACCAAGGAGCAGTCCTTCCATTCTCCAACATCTTTACATCACAGTCAGTAATGCCCACAAGACAACTCCCAGCCACTCCCCCACAGTCACATGCCACTCAAGACATAATGTAGTGATCACATCACCTCCAGGAACAATGTAATGTAAATCATCCCTTAATGGCCAGATCTTTTGTGAGTTGTTTTTAAACTTTGGGGAGTAGTCAGAATTTTAATTGCAATGTTCTTATTGAATAACTAGGAAATGGCCATGCAAATGTCTCTGAATGGCAAGGAATGGGAATGTACAGAGGCATCCCACCCTAAGACGGATACTACCATACAACCCTAGCCTTGGCACATCCAATTTCCTGCAGGTCAGCAGAGTAAATTAACCCTTTAATATCTCAGTCAAGAAGGCGTATGGATGCTTGCCTTTATGGTTGGTGAATTGAGTACAAGAGTCAGGATGTCACATCGCAGCTTTGTAAGATTAGGCCACACTTCGAATATTGCATTCAATTCTGGTCACTACATTACAGGAAGGATGTGGAGGCCTTGGAGAGAGTGCAGAAGAGGTTTACCATGATGCTGCCTGGATTGGAGGGAATGAGCTTTAAGGACAGGCTAGAAAAACTCTGGTTGTTTCCTCTTGAGTGGCAGAGGCTGAGGGGAGACTTAATAGAAAGCTATAAAATTATGAGATGCATAGATAGGGTTGATGGTCAGAATCTTTTTCCTAGAGTTGAAGTGTCTAATACAAGGAGGTATGCATCTAAGGTGAGAGGGGGAATTTCAAAGTAGATGTCAGGGCAAGTATTTAACACTGAAATGCACTGCCTGGGGTGGTAGTGGAGGGAGATACGATTGGCATATTTCAGGGACTTGTAGATAAGCAGAGGAATATGCAAGAATGGAGGGATATGGACCAAGAGCAGGCAGAAGGGATTAGTTTAATTTGGTATTATGTTTAGCACAACATTATGGGTTGAAGGGCTTGTTTTTGTGCTGTAATGTTCTATGATTCTCTCCAGGGTCAATGAGATTTCTGGCCCCAGAAACTTGCTGACCTTAAAGCCAAATAGGCTATTCATAGAAATATTAAATGTGGATCCTTTGTTGAGGAGGACATCATCACAACTCACAGTGAGACTTCCAGTAGCAAGAAACTTTAAAAAATTGTATCAATGGACTTATGGGATTTAGCTAATCTACAATAATATATAATAAAGAGAAAAGCGTGATGTGGTACATGTATGGAATGAGCTACCAGAGGAAGTGGTGGTAGCTGGTACAATGGCAACATTTAAAAGGCATCTGAATGGATATATGAATAGTAATGGTTTAGATGGATATGGGCTAAGTGCTGGCAAATAGGACTAGATTAATTTAGGATATCTGGTCGGCATTGACGAGTTGGACTGAAGGGTCTCTTTCTGTGCTATACAGCCCTATGACTATAATAGTGGGTGAGATAATGGCGATGTAGAGAGGGATTGAAATGGGAGGTCTGGCTGAATTCTTAACTGACAGTGGCTGTGTTGGGTGGTAGACTTTTCCAATTATAAGTTTAGGAGTGTGTGTGAAAATGTGAATGTTATGGTAATAAATTTAGTAGCAGAGAGTTCACTTCAGTAATTGTGTGTGGAAGAAATCCCACAGTAAAAGTTGGGATACTTTGTGACATCCTAGTAGGCCAGCCAAGTTGTAAAATGCTTTGGCAGTCCATGTGAAGAACGTGCTGCAGATAATTTGGGGGCTATGGTCCATATCAATTGAGTTTTAGTGAGAAATCCAAACAGTCTTTTGGTAATGAATAATCATTCCCTGGTTTGGAGAGGACAAAGTTAGATCCACTTCTTTTGAGCGCTTGAGTGCCCTACATGCCGGGCAAAGGCTGTGTTTCAGGAAATTCAGCAAGCCTTGTGGCATTATGTATGAGGCCATCAGAAATAAATTTTAATCCAGTCAATGTGGTCACAAAAGAAAAGATTAGAAAGAAGGAAAAGGTCCAGATAACATTATAGATAATGATGGGAAATCTGACATTTTATGTCCTTGAGGGTAATTGGCACTGATTGCACACTTTCAGAATCTGAAGAAGTCAGAAAAAGTACTGAGGCGCTATGCATTTCACATGCGCATACGTTGAACAATTAAACATCAGATTGTGACCGATTGAGGGGTTGACTGAATAGGGATAAAGTGATGCAAAGATGCAGGACACGGCAATTTTCCCACGAGGATAACACCAGAGGTTGGCACCACAGTAATAAAAATGCAAAAAAAGGGCCAGTGGATGGAAGAATGCCGCCATTCTAGGGAGAGGGAAACAGCATTGCAAAATATAACGATTGGCTAGATGTGCGAGTTGAGAGACCAGTGATCCATGGATTGTCAAAATTAAGAAAGGATGAGGAAGGCTAAAATAAAAATGCACTTTGATTTTGAGTTATTATTGTACCGAGACACAGTGAAAAGTATTATTTTGTGTGCTAACAAGACAAACCATACCTTACATAAATACATGAGGGTAATAGAACAGAATGAAGAATATACTGTTAGAGCTACAGGGAAGGTGCAGAATAAGATCAACTCTAATATGAGAGGTCCATTGATAAGTCTGATAATAGTCGGGAAGAAGCTGTTTTTTTTAAAATCTGTTGGTCCGTGATTTCAAGCTTCGGTATCTTCTGCCCTATGGAAGAGGGTGAGGAGAGTATAACAAGGGAGGGAGGGGTCTTTCCTGAGGCAGTGAAACTCTGAAATTATACCTGGAATTGAGTATAGCCCTCAGAAAAGATTGCAACTTGTAAAATGAATTCTGATCATAGGATGGGAGATCTTGTAAGAACTCAGAACGAGATAGGGTGAATAGAGGCCCAGGTTGGCAAGAATAAGGACTACGGAACAAGCTGGAAAAAAGAAGAAGCACTTATGATTGAGAACTGAGTACAGTGTTAAAAGGTACTATGGATGATGAGGCTGAGACCAAATAAAACATTTAAAGAAATTAAATTCAAAGAAATATACTCTGTAGTTTCCAGCCTTTGGTGATCCAGAAGATATATAGTTAGTCATTTTTTTTGTGATGGTTTACATGCATTCTGAGCATGGCTGGTTTCATTTTTTTTCAGTGGGAAATAATAATGTCCATTGGGAAGCCATGAAAATAAAACGGCTATTGAAAGGCTGCTGAAACACTGGCACTATTTTGAAAACAATAGATAGCAAGGTGTACATGTCTAATATTCTGAAAGAAACGTTATTCTAGAGGAATACGAAAAATATTTGCACATCGTATAGTATATGAATAGTTGTTCTTTTTTTTGGACAATGTTTATTTGACAAAACATGTTGAGATTCTACATTTTCTAGTGTGAAGGAAACATTAGAAAGAAAAAAATTCTATATTAAAACAGATTGACATGTCACAACTTGTCAGACCAAGTTGAGGTTAAAAGCGTGAATAATTATTACTAATATTTGTAATAAGACTGTGTTCCAACTAGTTGTATAGTATGAATTAGCTTGTTTTTTTCTTTGGTGTGCAATAAATTGTGATGTTCATTTGTTTAAAGTACATCGGCAGCATCTTTGAATATGTTTAATGCCTGACAATATGGCAACCAAATTACAGAAATAAAATTTATGGTTTATCAAATCAGGTTTCTCACTGGGATCTGACTTGTCCTGTACTGGCATCAGCTGAGATCATAACTGCGTATAGAAAGGAAGCACTTGTACACTCAGGGTTGAAGGAACTGTAAGACTGAGTCATCAAAAATGTTATCCAGAAGGGAAGGTATCATGGTTTCCTTCTCACTGACTGGCCTAGATTCAGATTGGAAGGCTGACCAGAAGAAAGGCCTGCAAGGAACTAGTCACTCAGCAGGAGTTAGTTGAAAAACTTTAATATATGACCCATTTTGTTAATTTCTTATAATACACAATGCACAACATGTGCTCAGTTCACTTGCCAAATGAACCCTTCATAAGATACCTATTTGTCAAAACCTATGAATACAATCTCAGGAACACCAAATTATAAAACAAAAGCAAATGCTGAACAATAGCCTCAAAAAAGTGAAATTGTAAAACTTAAAGAACAACTTAAGCATCCTTGAATAAAAATCTATGGCAATGATTGCTGTTTCAGAGTGACTGAATAAAGTAAAACTGTATTTTTATTCTGGAAGAATCTGGGATCATTACCAATGTTATGGAATCAGTTGTACTAATTATCCCTATTTTCTGTGAGAATAAAAGCCCATACCTCTTGCCTATAATACAAAAGCAAACTTGTGATTTGCTGATCATCCTACGCAGTATTTCATTTTTTTGTAGCGCAGGATGTGCTTCTTTATTAATAGAGTTGATTTTAGAAATTTCTAAAAGGGAAATTTGAAAGCTGAATTTTCTAAGGCGTGCATTTTCTACATTTTGGTGTCTACCATGATTCTGACTGTGAAACCAGATTGGAAATTTACAGGTTCTTAAATATTAAATAAAAATCCTTGGCAATTTTTTTTCCTGTTAACTCTTCTATAAGGGAGAATCTAAATTTGCCCAAGTTTAGGTCATTTAGGGCCTCCTCTTCCCCATTCAATCAAAGATATCCAACCTTGGTTGTTTTCAAAGCTGCTGTAAAAGGTTTATTTATAGAATAAGAATATTTCCAACAGCACATTCACTAAATGTTGCTGTTCTAATATGTATCCTTGCAGCCATTTCTGTCCTAGTACAGCTGTAAAGGTGACCAGCAGCTCTTTAAGAATTGCTGACAACCTTTTGAACCGAGTGTTCTTCGAGTGCCACTGAATTATTTAAGTGAGCTGAGCTTTCCCTTTTGTGCAATCAACTCTCTGCACTGCGGGTTTGTGTAATGTTCACGATCTATTACTAGCATCCTGGTATTAACCTGTGCTCAGTACCTGGTTCACTGTTTATGTGCAGCAACATTAATCCTGTGCTGGTTCTCAGTTCTCCATTGATAATTTATTTTTGAATTGTGAACATGTATTCAACCATTTCCATGAGACTTGTATACAGTTGAACACAATTAAACATACTAGGTTGAATTTTGTTGATGTGCAGTCGATGGAATGAGTACAAATTATGTCCAAAACATGTTTTTCCTCCCCTCGAGTTTGCACTCAAGTTGATTTGTGTGTCATCTGATGAAAAATCTGCTATGCAATCAGGCAGCATTTTTAAGTGTTTCTTTTAAGTTCTATTTCAGAATAGTAACTTACAACACAGCTAAAACCAGATTAAATGCAAGACAGTGAGGTTTAGAGAAAACAGTTTGAATGTGGGAGGTAGAATGACAGCAGACTCAGTGGGCCAAATGGCCTCCTTCTGTGCTGTAATATTCTATGATCCTTCACTAGCTAATCTAATATGTTTCTATCTTCTATAATGTTCTCCTGGGATGAAACGTGCCCAAGATTTATTTTGCTTTACAACAGAATTGAACTTGGGTAGTTTATACCGCTTATATATGAGGACATTTAGAAAGATGATGTAGTTTCTCTAAACTCAAGCTGCTTCTGTAAAGGTGTTTTTTTTCTAAATAAGCATAATGCACAATGATATATATACCAATTTTTACATATATATATAAATACCTCAAAAATATTGCGATGTTCAGGTGGATTAGTTTAGCCACAAGGTATTGCCAGCTTACATTCTGTGATACACCTATTGTTCTGTACATATGTAAAGATTACTCTCCTACAATCTGAAATGGAGCATAGCATGTTAACTCAAGCAATGTACAAATCACAGTTTGTTATGTTACAGCTCCATCATGTGGTCATGTTTTTCCTAAATTACTAAATACTGCCTGTCGTTGCTTCTTATGGATGTTTTGCTGAGTGTTGATTAGGATTGAATAACATGACAAAGATGGTTGGTGAAAGGGAAGTTTATTGCTATGTCACATTTTAAATGTATAAAAAAACGAAGATCAAATTGAGTCTGGGGCATTGGTTTCTTTGTCTTAACTTAATGTCAAATTGAAGTCTGAATGTCTCAATGTATTTTACTGCTGACATTGTGGAAAGTGTATTAAGAACAAAATTGCAAGCATCGTTCATGGAACTTAGCATATTTTCGAAAAATAAGATGAAAGAAATCTCAAATCATTTACTTATTTAGGTTATATCTATGCTGATGTTTCTAGAACTGCAGATTTATGCTTTGCTTAGAATTTATTATAGTTTAAAGCAATTCTTACTGTGTTTGTGAAGAAGAATTTAAAATTGCAAGGTTTGATGAAATGTTCTCATTAGAAAATAAATCTGTTTTTAACATTAATTCCTCAAAACCATAGGAGGGGAGAGCAAAGAATGATCAGGTCTTAATTCAGATCAGTTTACATTAATACACAGGGGTTTAAGTTGTCTATGACTGCAGTAGAGAAGGGGATGAAATGCAGGCAAATGCTTGAGGTGCCCTTGTTGTCTTGGCTTTGTCAGATGTTTGTGTGATTTTGTTGTGGCATCTATATCCTACCAGTGGGATGTGATTAATGAGTATTGCAAAATACCTTTACACAGCACTTTATACTGTGGTAAACACAACGAGGACAGAATTTAAGTAAGCAGTTTACTATAGTGGAAGCAATAAAGTTTTATTATGTAATAGTGCACAGATAAAATGCACACCATGCCATTAAATGGATTAGGGGGATAGACTCTCTAGGCATTAGAGGACAAGGGAAACTAATTAATTTCTGACTCCATATTCTCTTCATCACAAAGGACGTATAATTCTAGCTGCCTTGTCTACTTTCTTTTCTGCTCAATCGACCATAAGAAATAGGAGCAGCAATTGGCTTTAATGTTCCTTGAGCCTGCTGTAATATTCAGTAAGATCATGGCTGATCTTCCACCTCAAATCCACTTTCCTGCCTTATCCTGTATCCCTTAATTCCTTAAGTATGCAAGAATCCTTCACTCTATCTTGAACAAGCTCAACAGCTGAACATCCACAAGAATACTTGGTCAGACTCCTGCTGATTCATGCATCCATTTCTTGCTAATCTTCAGACTTGTCTATTTCAAAACTGCCCTGGAGCCAGATTCCCATGCTCCATATGCTATAAAAGACAGTTATTCATTTCTTCTGGCTGTGTCATTTCTTATACCAAGTTTGACTCATTTATTGTACCTGTCTTTGTTGATCTTTATTGGTTCACAGTCTCCTAATGTCAGCCATTTAGTATTTACATTTTTTAAAGATACCCATAGGTTCCCCTCTTCCTTGCTGTACACTCTACACTCCTATTTTCAGCTTTCTCTATTTGGCATTAATTTCCCTAATCATGTGAACAATTTAGGATGCCCCTAAATTTCTTTGCTGTTCGACTTCTTCAACCTTTAGAAGAATGTTGTGGGCAAACACACACAGTTCTGCCCAAGACTTGTGTTTCTTCGTTATGGGTTACATGTATAATCTCTATTACCTAGCATCCTTTATGTTTCTTGTAGTGTCACTGTACTCTTTAGAACTGTTCTACCTGGGCCATGTAGTTTTATCGCTATAGATTGTAACTTCTGTTTCCTCACCCATAGTAAATAATGACAACAAGTTGCAGTGACAACTTGCTCCTGTATCAGACATAAAATTAATAGAATCTCTTTAGGTCAGTGGACATTCTGTCAAATTCTAATTGATTAGATCACGAGATTCCTGTCGCAATATGTTGAGTATATCTTCTAATGTTGGTGGGTCTGTTGCATTAACATTTCTTTGAGTGGTCGTTTTCTGCTCTGTAACTGTGTCCTAGGCCTGGAGGTTGCCTGTAGTTTTCCAGATACAGCATTTAAAGAAAAATAACTGGATACTACCTGCTTGTGAGGATCCCCTGTTTCAAAGAGCTGACACTGACTCTTTGTATCAGCTTTATGGCCTATTTGGCTTGCCAAGTGCATCTTAAGGTTTTTATACCTTTATGGATTTTGTTGGTCAACTGTGATAAGTTTATAATTCAGCTCTCCCAATTTATCTATGATGCTTCATGCTTTTCTGCTTCCAGCATATCTGAATAGCTTTCTTCAAGATCAAATCTCATTTGGCCTGTAAAGAATCTAACAAGACTCATCAGTCTCAACAACAGTTCTGTTTGTTATAAATTCTGATTGCAAAGCTCCATTGTCAAAGTTTTCCACTAACCTATACAGACCATCAGAATTCTTGTACAAACTGAAGAAGAGTCACTGGACCTGAAATGCTAACTCCACTTTATTTCCACAGATGCTGCCAGCAATTTCTGTTTTTGTTTCTGACTTCCAACATCCGCAGTTCTTTGGCTTTTTTTTAGTATATTTGCTTGTCTGGCCTGTGTTTTAGTATTTAAATAATTCTGTCTTTTAAAAACCTTTCTCCAAGAAGTCAGTCATGTTTGGCCCTTTTTTGAACTTAAATCTGCAAGACAATTTTATTTCTTTTGCTATTTCTCCCTAATGTGGTTATGCATTATTCTTAGTCTAATGCTTTTTTAATTCTACAGTATTTCAATGCTGCTTTAATCTCTTTCCCAGGTTGATTTTTTAATTCTTACTTCATTATTTCAATGCTGTTTTATTTTCCTTGTCTTACAACTTCTGTAATATAGCAAAGCTATTTCTCAATACCACTTGATGTTTCCCAGGATTTTCACAGTTAAAGTGCAGATTTCCTGACTTCTGTGGCCAAAATAGAGGTTCACCATGTTCTGCATGCAAAGGTTTTACACTTATTTCGTGAGCAAAATGGATGATTTTTACAGCTTTCACAGTCTTGTAAACAATGTCTATCCTTCTGCACAACTTTTCCACATAAAGCCAAGTGCCCTGGGGTCTTACGAAATTCTTTCCACCTGAACCAAGTTTTAAATTTTGGATCTACTGCACCTTCTTAGTCTTCTCACTGTCTTCCTCTGTTAAACTATGTTTAAACTGGTAAATTGCTCCTTTGTGTCCTTAATTCTGGCCATCGCCAAACTACCTCACTGTTGGCTGCATTTATGACTGCATGGCTCACCACTTCGCTCAGAGAATGAGGCAAAGAGTGAGGTGGTGGCTGAGGCATTGAGGGCTCTTTGAAAATGCATCTCTGAGACAACAGTTTTCTCATTAATTTCAGGAGCACCCCTTGCATCGATGTTTTAACAAAACCAACACTGACAAGTCAATTCTGTCAGACTATAATGTCCTCGGATTTCAGTGAGTTAATGTTGAATGGTTTCCACGTGTGTGTGATTCCTGCACCACCTAGTCATGGTCTTGAGAATAAATACAGCCATACTGTTTAAGTCCAGTTTTTCCCTTGTTGATCTTTCCACGAATTTATCTTCAGTTTGTTTGACTGTTCCGCTGCTGTGGCTGCCAACCATATGTATGAAGAATTCTTAATGGCGTGAAAGCTTCAAAGCTGCAAATGTCCAGTTTGCTCCTGGGTTTTTTTTGGAATGCTCATTGTTACATTGTGGTAGGAAGCAGTGATGCCAACTGCTAGCAATTTTGTTGTATGTGCTGTGATGCCAGCCATTACTGGTTTGGGTAGTTTGTTGCCACCGTCTTTCCTTAACTGAGTGGAATGTGCAGTAGGTCAACATCACTGAAACAGATTAAGAGTGGACCTGAATGACAAAGGTAGTGGTTGTGGGAGATAAAAATTGGCCGCAGAGAACCCGTTCAACACTTTTCTACCTGTTACAGCCAAAATGGCGTAATTGGAAAATAGATTGGTGGTTGGTCAGTATTTCTTCAGTGTCTTTTCTGATTGGCCAAATGATTTAAATAAGGATACATTATTAGAGCTGAAGGGTATTCATTGTCCGAATTAATGGATTAAGTAGAATAGAATGGCTGAGTAAGTGATGTGTTGCACCTGTAGTACGTGACCACTGGTGGACACCTATGCAATCTACATCTGCAGCAATTGTTGACTGCTTACTGAACTTCAACACAGTTGGTGAGCTCATTTTCAAGCTATGGACTCTGTGACAGATTGAGGTGGATGGTGTGGGGTGGGGAGTTATTTGGACACTGCTTGAGGAGGCAGTTATATCTTAAGAGTAATTACATGAAATTTGGTTGATGGTAAGTTAAGGAAATGGAAGGTGTGAGCCATGATACAAGTGTTAACATCTAGAATATAGCGTTGGAGGAGCCTGAGCCAGTGCTCTTACCCAATGTGTTTGATGTTCTGGTATGACTAAGTAACTAATGAAGTGCCACAAGGATCAATTCTTGGAGGATGGGTAAAGTGTAATGTATCCCAATTTGCTGATGAGGACTTGGGAAGTCTGCACGTGGATATACATAGGTTGAGTGGGCAAAAATTTGGCAAATGGGATTTAGTGTAGGAAAGTGTGAGGTCATGTTTTGATCAGAAGAATCAAAAGGCAAATATTATCTAAATGGCAAGACTACAGCTCAGATGTTCTCTACCCCAGAGATTTGTTGAGACTAAATGACTGCAAGTTTAAAAGAAGAGATAGATAGACATTTGAAATTTCGGAGTTGAGAGCTGTGATGAGCTCACATACAAAAAAAGTTAATGTCTCGGGAAGATTCGCGATGATCTTAGAAATGCTGGGACAGGATTGAGGGGCTGAATGGCCTATGTCTGCTGCTGTGGTCTAATGGAAGGTTTAGATCTCATCTAAACCCAGTATCCCCCTTCATGATTATGATGTCCACTCAACTGATGATGCCCTGCCAACCAATATTCTGCTCCTGCCCACTGTTTGACCCTTTTTTTCTCCCTGACCACCACCACTGCCTGTTAAACCAGGCATGGTTAAATTTGGCCCAACACTTTTGCTAAAGTTTTCGGGATATTGTAGTTATGTTAAGTGTACTGTACTTGCAAATGCAATTTGGTGTTGCCTGCTTATGTTTATACATAAAATACAGTGCAGCCAAGTAATGGCTTTATTGACAGTCATAACATTAGGATATCCAAGCAGTGCTGTAAAAGCACAATACTTACTCCAATTAAATGTAATTATAAAACAGTAGGCTAAAAACAGCTATTGCCTCTAAATGCTTCAACAAATAAGAATTCAACCACTGTACTCTATGCCTTGCATGTACTTCACCATTAAGCTGGCAAAAAAAAACTTATTCAGCAATGTTTTTATGAGTTCTGAAAAGAACAATTTTCTCTTTAAAATACTCATTCATCTTTTCACTTAGGGGAATGGACATGAGAGAGATTTTATGGATGACAACAGAGTCTATATTATGGATGTTTTTAATAGATACATCTACCCAGGCGATGGATTTGCAAAGCGTAAGTCAAGTTACTGCTGTTAAATTTTGAATGTAATTAGTGTTGCATACAGTTTTATATGCAATGAACTTCTACTGGTGTAACAAGATATAGAAATAAATTGAATGGACCTTTTGGAAATTGATCTGGGATGTGTGACTTATGAATGATTGCTATGGCATGGAATTTAAAACAATGAATTATTTGCATATTTCACATAACTACTTAGATTCTGGTGGAACTATGCATTGAGAAGGCATATGAAAAATGTCAAAGTTATCTCCCTTCTGTTCTGAAATCCTATAAAATATGTGCAGTACTTAAATATTTTATCAGCTGTTACTATAAACATATCAGTTCAACTATGGAGCCTGCTTGTTTTTTTGGATTTAGGGCAATGTATTACATAGGTTACTGTTAGAGGAAATATTTAGGACAAATTGGGTCAAATGCCATGTGCTGAGAGCAAACTTCCTCACTGAGCCTTGTCCTGTCTAATACTAAATATTGGGTCATGAGTTTATTGTTTCACAGCAACCTTTCCTTCCCAGTTGGTGGCTTGGTTTTCCTTCTAAGTCAAAGTATATGTGACATGTGTTGTAGTCTGAGACTTCACATGGTCTCGTATTCTCTGATCTGAATGTAATGATGATTCTTGGAGCAGGCCAACATGGCGGTGAGGTGAGTTAATTATCAGGGAGCTGAGATAAGAAGGTGAGTTCAGACTGAAAATCAATCATTTATGTGGCAGTGGCATGTTGGCCCTCCCTTTCCTTCCCACACTTTTAAAAAGTTTAAAACATAAAGTGGCTGCCCACTCATATTACCTGCCTTTCCATGCGCTGTACTATGGATGAGGGAAGGGTAATCTTGAGCTTTCAGCAAGCTCCTTTGACTGTTAATTATTTATTTAAATATGACAGGCATGTGGATGCGAAAATGGTAGTCTGGACAACCTGCCACACTCCCCTCCCCCAACTGCACCACATTCCTGAAGTTCTTACTGAAGGTCACAACAATTTCCCAACCTCGAAATGAGGTCCCAGTGGATGAAAGTGTGTCTAGAATCTGTGCAGCAAATTTGACAGGAATGTAGGTAAGCTCAGGGAAGAGATGATGCTTTCATACAGATTGATTGGGGTCCAGGGTGATGCAGAGGTTAAAGAAGATTTGAAGGAAGGCACACAGTGATGTCGGGAGGGTCAAGGCTGATGAGAACAACTAGGATGATGGGGAAAGGTGCAAGGTCACTGGTTGCCACTCAAGGTCGTTTACAGATTTTATTGGCCAAGTCTATAAACTTAGTTGCAGCTGTCATGAGTGCAGATCCAATGTAGGGCGGGAGAAGTAGAAAACTACATGGCTCAGAATGAAACCAATGGACACACAGATTCTCCTATTGTATCACTGACTGCACATAGTTCACTTGATGGGTAACCAGTGGATCACCCACACCCGATATTCCTATAACCTTAGCAGCAGTAGGAGCAAAGTACCAGAGGGCAGGCTGATCAGGATACCATCATGTGAGTTGAGCATCAGCGATAAAAGTTACAGGCCCATCAGTACATTTTCAGGGCACTGACAAACTTCCTCAAGATATCAGAGAGGGGAAGTCACAGTTTGTCCTGTGGAAAGCTGTCTGTTTTCCCTGGAGCATTAGAGGCTGAAGGGTGACATTATAGAGGTTTATAAAATTATGAAGGGCATGAATAGGGTAAATAGACAAGGTCTTTTCCCTGGGGTAGAAGAATCCAGAACTAGAGGGCTTAAATTTAGGGTGAGAGGGGAAAGATTTACAAGGGACCTAAAGGGCAACTTTTTTCATGCAGAGGGTGGTACGTATATGGAATGAGCTGCCAGAGGAAGTGGTGGAGGTTGGTAGAATTCCAACATCTAAAAGGCAAATGGATGGGTATATATTTAGGAAGGGTTTCGAGGGATATGGGCCAAGTGCCAGCAAATGGGACTGAATTAGTTTAGGATATCTGGTTGGCATGCATGAGTTGGACCAAAGGGTCTGTTGCCGTGCTGTTCATCTCTATGATTCTGTGTCAGATCCTGCAGCAAGACCTGCAGCTATAGATTGGCGGAAACTGCATGTCAGTTGCCCTCTGTGATGGCAGGTGCCCCATTTTTGGCACTGGCTACTTCCAAGGCTCTACAGGCAGCCTATGAAGTACATTTTTCTGCATATTAAAGAAGTGATTATTGCCACCTTGTGTCATGTTTACCACAGATGAAAAAGCAGGGCTGTCAGATTTTGCAGTGCTGCTCATTATCCTACATTTCTCTGGTGTGCAAAGAGTAATTAACTATATTGATGTAGCTATTGGCTCTCTCTGATCAACCAGCAGCATTTGTGAACCACAGGGACTTCCCTCATGAAACATCCACTGGTCTGTATTCCAAGGTTAGCAAATCATGCAGGGTTATACTGATTTACCAGGGAGCTTTCCTGACTCATATCTTGTGGAACTTGCAACATCCCTAGCTTTTTCAGGCCTCTGCTCAGATTGATTGCTGGATCCTTGCTAATGAGAGCTATTCCCCTGGATTTATTAGCACCAGTGCACGGCATAATAGAACGACAATGCAGCCCCATCTCTACTAGAGCTATCATTCATGCTGAAAATGCCATTGACACTGCCTTAAGTCTGGAGAGACTGTATAGTATGCATTACACAAAGTGCACTGCACAATATGGCCATACCATTCCTGACATTCCTGATGAAGGGCTTATGCCCAAAATGTCGACTCTTCTGCATCTCAGGATGCTGCCTGACCTGCTGTGCTTTTCCAGGGCCACATTTTTTGACTTTGAGAGTTTAAAGACCATTGAACCTTTGTGCAAACAGGTTTGCCTCCTCAATGTCTACCAAGTCCTGTTGCATTCCTCCTCTGAAACTCCTGTGAGCTAATGTTGTCTTCTACCTTAACCTTGCTAAAAACACTGGTTATGGAGGACAGTTAACATACATCAGGCTGAGATCCCAGAACCTGTTCCATCATTATAGGTTCTTTGGCTTCATTTGTCCCTGTGGAACATAATCTCAGATAACTGTCTTGACACTGGAAACATTGCACATTCCTCATTTCCTATGGACTGACACATCACGTAGGACACAGACATGAACATTAATTATATTTAAAATTAACACACATTATCCATTTTATCCTACATAGTAAAGGAGTTGTCTAATATTCCCCTGCACCCTTCATTGAGTGCCAACCGTTATGCAGGCCAGGAAAGTTAAGTTCTGAGTAAGACAATGATGCACATAGGAATAAAACGAAAGCAATATAGTTGGCAATGTTTACATATTACAGTGAATCTTACATATACACCCATGCCACCTTTACTGTGCTCGTAAATTTAAGTTTTCTTTTTCTATCATTCTGTCTTGCAATATGTAGAGGTAAGCCTGTTGCCCCTGTGCTGGAGCAGAAGCGGACGCTTCCTGCCATACATCTGGGAGGCAATTGGGTATTTGACAGAGTGAATGAGGAGAGGCTGCTCACCCTGGGAGTGCCTTGTGGGAAAACCCCCAGGACTGTTCAGAAATGCTTTTCCTCCTTGCTCCTTGTGTCTAGATTGTGGGGACCAAGAAGAAAAGTAATTTTGTTCCACGAAAGCTGTAAGCACTGCATAATTCTTCACATGAGGATCCATAATGCCAATACCAGGCGTGAAGCATTGTGACTCTAATACATTGCTCATCCAACCTTCCTATTCGCACATGATTTCTTCGCAGCGAGTGCAAGCCAAGCTATTCACCTCGTACAACATCCCTTTTGTCCCTGGAATCAACCTGATGAACATCCTCTGAACTGTCTCCAGTGTCACCATATCCTTCCTCAAGTAAGGAGACCAAAACTGGACACAGTACTCTGGGTGGGGTCTTACCAACACCTTATAATTGTAACAACGCTCCTTTACTTTTATAATCCAGCTCCTTGGCAATACCATATATACTCTTGTATAGGTTGAATTTTGAAGACGGTTCCCTCAAGCTGAACTTAGGGGGTCAACTTATACACAAGGTATTGTTTTCGAGGGGATGAATATTTATCTACAAAGTAGGTAAAATGGGAAATTTACCTTCCTGGCAGTCCCCTGGTCCCTGGTTCTGGAATGTTCCCTGTATTATGTTCCCTGTATTAAACCGCAGGTAACTGAAACTGTGGAAACTGACTCAGTGGACACAGCAATTCTGAAAACCTGGCGCGGAGCGTGACTGCTGGAAGACACGGAACGGAGCAGGGTGGTCAGCAGACTGGAATGCCGGTGCTGAGCGCAACGGGCAAGCACAGTGACTCGTAAATGTCCTGTAACTGTGACGAACTCAGGTCGACTTATACATGAGATATATGGAAAATACAAGACTTTTTGACCAAAAGAAGGGACTTATACTTAAGAATGATCTATAAGTGAGTATATATGGTAAATATCAGGATCCCATCTCCCCTTATTATCTGCAGACCCACTTTCTGTGATTAAAGCACAAAGTTGCCCATATCCCTCTGCATTGACAGACTTTGAATCCATTTACCACTTAAATATGTTATGGACTAGGTCAGACCACTCAAAAACATTCTTAACCAGGCAGCCCCAGACCATAACTTTGCAATTTGTTTCGGCAAGTGTACAGTGAAAATTACCCGGAGTAAGATAGCTAAGTTGACTACTGGATTTTAAAACAGACAAACATTTATTCACAAAATGAGACAATGAAGCACAAAGAACAGAATGAAGAACCCCTACAGAACTCAACCAGTCCAGCTAGACTTAATTATACTGTTTGGAAATGCGCAACAATCCCAATAAGCAAACTCCCTTTTAAAAACCAGTATAAATAGAACACATGTTTATAGGTTGAAGTTGATAGGCAGAAAAGAGAGAGAGTTTCCAAACAGCTCCCGGTTGAATTGCCAACTAGTTCAAAACTGAACTAAAACCTCAGCTCAGTTCAGCGAGAGCTGACCACTCCCCTTTCATTATACAGGTCACTTCTAAAACACGACCACTTTGGCCTGAAGTCTCATCTGTTTACATATAAACAAAAGGCCTCTCAAAATGCTTTTCATCTCTGTACCAAACCAGGCTGATCGGAACCCGGCCCGGTTAGTTGTTCCTCTGAAAAAGATCAAGGACAGAGTCTCCTTGAGCCAAGGAACAGCTTTTAGGGGAAAAAAGGGACTAGCTTTGTGACAATTAATAATTTGTCCTTTTATTTTTCCAGCCAAAATGGACAAACTTTCACTTATCCACATTAAACTCCATCTACCAGATTCTGGCCCATTCTTGTATCCTGCCAATATCCATCTGTAAACTCTTTATCGCTTCATCACAGTCTGCTTTCCCACCCATTTCAGTATCATCTGCAAATTTTAAATTCAGTAGGAGACGAGCAGGAGACTGGATGAGCACAGTAAGTGAGGCAGCATCAGGAGGTGGAGAAGTCCGATGTTTCGGGTATAACCCTGGTTGCTGTGCTCTTCTAGCCTTCTGCTCGTCTACGCTGGATTCCAGCATCTGCAATTTTTTTTTGTCTCTAACTAAAAACTGTTACACTCTGTCTCTGCAGATCATTTTCAAATCATTCATGTAGATTGTCAATTTGAAATGAGAATTTTTTTTAATCACTCAATGCAAGGTGCAAGTTTTTTGTTACCAATGAATAGAAATACCATATTACTGCAGATTCATTGGTTGGTGCTAATCTACTGGAAAGGTTTGCCATCTTTAATTTGAAAGTGAAACTCAGTCATGTTCCAGTTGAGTATGTCTCCATTAGTTAGACAAATTCCAATTTGTACATGGGATAATTTTGTCTTTTGGAAGCTGCTGTCATGATATTGCATAGAGCTACCTCAAAGGCAAGGAGCTGGTTCCATACTATATTGGGTGAATTAATGTGTAATTGTCTGACAAAGTATATCTTGCTGAAATCTGAACTTCCAATTGAATTTATAAATGGTGGCGAAGAATACAAAAACTAAGTGTTTTGCTTAGCTTACACAAAACTGTTTGACTCCGATGTTCCAGAAACAGGAGAAGTACTAGGGCTTGATTTCTCCTCATGGCTCTGTTTATTGATAATCAATTATATACTCCTTTGATGAATGAGAAAAAAAACTGAAACAGAGCTATAACATAAAAAAAGGCGGAGACTCCTCATAGCAGAATTTTTTTGAGTGCTTCTTGTCAACATATGGAAACTTGAATTAATATAATTTTATAAGCACACCACCGACATTACATAAGATCAAATTCAATCACCTGTGAATTTCTATTTTGGTGAGGAATATTAACTCTCAAGAATAGTTGCCCATGAAGAATAAAAGAGAACATTTCCTTGGATCCAGAGTTAACAGATTCCTACTCTAAGCCTTTTGTAATTGGCAAAAGGGGCAGGAAAATCTTCGAGTAATAGACAAAACAGAATGTCACTGATGTAGGTTTTGTCTCTAGCAGATTGTTTATGTTGTCCCTTGTAAAGTAAGAAACTAGGTGTGGATATCATGGTATTGAAGAAACCAACAGACGTTTGTTACAGTTCAATAATATGTATAAATACTGCATTCACAGGCACATCAGTGCCTGTGTTCGCATTAAGTCATTTTGTTAAAGAGAACAATATGCTTCCATTGGTGTGTAATACTTTAAGTGATCTGAGTAAAGATAAATGATGCAACATTCACACCAGGAGGCAACATACTGTAAGGCACAAATAATTTCATGAGCATGTTTCGTAACGTTTACTGACTGTGAGCCATAACACAACATCCCCCTTTTCTCATAAAGATAAAAGTAATTATCCATGGGGCGGTACGGTGGCTCACTGTTCCCTCACAGCAATAGGGACCTGGGTTTGATTCCTGCCTCGGGTGACTGTCTATGTGGCATTTGCGTAGGTTTCCTCTGGGTGCTCCGGTTTTCTCCCACAGTCCAAAGATGTGCAGGTTAGGTGAATTGGCCATGCTAAATTGCCCATAGCATTCAGGGGTCTGTAGGTTAGATGCATTACTCAGGAGCAAATGTAGGGGAATGGGTCTGGGTGGGTTACCCTTCAGAGGGTTGGTGTGGACTTGTCGTGCTGAAGGGCCTGTTTCCACACTGTAAGAATTCTATACTTTCTATATCAAATAGATATACATAGTTGCATAAAAAGCCTACGTCATCAATTCTTAAAATAATGCATATAGTTAAAACAGAGTTTACAAATCTGCCATTTCAAAGTTCAGTGTCACTTTATGGAAGTCTGACAGCTCATCCTGATCTGTTGATTGTAAATTCATCTAGTGGACGATTGTTTTCAGTTGCAATTGTTGACAACTTTGTCACTCAACATAACCATATGATTGTTTCATTTATGCTCTTCTTTACTCCCTACTTAATGGTTAATTGGTATGCTCTATATTTGGTCCGAACTGGAGATGTTCCATTGCAATCAGTAGTAATTTAGTACTGATTTAGATCTGGGCTGGTTGCATATTCTAGAAACCACTTTATGATCTTTGATTTGATGGTGCATATCATAAGTTCTGCTGGCCAGTTTTAACATGGATAATGAGACAACAATGTGATATGGGTCAGTGTTTACTTAGCAGACGTCTTAAATTTGTTCATCAGTATCCTGCGGTCTGCTGTCTCTCACTATCTGTTCTGGGATACCAATTAAACTGTTCATCGTGTCGATAATGGATATAATGTTTGTGTTGCCATGTTATCAAACAATGTGAACTTTTAGAGAAGTGACCTTTCATAAGGATTGAGTCTACGTATGTGCTGTGAATGGGTCTCTGGATGCTTTCATCTAAGGAGGAGATGCAACATTGTGTGGGACGTACGTGCCCTCTAGTGCTATGTTGATACTTTTTTTTTAGAAAAATAAATTCAATTGATGTAACAGAAAGAAAGGAATAGAGAACTCAGAGACAGGTTTGTATAGCCTTTGGTTTTGATTGTACTTGTTACTTCAGCCTTTTTTACTTTAAATAAAAAATTCTTAGAAAATTACTGTCATTAAAAATCTGAGACTATAATCACAAAGAAACTAGTGTGTCTTTTGATTGATCATTACTCTATCTACAGATCTATATGGATATCTGTATTCTTGGAAGCTGATCCTGTTGATTGTCTAGAGTATTCGATGTTTGAATCTGCTGTCCAATTTGTCTTCAAGTAGTTTTCAACATCTGACACTGAGATCTTGGAAGACAACCATGCCGGTGGGCTTTGCCTCCAGCAGGATATTTTCAACTGGGTAGCAATGCTTGTATTATCCATTGTAATATAAGAAACTCGGTGTGGGTAACAGGCTGTTGAAGAATCTGACAGATATTCATTACAACTCAATAATACATACAGATATGAAATTCACAGTTACATCTCTTTCAGGGCTCACTTTAAGCTATTCAGTTACAAAGAGTGGTGTGCTCCCATCAGTATGTTGTGCTTCAAATGATATGAATTGAGATGGGCTAGGTGGTCTTTATAACATTAGGTCACATGATGTAATGCAGTACTGATATCATGACTAGGTCTCTTAAAGGTATACTGACTGTGAAGTAAAACAGTGCCTTTTTAAATGTGGTAGCCAATCCAATACTCTCTTTGTCACTGATTCTTCCGGTTGTTGCTTTAAATCTGTGTTATTTGCCTTTCCCTGCTTTTACTACTGGAAACCGTTTTTCCTTATTTACTGGATCAAAGATCATTGTGATTTTGAATGTTTATCTTAAGTAAGAGTGACTATATCCATGCTGTTAGTTCTATGTTAATTTTACTTTACCAAGGTCATTCATTCCTACTTGTAATGTTCAGGGTAGTTGCTATAAGTCCAATATTAATTTAATGTTCATTTAGAACTTAACACTAATCGGGCACATTGTGGATGATTAAGCCTTCTCCAATAAATTCGCAGTTGGACATTGGGGAAATCATACACTTGATTTACTGATTTATTCTATTTGAAATTTGTAGCCATTGATGTCTAATTGCAATTTTAATTTAGTTCTTCAGTCATGTCCATACTATGTAGTACTTTTCAATTAGTTCAATTTTCTTGCATGTAATAATTCATTTGAATTGGAGCATTTGAATCAGGGGCAAATTGAAATAATTCCACAGAGGCTGGTATCCAATCATTAAGTCACCCTTTATTTACATGTGGCAAGTCCTTGACACTGACCCAGTTCTAAGTGAACGGAACCGCTGACATACCTGTTTATCAGGGCTCCCTGATTGGACCAGATTAACAGTTCCAGTGAGGGAACTCCTTCTATGGGGTCCACCTGGCTGACCTCATTACAATCACTACACAAGTTATTTTTGTTCTGTTTGTCAGAATTATAAATGATCAGTTAAGATGAGCTTTCTTCATTGGATCTCCAGCTTTGTGAAATTGCCCTTTCACGTGATTCTCTGCTACGTGACTGAATATGCTGCAGGGATGAGGAGCTGCTAGTTTTGGCATTGTATCATCCACAATTGATTATCATTTTGCTGAGACATTTCGCAGCACACATTCAACAAGAGCTACCCTAGTGTAGTCCTCATTTGGACAATATCTGTGGGAGTTGGAATGCTTTTCACTCTCCAATGCTGGCAAAATATTGTGGATGACTTATTAAAAGAATGGAAGTGCTGACCCTTCTTGAATTTTCTTCAGTTTCTTTCAGCTTAGGAACTCTATATTACATTTTGCCACCTTGAGGTTTCACAAATTCAAATTTCTCGATGTCATTTGCATTTTTTTGATTTTTAGACTTTGTTAAATTAAATTTTCATTTTAAATGGTGAAATATTGGGTAAAATGACTGTGTGTCACCTGAATTTTCAGAGTTCGGACATTTCCTGGTTCCATGAATCTGGTTGGGAACGAGTGGTCTGTGAGTTGGATCCTTGTTCTGTGGTGATGAGGTTTCTTTGGGGTCGGTGATGCTAGTTTGGGTCCTCCTTCTAACTCCATGGCTTCTGCTATTCCGTTTGCTCCCCACCCATCATCAATGACTTTCTACTCATCCCAATAGTCCTTTATAGCCCCCAAGCCAATTTAATTCCACCTCACACCAACCACTCACTACCCTTTACCTTTATCCCCTCCATGCCAAATCACCTGGAACCAGTATAGACAGACTGGAAGACTGTGGACATAACCTGATACGTAGCTGATGACATCTTTAATTCATAAAAATAATTCAGACATTGAATTTTTTTTCAACTAATCTCTTAAGTCCTTAATCCCTTTCCTTATGTAGCAGGCATTTCACTTCAGTACTTGAAACAAGTATTTCATTTGAAGTTGTCAATCAAACTGTAACTTAACAGGGACACTGAGTAATAATGGTGGGTTGTAAAATCAGTCATGCAGCACAAATAATGATAGACTTATGTTGAGAAATAAAACAAAATAACACCACTTTAGAAAACGTGCCGAGTTTTTTAATTTATAAAGTTTCAAGTCCAACAGATTTAAATCTCCTGACAGATTTGGCAGTTCTAATGAGATTTACAATTAGAGTCTTACAGCATGGAAACAGACCCTTTGGTCCAACCAGTCAAGGCTGGTTTGGAAACTAGACTAGTCCTACCTGCCTAGGCTTGGTCCCTATTCCTCAACTTTTTCATATTCATGACATTTCTGCCTTTTTACAGCTATGTTGGTTTCTTGGCATCTTGGTATTTCTTTGGAAAGCTTTGACAATTCTTTGACGTCCCAATAAGTTTATGCTCACCCATTCATGGTTACCTTTACAATCCTATAAAAAGGATTACCTTTCCCAAAGGGAGGCTGACATTTTCCAAAGGTGTTTTGGAACCATGTTAGAGGGGGTGCTTATTACTCCAAAACTCATCCCTGACTATGCAAATAAATCCACAAGATATGGCTCTACTAGATCTAAACTGTACGCTTCAGACTTCAGACATCTACCTTGCCAATATTACGAATGGAAGCAGCTGCTGATTTGTTCAGGTAGCTGCCTCCAGGAAATGAGAAAGTGTAATTGACAAGCCCTGCCACCACCTACCATGTGAAATTGACAGAAGCTGGTTTCAGGGTGGAAGTTCTGACTGTGGATCTCTGGCATTTTCTTTCTCATGCAAAAATAAATTCAGGCCTCAAGTTTCGATATCTTCGACTATTATCCCTTGAATAGTGGAAAATGTAGCAGGAATAAGAGGAGGATCAAGAGTTTTTAACATTTCTATTTTGTATTTTCTGCTGAATTTTGTCCTTTTCTGCACTTCTGAATAAAGAGATTATTATTGAATTTCAAGTCAACTTAAACAGACAGCGCAAAACCTTTACATGTATAAAGTGGAATCCGATCTCTGCATTCAGTAGCAGGAGTTTAATCTGCATTACCTGAACACTATTTCAATGAAAATGAAAATCAGCTGATTTCTGGCAGTTCATAGAGAGTCATAGAGATGTACAGCATGGAAACAGACCCTTCGGTCCAACCCGTCTATGCCGACCAGATATACCAACCCAATCTAGTCTCACCTGCCAGCACCCGGCCCATATCCCTCCAAACCCTTCCTATTCATATATCCATCCAAATGCCTCTTAAATGTTGCAATTGTACCAGCCTCCACCACATCCTCTGGCAGCTCATTCCATACACGTACCACCCTCTGCGTGAAAAGGTTGCCCCTTAGGTCTCTTTTATATCTTTCCCCTCTCACCCTAAACCTATGCCCTCTAGTTCTGGACTCCCC
>NC_057727.1:25569948-25598932 GCF_004010195.1 Chiloscyllium plagiosum
TCCTACTTCCTTTATACTCTTCTAAGGGTTCACTCGATCTATCCTATCTATACCTTACATATGCTTCCTTCTTTTTCTGAGCCAGATCTTCAATTTCTTTAGTCATCCAGCATTCCCTATACCTACCAGCCTTCCCTTTCACCCTGACAGGAATATACTTTGTCTGGATTCTTGTTATCTCATTTCTGAAGGCTTCCCATTTTCCAGCCGTCCCTTTACCTGCGAACATCTGCCTCCAATCAGCTTTCGAAAGTTCTTGCCTAATACCGTCAAAATTGGCCTTTATCCAACTTAGAATTTCAACTTTTAGATCTGGTCTATCCTTTTCCATCACTATTTTAAAACGAATAGAATTATGTTCGCTGGCCCCAAAGCGCTCCCCCACTGACACCTCAGTCACCTGCCCTGCCTTATTTCCCAAGAGTAGGTCAAGTTTTGCACCTTCTCTAGTAGGTACATCCACATACTGAATCAGAAAATTGTCTTGTACGCCCTTAAGAAATTCCTCTCCATCTAAACCTTTAACACTATGATCCATGTTTCCAGCTTGATCCAGTTGATCCATGATGCCAGCTTTACAGACAGGCAGGAGGCTGAAAATCTAACACCAAGGGTAATATTCTATGTCAGAGCAAATTCTTTGGTTTCTGTATGCTCTGATATTTAAATTTATGTAATCCTCATACCAATCCTCTAAACAACACAGAAATAGTGGAAGTGACATCCGTGGTCAACTATTGGGCGAAAGATTGGAAATTGCTTTAAACACATGAGGCCAGTTAACCTGAGGGACATAATACCAAAATTAAGACTCTTGTACTCATCAAAGAAGAATTAACAAGCATTTACTCTTCAGCGTGTAGCTATAGTTATGTACCTCAGTGATAATTGATCTCAGCTTAAAAATGTTCAACAACAGCCAAACTGAAAATGCAGCAATGTATTGAAATGCAACACATTTATTACTGTCACCAGCTTGCATAACTTTACATCATAATCAATACACTCCCACCATTTATTATTATTGGGTATTGTATTAAAGTTATTGTAAACTAATTGAGTCACTATTAGATTTAAAAAGAAGAAAGGAATAGCTTTTTTGCACAGTGCCTTTTCAGACCATGGGATATTTTCAAGTGCTTAACAAACGAAAGAAGTCTTTTTAAAAACAAGAGTAGTTGCTATTGTGACATAGACAAACATGGCAGCCAATTTGCACAAGCTAAGGCCCACAAGGAGTAATAGGGATATAGGCCATTTAGCCTCTTCAGCCAATTCTGGTGTCCCATCAGATCTTGACTTATCTGTATATAACTTCATCCACCCATTGCACATGGATAGGAAAATTCCAGAAGTTTCAGGTTTAGAATTATTAATTTAATTAGCATCTTCTGCATTTCGTGAGATTTCCACATTTCCACCACTCTTGGTGTGAAGAAACACTTCATTATTATTCTTATGAATGGGTCATAAGGTGAGTGACAAAATACTCTATTTTAGTGATATTGGTGAAGGAATAAATATTCCGCATACCAGCTCTTAAGGATAGTGGAATCAAGGGTTATGGGGATAAGGCAGGAACAGGATACTGATTGAGGATGTTCAGCCATGATCATAATGGAGGTGCTGGCTCGAAGGGCAGAATGGCCTACTCCTGCACCTATTGTCTATTATCATAGAAATTACTATGCCAACAATAATAGGGAGACTGGTGTCATGGCATGAAGATAGACAGCTGAACCAAATTGACCTTTCTGCCTCTATATTCACAACACAGTGAAATTAAAAACTTCAAAGACCTTCAAAATTGACTCCAATTGTTCTGAACCAATAACCAATCCTACACAGTGCGAATAATCATTTTCAGACGTGAGTTTATATCTTAAACCAAAGATTTACAATTTATTAACAATATAGTAATTTTAGTGGAGTAAAGTTAAACAACAAAGTGATCTATTTGGTTTACGCTCTATACCCAAATTCACACAAAAGGTGGACAAACACAGGGGAGAAATAACAGAAAAAACAAAATTGGCCAGATTATTTAAATGCTGGCAAACTGGACTAGATTAATGTCTGTCTGGTTGACATGGCTGTGTTGGACTGGAGGTTCTGTTTCCATATGACTCTAAATGGTTTCCATGGTCTTGTTCTACAGGTATGCATAGGTGATGGTTTCTTGGTTAATTTGCTGAAGGTGTTGATCAGGGTCATTTTTACAGTTCACTCCCATAAAGGCAGTAATAGCTATAACTTAGTTTTCTATTCTCTAATCTTCCAAGAGCTGCTCATGGAGGGTTAGGCAGTGAACTTTTCAATTTTCATGTTGTTAGCATCAACAGCCCATTTTCCATTTTATAGAAAGCAAAGTCCAAAACCAAATTCAAACTCTGACTACTCCCTGACAGGCTGACAATGTCCTTCTTGAGACCCCAGTTACCATTCAACATCTGTCATTTGCCTGGGCACAAGATTGTTTCCAGACTTGCTGGAACCAATTCCCAGGTACTGACTTCATTAATAGCCAATTAATAGCTACCGTGTGATCAGTTAACACTTATACTGGCTGGGCTGTCTTTTTTTGCAATCCTTAATGCTCTTAAAAAGGTGTTGATGAGTTTTGTCTTCTTGAACCACTGCAGTCTGTTGCATAAGAACATAAGAAATTGGAATAGGCCATTGACCCCTCAAACCTGCCTCACCATTCAATAAGAATATGGTTGATCTGCCCTGGACTTCAATTCCTGTTTTATGATAGCTCAGCATAGCTGTTAACTCTTCACTATTTCTAAAATCTATCCACCACTTTTACATACTATAAGATTTAGCTTCCACAACCCTCTGGTTTGGAGATTCCGGTGTTGGACTGGGGTGTACAAAGTTAAAAATCATACAACGCCAGCTTATAGTCTAACAGTTAAACCTTCCAATTAAACCTGTTGGACTATAACCTGGTGTTTGTGATTTTTAACTTTGTAAAACCCTCTGGAGTAGGGAATTACATTCACCACCCTCCGGGAAGAAATTCCTTTGCATCTCAGTTTTAAATTAGTATCCCTATATTCTGCAACTATGTCCCTTTGTTTGAGAATCATCCTGTCGCAACAAAACATGTTTTTCAACATCTACCCTCTGTATCCCCCTCAGAATTCCCTAATTTTCTGTAAGATCATCCCCATTCTCCTAAATTTAATGAATAAAGGCCAAACCTGTTTAGCTGTTCTTGATAAGTCAAACCTTTCATCTCAGGATTCGGCCAAGTGAATTTCTTTTAAATTGTCTCCAATGCCAGTATAACAATCCTTAGTTATTGGGACCAAAACATTATGCAGTATGCCAATGTGGCACCACCAACAACCTGTACAGTGGTAACAAGAATTCCCTGATTTTAATGTCCAGCCCTCTAATATTAAAGGCCAAAGTTCCATGAACCTACTTAATTAGTTCAGGAACTTGCATGCTAGTTTTCTGTGTCATGCACAAGAACATCCAGATCCTTCTAATTATGCTTTTGTGGAGAGTCTCTCCATTTAAATAATAGTGTGCCTTTTGATTCTTCTTCCCAAAGTTTATGACCTAACACTTACCCTACATTAAACTTTATCTGCTGCGTTTTTTCCTATTCATTCAATCAATATCCCCTTGCAGATTATGGCTTCATCAAAACATACCCTCCCACCTATTTGAATACATTGCACTCTGTCCAATCTTCCAAGTAATTAATTAAGCTGGTAAATAATAGAAGAACTGACCCTTGTGGCATTCTATTAGTTACATCTTACCAACCAGAAAAGGACCTATTAATCTGACTCTCTGTCTGCTATGTTATCCAATCCAAATGCTAACACATTACCCCAAATCTATGATGATTATGTTTGATTGTAATAAGCTTTTCTGTCCATCCCACTATTTTTTCATTAATAGAGTACTCTAGCTTTTTTCCAAATGGCATTTTATAGGTGTACCCACCGAACTGTTAGGAAAGAAGGTTCATGATTTTGACCCAATGGCAATGGAAGAGTGGTGATTATAGTTACGAGTCAGGATGTGTCTGGCTTGGATTTGCCATTGTTGGTGATCCCTGCTCTTGCCCTTCTACATTTAGGTGTTGTCTGTGTAGCCTTAGTGAATTGTTGTACTACACTTCATCTTGCAGATATTTCATACTGCTGCCACTCAGATATTTTCTAATAAAATTGCATCGCTCTGTTATTTCTCATTATTTGAGTCATGTGGATAGTGTACAAGCTTTGGGAAGTCAATAGGTGAGTTATTTACCACAGGATGCCCCTAACCTGCTCTTGTAGCTATGAAATTTACAAGACTGGTCTAGTTCAGTTTCTGATTAATAACAATAGTGATGTTTCAGCTATAGCAATGCCATTGAATATCGAGGGGAGATGATTAGGTTCTTTCTTGTTGGAGATGATCTGTTTGGTTAACCTGCCATTTGTTAGCCCAAGCCTGAATATTGTCCAGGTAAGGTATTGATATCTAAGGTGCTGAATATTGTGTAATGATTAGCGACCATCTCCACTTCAGATTTTATGATGGAGACAATGTCATTGAAGCAGCTGAAGACGGTTGGGCCGTGGACAGTATCCTGAGAAACATCTTTCGCAATGTCCGGGGACTAAGATGACTAACCTGCAACAAATGCAACCCTCTTCCTTTTACTGGTTGGAGACATACCCAGCACAAAGTTTTCCCTGATACCCATTGACTTCAATTTTGTCAGTGCATCTTGATGCCACACTCTGATGAACTCTGTCTTGATGTCAAGTGCAGTGACTCTCACCTTGTCTCTGGAAATCAGCTATTTTGCCTGCATTTGATTCAACGTTTTAATGAGGTCAGGATCTGAATTGCCCTGGCGGAAATCAAACTAAGCAGCTTATTGTTGAGTACGTGCCATTTGATAACACTACTGATGACACCTTCATTATTTTGCTGATGATCAAAATTAGACTAATGGGGTTGCATTTGTCCAGCCTTTTGTGTACAGGTCATAATTGGGCAATTTGTCGAACTTCTGAGTAAATGCAGATCACCTGTACTTGCTGCTACTGTTGGCATATTGGCAGTGCCAATGCAGTATCCTATGCCCTCAGTTATTTCTTGATATCAGGAATTAGTTTATAACTAGCATCTGCTGTGCTGGAGACCTTTGGCTGAGGCTGAGATCAATCATCAACTGGGCACTTTTTTTTCCTGAAAGTGAAACATTTGTGACCATCTTTGTATTTTGTACTGATGTGCTGATTTCCCTTTCATTATGGATGGAGCTATTTGTGGAGGCTCCTGTTAGTTGCTTAATTGTCCATTACCATTTAATGACTGGATACGGCAACTATGGAGCTTAGGTCTGATCCATTGATTGTGGGAACACTTAGCTCAGTTTATCATATGTTTCTTCCGACGACTTGGTGTGCAAGCACTGTAGCTGTTAGAGCTGGAATGTCTGCCTGTTTTCCTTTGGGAAGCAGTCTTGCCTGAGAGGACTGGGGCAATTATATTCCTATTTTTTCAACCCAGCAGTTGCCGTGGGAGTGGTGGCCACTTGTAGGACCCTTCAGCCCACAATGTTATGACGAACATGATACCAAATCAAACAAATCCCTTCTTGGTCCATATTCATTTATCCTTTGCATCTTCTTGTGCTTATCTGAAAGTCCCTTAAATGCCTCTATCGTATCTGTCTCCACTACCCCGACTGTGCATTCCAGATTCCTACTAGATTGTGTTTAAAAAAAACTTGCCCCTCATATTTTCTTTGAACTTCCCCCTCTCACCTTAAATGCATGCCCCCTTGTATTAGACATTTCATCTCTAGGGAAAAAGATTCTGACTGTCAATCCTATCTATATAGAGTCATAGAGATGTACAGCATGGAAACAGACCCTTCGGTCCAACCCATCCATGCCGACCAGATATCCCAACCCAATCTAGTCCCACCTGCCAGCACCCGGCCCATATCCCTCCAAACCCTTCCTATTCATATACCCATCCAAATGCCTCTTAAATGTTGCAATTGTACCAGCCTCCACCACATCCTCTGGCAGCTCATTCCATACACGTACCACCCTCTGCATGAAAACGTTGCCCCTTAGGTCTCTTTTTTTATCTTTCCCCTCTCACCCTAAACCTATGACCTCTAGTTCTGGACTCCCCAACCCCTGGGAAAAGACTTTGTCTATTTACCCTATCCATGCCCCTCATAATTTTGTAAACCTCTATAAGGTCACCCCTCAGCCTCCGACGCTCCATATTTCATAATTTTATAGTCTCCTCTCAGCCTCTGCTGCCCAAGAGAAAACAATCCGAGTTTTTCTAGCCTCTTTAATCCAGGCAGTTTCCTGGTAAACCTCTTCTGCATCAGCTCCAAAGCTCCGCATCCTTCCTGTAATGTGGAGACCAGAATTGAATGCAATACTTTAAATGTGGCCTAACCAAAGTCTTATAAAGCTGCAACGTGACCTTCTGACTCTTGCATTCAATTCCTCAACTAATAAAGGCGATCATGCAATACACCATCATTACCACCCTATCTATTTACGTGGTTCGTTTCAGGGTGCTGTGGACTTGAACCTCAAGATTCATTTGTACATCAATGCTGTTCAGAGTCCTGTCATTAACTGTATACTTTTCCTTTTACATTTGGTCTCTCAAAGTGGAGCTTCTCACATTTACCCAGATTAAACTCCATCTGTCATTTTTCCACCCGTATCTGGCAACTGATCTATATTCTGCTGTATCCTTTGACAACTTTCTACACTATCCACAACTCCACTAATATTTGTATTGTTTGCAAACTTACTAACCCACCCATCTATATTTTCATCTAAGTCATTTATATATGTATATCACAAATAGCAGAGGTCTCTGAACGCATCCCTGTGGAACACCACTAGTCATGGACCTCCAGCCAGAAAAACACCCTTCCATCACTATCCTCTGCCTTCTACGGAACACAAATTCTGAATCCATGCGGCCATGTCACTTGGATCCTGATGATCACCGTAGGACAACAGGAAGTCCCACCATGCCTGTGAGCCCAAACTCCTAAGTCCAGCTCTCTCTGGGCTTAGGCTTGATGTTAGGGGAGGTGTTACAGAGATATTTGGAAGATCAATAGCTGAACTCCAGATGTGCCTGTATTATTGGGCTGAGCAAACCTACAAAAGAGATTTCCATGCCCACGCTTGCTTAACACTAGCCCTTTTAGCTAAAGTTACCAATCTTCCCAACTGGAAGGGCCTCCCCTAAGTGTGACTGTGACACCCGCAGTGAAGGAATGAAGTCTCTTCATTTTTTTTTATTGTACAAATTAACACGTGTTTATGGTACAAATTAACTTGAGTTTATTAAACACATCAACCCGAACAATGTACTGAAGGATAGTATGTTTCTATGTATCTCCAGATGGATGTTTTTGAGAGTGCCTGTGTTTATCTCTATTTCTCTGTCAGTGTGTATGTGTGCCTATAAATATGGTTGTGTGTGTGTGTGTACGCACCCAGTTCTGTCTGCAATGGCACACACTTTGAATGAATTAATTAAATGCGATGAATCAAAGTCATAATGTCTCTATCTCTCTGTACCTCTGGTGTTTTAAGTTACACGATGCCACCCTTCTCCAGATCACATCACAAGCAGCACATATTTCCCTGTGCCACTGCATCTGCTTCCTTGTCCTTTAGGGGATGGATCAATCCTCCATCACATTGATCACTCAAACCTCCAGAGAGCTGGATCAATCGAAGGTTCATTAACAACAACAGAGCAACAGATATTTGCCCTGCAATCACTTGTGAACTCACTGGTGTCTCCGAGGGTGGGCTGACTGTGTAAATGCTTTGCCACGAGGCAGCAGGTAACAACTTCTCACCAATGTGTATTCGCTGGTGTCTCAAAAGGCTTTTTGAACTGAGAAATTGTTTCCACACATGGAGCAGGGGATTGGCCTCTCCCCAGTATGAATGTGTTCATGTGTCAGCACTTCACGTTTGCATTTAAAGCTCTTCTCACAATGTGGACACTTGAAAAATCTCTCATCAGTATGAACCAGTTGGTGTGTCCTGAGGTTTATGAAGTCTCTTCATGTTGCCCATTAATCAATCACTTAATGGTCTCAATTGAATCAATTGATCACCTGTTTTCCCAGCTACTCACTATTCAATCACTACTCAATTTCTGCCAGTGATCAGGCCTTCGGTTTCCTTCATTGTTGCCTTGCAGAAATAGATTTGGACCCTGCTTTTGTAGAAATCTGAAGGTATAATTGTTGCACCATTGCTTTAATTCCAGCCTAATGGACTTTCCAACCAGGTGGTATGATATTTTCTAATGATTGTTGTTTTGAAATCCTGAGAATTTATCATACATCATGTCAGGTATAGCTCCGAGTTAACATAGAACAATACAGCGCAGAACAGGCCCTTCGGCCCTCGATGTTGCACCAACCTATTCTCAGCTCGTCCCCCTACACTATCCTAAAATCATCCATTTGCTTATCTAAGGATTGTTTAAATCTCCCTAAGGTGGCTGAGTTGACTACATTAGAAGATAGGGCATTCCACGCCCTTACCACTCTCTGCATAAAGAACCTGCCTCTGACATCTGTCTTAAACCTATCACCCCTCAATTTGTAGCTATGCCCTCTCATACAAGCTGGTGTCATCATCCTAGGGAAAAGACTTTCACTGTCTACCCTACTAATTCTCTGATCATCTTGTATGTCTCTATCAAATCCCCCCTTAGCCACCTTCTTTCCAATGAGAACAGACCCAAGTCTCCCAGCCTTTCCTCATAAGACCTTCCCTCCAAACCAGGCAACATCCTGGTAAATCTCCTCTGCACCTTTTCCAATGCTTCCACATCCTTCCTGTAATGGGGCGACCAGAACTGTACACAATATTCCAAGTGTGGCCGCACCAGCATTTTGTATAGTTGCAGCATGATATTGTGGTTCCGGAACTCAGTCCCTCTACCAATGAAACCTGACACACCGTATGCCTTCTTAACAGCACTATCCACCTGGGTAGCAACTTTCAGAGATCTACATGGACTCCAAGATCCCTCTGCACATCCACACTACAAAGAATCTTTCCATTGACCCAGTATTCTGCTTTCCTGTTATTCTTCCCAAAGTGCATCACCTCACATTTAGCTGCATTGAACTCCATTTGCCACCTCTCAGCCCAATTCTGCAGCTGATCCAAGTCCCCCTGCAACCTGTAACATAATTAACAATAATAGCTTTTATGTACAAAGCACCTTTCATGCAATAAACCATTCCAAGATGCTTCCAAAGGCATTAAAAACAAAGTATAAAGTCAATCCATCTCAGGTGATATCTGATTAGATGAGTAATTGCTTGGTTACAAAGGTAAGTTTTAAGGAATATCTTCAAAGTGAGTAGAGAGGTGAACATGTTTAAAGAGGGTATTGCAGAGCTTTAGGGCTTTGGCAGCTGCAGCTATAGCCATCAATGGTGGAACAGTTAAAATTCAAGGAGAGCAGACATTCTACAGGCCTGTAGTGTTGTAGGAGATCATAGAGATAGGGAGGTGTCAGGGCAATGGAGAGATTTGAAAACCAGGATGAAAATTTAAAAATCGAGGTATTGTTTAATCATGAGCTAACATTAGTCAGCAGGGTTTGGGTGAGAGTTAGGATGCTCGCAGTAGAGTATTGGATGATCTCAATTTTACCGAAGGTAGAATGTGGGAAGCCAGGTCTCAAAGATGAAAGATGTGGTTGAGGGTTTTGGCAAAAGAGTTGAGGCAGTGGCAGGGAATAGCAATGATCAGTCATGGAAATAGTCACTGTCAGTGATGGGGCAGTTCTGTTTCTGAACAATCATATCTGCATCCATTATGATACCAAAGTTATGAGTGGTCTGGCTGAATTTCAAGCATTTGCCAGGGAGAAAAATGAAATCAGTGAAGAGGGACTGAGTTTGTGCTAGCAACCAAAGACAATGGCATAAGTCTTCCTGATATTTAATTGGAGGAAGTTGTCACTCATCTAATACCACATACCAGTTGAGTGATCTGGCAATTTAGAAACAGAGAAGAGATCAAGAGAGGTGATGCTGAAGTAGATGATGTTGTTGTCAGCATACATCTGGGAACTGTGATTACGTTTTTGAATACCATTACTGAGGTGCAGTATGTAGATGTGAAATAGGAAGGCATCAAAGATAGATTTTGGGAGAAACCTGGGATTGTAGTGTAGGAGTGGAAAGAACAGCCATTGGTGGTCATAGACTGGTTGTCATAGTTATGGACAAGAAGAGATCCAGAGGAATGGGTAATGGGTCAAAAGATTGTTGGAGGAGGATGGTGTTGTCATCTGTGCCAAAGAATGCAGACGAGTTGGATAGTTTACTTTTGTAATCGTTAAACAGGATGTCACTTATGCCTTTGTTAAGAACTGTTTGAGTTTTGGGGGACTGGCAGAAAGATGATTGAAGGGAACCAAAAAATAGCAATGGACTCAATATTATATTTATGTTTGTATTCCATTGAACAAGTTCAACACAGTACTGTTTATGAAGATTGAGTATTAATTAAGTGTATAATTTGGTGTAAAATTTATTTCTGTTACATAATATTCCTTTTTTGTTACAGTTTTTGAAACCCAGATATCATCATGCATGTTGTGAAGTTTCTTAGCGCTAGTAATTTGTTATTGAAATATTTTTGGTTTTTTTCTGTAGCATCTCTGGAAAGGATAATTACTTGAATACCATTTAAGTAAACAGTTGCAATCTGGGTTTTGATTCATGGTGGTTTGCTTCATTGTTTGAAGATTCATGTCATATCGAGTTAACTGTGTGAAGTGATTGATTACTTTAAATCATTTATTCATAAATTGTTACCAGGAGCTATCAAGTGGAAAATTGAACTGGACTGGGACACGGAGGATTCAGAGTATCTGCAGAAAGTGGAAACACAGATGTCAAAAGCATTACAGGAAGTCACTCCAGACATCATTGTGTACAATGCAGGCACAGACATCTTAGATGGTGATCAACTAGGAGGATTGGCTATTTCACCACAGGTTTGTAAGACAATTTAAGGGTAATCCAAATGTTTGTGCTTGGCAAATGTGTTACTGAAAGTACTTCCAAAATAACTTACCTTAAATGTTAAATATCCAACCAGTTCAAAAGCAGACAAATGAAATTCAACTTTGGTGAATGCAAGTCTATCATGTTGTGGAAGACTTGAAAAAATATTTTGTTCTACCTGGTTGTCCAAGAGTTTCAATTCTGTTGATACCTGTTCCAGAAATGTCGTGAGTTTGATTAAATGGTGTTTATAATTCCTATATCAGAATTGTGAAACATTTTGCTTCAATTCTATATCTGCAATTTTTGGCTTCTTTTTCTTGCCCAGGTGTGATATTGAAATAAGGAGAGGAATTACTTAATTTTCCGTTAGCTTTATTTAGGTAGTAGTTTAACTCTTTGCACCTACCTGATATGTGAGACCCAGGTAGAAAACAACATTTTTCATTTCAAAATGAACAATTAATTTACAGAAGAGTATTTATTACTAACTTAAATGTGCTTACTTTAAAGCTTTTCAATTTTGAATTTTTTATGTACGATTTGTAAATAAATAGAAATTGTGTTCAAGATAGCTAGAAAAACTCCATTGTCCATCTTTACCATGGAACTTTATCTGGCAATTTCTAACATTATGTTTATTGCACCTTTTAGATTTAAATAAGTTAGTTCATAAACTATTCATCTGCGACATAGAATAATAGAATAATGCTTTTTTTCAGATTAGATTAGATTCTCCACAGTGTGGAAACAGGCCCTTCGGCCCAATAAGTCCACACCAACCCTCCGAAGCGCAACCCACCCAGTTCCATTTCCCTCTGACTATTGCACCTAACACTATGGGCAATTTAGCATGGCCAATCCACCTAACCTGCACATCTTTGAACTGTGGGAGGAAACCGGAGCACCCAGAGGAAACCCATGCAGACACGAGGAGAATGTGCAAACTCTACACAGACAGTCGCCCGAGGCTGGAATCGAACCTGGGACCCTGGTGCTTGAAAATATTAATTTTATAGATTTTGTTTTGCCATCTTTTGAGATTTTTGTAAGAGACCCCAGTAATTAAAATGGAGACATATTTACCATTCTTTAATTAAGCTGGCGATAATGTGTAATTATTTAGTACTTTCAGCTTTTATTGAGGGGAAGTGATTTAAATGTTTCATTGAAATGTCATAACTCATAATGATTAAAACAAAACTGTCCTTAATATCATCTTGTTCAATTTTTTTTTGTCTAGGGAATCATTAAAAGAGATCAAGCAGTTTTTCAGGCAGCCCGCACGCGTAAGATACCTATCCTGATGGTGACATCTGGAGGCTACCAAAGGTCTACGGCCCGGATCATAGCTGATTCTATTCTTAACTTGCACCATTTGCAACTAATAGACCAAAAGGTGCTTTAGGTGGAATGAATGACTTTTAACACAGCTTTTCTAATACAGAAATCTGTATTAGTTGCAACATCACTGCTATCAATGCAAAGAACTTCCGTTAGTTTGGAGAAAAATCTAATTTAAATTCTAAAGTAACAATGTTCCATAATCAACAAAGTTATAAATATAGATTAGATAAAGAAATGAGCAGGTTTACAACACTATTAAAGGAACATTCCTCTCTGGTGCAATAAATAATGGATTTTTAAAATTAATATATATTTACTTGGCTGTGAGAAGAATCTAAAGAAATATAAATTTGAAATAAAACATTTAGCTCAACACACTCCAATTCTTGAGTGATTTACATGATAGTATTCATACAATGAAGAAACAGAGTGCTGTGAAGTATCAATCACTATTCTCAGCATATTCCAAATAGAAGATACAATGAAATAGGTTAGAAAAAATGTAATTCAGATTTGTTTTGTATTAAATGTTGCAGCAATTGTAAGAGAAAATGAGTAACTGCAAAATATCTTGTAAAATTGGATCAAGTTAATATAAAACCTCATGTTATTGCCCAGCAAACCAATTGTAAAGGAATGTGCCTTTAAATACAAGGTGTCTAGTCTTCAGTATTCAATCTCTAGCTGAAATGCTCTTGTGTTCTTGTATGATGGCATTATCCATAATGAGTGCTGTTCTATTATGGTCTGCGGAAAGTATTTTGTACTGTAGATTAATGTAAAGCTTAATTAACTAAATGCACCATTCACATTCTTAATAGTCATGTTCTAGTAATATTAAAATTACCTTATTTTCTCACCTTTCTTTTTTTATCTGATGCCAATGGCACAATTTATGAGTAGGTGACGAAATACATTTCAGTGTGCACTTAGGTCACACTGATTTTTATTTTGAGAAAATTAGGTTTTCCTCTGTATTACTGATCCTGTTCAATTTTTGTTTCTCAGTGTTTGCACATCTGGAATGCTCAGTGTGTAGACCCCACCCCCCCACGCCCATTTCTCTGAGCTCAAGTTCCCCGTTTTAGACAGGAATGAAATCAGATTTCCTTCGTTTTATCATTATTGTCTGGGAGTGAGGGACTTTGGAAGTCCGTTAAAAGTATGCCAGTTTTTGACTCTTCGTGAAAAAAATAGTAAACCTTAAGAGTTTTGAGAACAGTCTGAAAGAGGAGTGTGAAATGTTTGAAAACAATCAAACATCACCATAGGTGTTGTATTGAAATGTAAGTATGTTTTCAATGCAGTCATTCAGCACATGAAACTGATCTGCAAAAGAAAGTTGACTCTTGTATGACCAGCATTGTGCAGTTGTTCACATGCATTACAGTACTTTTACAATTGATAGAGTACCAGAATGTATTGAAAATAATGTAAACCAAAACATTTTTGTGTTCTAATTTATTTGGACTGGTAGATCTGGCTTTAAACAAAAATTCCTTTTAAAGCTTAAAAAAAAGTTTAACCTGCACTCCCCGCCCCCCCCCCTTGATGTTACTCTGCCTTGAAATGAGAATTGATGGTGGTTCTGTCAGTGGAGCTGGAGGCTTTAGTTATTAAAGCTGTCCGTTTTTTGAGCCGTTGTTAATAGAGCTGTCCGTTATTAATACTTGGTTGAGGTTCACCAACTTCCATTCAGTAAGTGGCCTTTTAATCCACAAACTCTTGAAACTTTTCTGAACCTTTAAGAACAGAGTATGTCTTCGTTGTGATTTCTTGTTTATTTACAAAATGTAATAGGCACTTTAAAGATTAATATTTTTAGCTTGGAATTATGGTCCCAAATTTGCTTTCACTGATTTCCAATTAGTTTAAGATATTTTCCATAGCTGTTGCATGGTTTCTGAGAACTGTAGATAAGTGTATGATGGTGGGTATCCATAGTTGATGCTTGAGGTAGGTGTAGAGCATGAACATGACATAAAATGGCATGAACAATGTGAAGTGGAATGGTTGCATATAGATGGCATAGGGGAATCTGAGGAGGATGGGTTTGCATCAAGCAATGTGAGTTGGCATACGTGTTGGGTAGGGCATGAGGTTTATTGGTCTGTTAAGTAACGTTGAGAGCTGGACAGTTGTGATGGAGAATCAAGGTGACCTTCTGAACTACCCACCTTCATATTATGCTCTCCACTGTAAGTTGCAAACTGCAGTGAAGATCTGATACTTTTTGCAAAAGATTAAAATTTCAAATAAAACCACATATGGGTTGGTTGTGTATTTTGCAAGCCAAGAAAATGCACAAGTTGGGTTTATCTCACCACCCTGGAGGCTTCCTGCCATTATTCCTGATGAAGGGTTTTTGCCCGAAACATTGATTTTCCCGCTCCTCGGATGCTGCCTGGCCTGCTGTGCTTTTCCAGCACCACTCTGATCTATACTCTGGATTTTTTCAAGCCCAGCCAAAAATTCAGCCCTATATTCTTTTATTGAAAGTGAAGAACTTGCATTTTATTGCTAAAAGATTTAAAACCTATGGTTTGTCACAATGTGCTTTGTGAAGTTGATTTTATTGAAATACATTACATCATAAAAAGCAGCAAAGAAAAATTGAAAAATGAAACATTGGGCAGTTGTAAATACATGACTAATCTGCTACCAATAGTCTTCTGGTGAAAAGTAAAATCTGCCTTCCAGGTTGTACAAAGTTATGCTTAAACTGTACACTGCCCTGGTATGACCACATCTTGCATCCACTTCAGATCGCCAGAATAAAATTGCCTGGAAATACTAGAGAGAATAGTCAGAAGACAAGTTAGGACCATGAGGGAGGTTTGGAGAAGTTTTGAGATAGGGATTGATTGAAAGGGGACAACTGGAGACATTTAATACAGTAAGTGAGAGAGAAACTTGCAATCTTAACTTCAAATCTATCAAGTCAATCTTAACTTCATACTTCAAAACAATGGGAAAAGGAAAGATGTGTTGTAATGTATGAAAAATTTGATTTAAAAACAGATTTTTACAAGGTTTTTATAATTGAATAGGATTTTAGTCAATGAAATCATGTTGAAATTTATAAAAAGGTTGAGACTGATGTCAGGAAGCTCTTTACATACAGTTGATTAGATTTCTTGTTTAGACAGAGGAGGAAACAAAGGCTGAAGTAATTTTAGAAATGTTAGTGTTTTGATGGTGAGATGGCAGGGTGTTGGAGAAAGACTGAAGGTTATTCCTGAATACATGTTCCAGGATTGGCTAAGTGTTATGGCTACTTCCTTAAGTATCTAATCTTGTATAAAGAAGCAAGATATAAAATTGTAACGTCGGCACATATCTGACTTTATTCTGCGAATGAGGAACCTCAATGTTAATACACAGTAGAAATTCAGGTACAAACTGTACATTAAAAGATTTCAGTGAAGCGTTGCAAATATTTTGAAATTTTCATTTATCCACTGCAATAGCACCACCACCTCCAAATTCCTTTCAAAGCCTTGCACCATCCTGACTTCAAACCATGTCATTGTACCTTCATAGTTGCTGGGTCAAAATTCTGAAACATCACCCCTAATAACACTGTAGGTGTAGCTACCCCGCATGGATTGCTGCAGTTTAAGAAAACAGCTCACCACCATCTTCTCCATGGAATTTAGAGATGGGCAATAAATGTTAATGATGTTGACATCCTGAGAATGAATTAATTTAAAATGACTTGATAGCTGCATTAGAGTGCTGACTGACTTTCACAATGTGATGTCTTCACAGTGAAAGTAATTTAATTTATTTTAATGCAGTTTTCTAAACATGAAAGGAAACTGGGTGTTCACTTTTACACGACTGAGAAAATGCTTTTGATGCATTTAAGCAGAAGTTGGCTCATAAGGAAGAAAACGATAGGACATGGTGATAGGATGTGATTGAACAAATAGAGTGGAAAGAGGCTCCTCTGTAGTGTAAGCTCCAAATGAATGGCATATCTCTGCTGGAAATTCAGAGTAATATTTTTGTGATTGTGGCTGTATCCAAGGGTGAATATAACATAATTTGGTGAGGAGGTCAATGTGTGTATCACTTGTTGATTTGAAAAGACCATTAAAAAGGGGGGGAAAAAGAAACAGCAACAGCTTTTTTAAAGTTTTTGCTCATTTTCTTTCAATGTAAGTCTAATAAGTGTGATTTTGACTTTGTTAGCTTAATATCCAAGTTGATTGAAACCATTTGAAGAATGTTGAATTCTAATGAAAATAAATCCATATCATTATACTTGTTTTCAAAATAAACTTTTAATGAAGAGAGATGCTAAATAGAAATATATATTTGATTTATTACTGAGATTGCAGATGTAATTCTGTTATATGAAGATGTTATCAATTGAACATTGGCCCGGATTTTGTGGTTGCAAAGACAGTGATACTGTCAGTGTTTGCCATCATTACAAATCATGAATCTGACAGAAGCCTCTAGCGTCTGCACCTGCACAGGTAAATGCAGAAATGTCGCCTTCAGTGATTGGTGTGCTGTTGAAGTCCTCACAGATGGCAATAATCATAAAACAGTGAATTGGTACAAATTTCCTTTTGATATGCTATCTTCTTGCTGTAAAATGCTTACAAATTATGCCTTGTTGAATGAAACTGAGTTTTTAAACAATATGCTAAATCATAATTATCACTGGACAACTTTCTAGCCCAGAAAACGTACATTTTTATGTGTGGAGTGTCAGATTTCTCCATTCTATTATACCAATACAGATTTAATTTAAAAAAAACCATTTCTTCTGGTATTTCAGCATCTCACCTGATCCCATATTTGGCTCCAAATCTTAACTTTTCTCTTTGTACAATTTCAGAAACTACTTGACAAAACCTGCTTGTTACTTCCTGGTTTGCTATCTGTGAGAATTCTTTAGTGTGATTGGCTGCATAGTCTGCTTAATACCAGAGACACTTGAGATTTGACACTAGAGTGAAACTAATGGTAGAAATGAAAATCTAGTAAAAGTGTAATCAAGTTCACAGAGCTCATTAGATCTTGGTAGGCAGCGTTCTTCAATGTCAAAAGCAAGTGTTGTTACTTCACTTCTGACCATGAAATCCAGGCCAGTATGTTTAATTCTGCATGTTCTGCTATAAGTTTATTATTGTTGACTAACAGTTTCTGAATGTATTTTTGTACTACAAAAAATTCAAACAATTCAGAATTAAAATTGAGACAAATGATACTGAGTTGCAATATTCTTTTGAATACTAATAATTGTTTTCCTTTGTTAGGATTTTAAAGATTTGCTTGCCTGTTGATGTCTACTTTGTAAATTAACAAAATTACATGACTTTGAATATTGTTCCATTTATTATGGGGCAGTTTATTTTTGTGGTAGGTTTAATCCTTTTGCAGTTATAATTGTCCACAGTGCATGTGTTTAGAGTGTCAAGTTTATCTGTGCAATTTAAACCAACCTTGCACAACGCATCAATTCAGATAGTTGGCCTGGTACCTGGTTTGCAAAAATAACTCGTCCTAATGAAATACCCTAATCAACTAATGATCTGCAGTTGACAATTATTTATTTCTTTAGTTGCTGAAAAAAAGATACATTGTGCTGAAGTCTTGCACTCTTCAGGACATTTTCCTCGAATATCAATTCAAAAAGAAAATCAACAGTTATACTGTACGAGAGGACTATTCTGATTGGCAAATGGACTGGTGATTGGTAGAGATATTGCAATGGAGAATGCAACCATATTTGTTGAAATTTTAATCCAGTCAAGTTGACTGTCATTGATCAAGACATTGTCTTGAGAAATGAACCAGAAAATGTCTGTCATCTATTTTGTTGAGTTAGAACAGGCACAGTGTATGGATGTCGTCTTCCTACCTAGAAAGAACAGGGCCCTGTATGTTAACATACATAATGCCTCCTGAACACACCAGTCTGATTTACAGTTTTAAACTTTGTCAGTGTAAATATTTGCACACTTAGAATTAAATAACAAATGCTGAACAATTATAGAATCACATCTAATGTTGGACGCTGTTGTGAGTTGAGCTGATTGAGTATAGAAGTAATGTGCTTGTTGTAAACAGCTGAAGAGATATGCTTCTCATTTCATGATTTGGAGGTGCCAGTGTTGGACTGGGGTGGACAAAGTTAAAAATCGCACAACACCAGGTTACAGACCAACACTAGCTTTCGGAGTACTGCTCCTTCATTGGTGACAACCACCTGATGAAGGCGCAGTGCTCCGAAAGCTATTGCCTTCAAATAGACCTGTTGGACTATAACCTGGTGTTGTGTGATTTTTAACTTCTCATTTCAGAAATACGCAAGTACAGTATTACAAAAACTGTTTAATTGTTTATCAAGGGTTTTACAGATTGATTAGCAAATTATTTGCCAAACTGGAACTTTTTGGTATATATTATCCTAGATTTAATCTGTATTTTAACCAGTAACTTTATTTTTATTAATTTGTGATTTGCGAGTGTCACTGGCTAGGGCAGTATTTGTTGCCACTCCCTACTTGCCCAGAGGGCAGTAAGAGTCAATCACAGGTGGATCACAATAGGTCAGGATGTCAGTTATCCTTCCCTGAAAGACATTATATATTTGCCAAAGATCACAGTAGAAAACATAATAAACTTGATTTTCAAAAATCTGCAATGCCACTTGATATTTGGGTGATAATCTCATTATTTATTTTAGAAGATCCAACCTATCAATACTGAAAAATAGAAATCACAGTCCACATTATGTTGAATAATGTTTGTTGGAAATATCTGCATTTTGTCAAAATCTCAGCCAATTCTGAATCTATTCCACATGTAGCATACATGTAGCTGACTGGTATTATCTTGATGAGAGATTTGAGTTTTTTTAATGCATGCTTGGAATGTAAGCATTGCAGACTCATTCTCATTATTTATTTGCTTCTAGGGTCTGCCCATTCCTAATCACCCTTGAGTAATTGGTGGTGAGCCACAACCTTGTAGTTTAGTTTTCTTGGCTTGCTGCATCATTTCAAAGGGCACTTAAATATAACCACTCTAGTGTGGGAGTAGAATCATGTGCCAAGCCTATATAGATAGGAGATTTCTTATCCTGAAGGACATTAGTGACACTACAATCCATTGTTTGAAATTAGCATTTAATTTCAGATTTATTAATTAAATTTAATTCTTCCAGCTGGTATGGTAAGTATTGAACTCTTGGCTGCAGCACATGAGTCCAGGCCTTTGCATTAGTAGGCCACTAACAATGGCATTATGTCACAGTGCCTGGCGTTTTGCATTTTACTGCATCAGTACTTAATGTCTCTCAGTTTTGCTTTACATGTCTGTGAGGAGGGAATTTAAATTGTTTAACAAAACTCTAGTATAAAGGCATAAAGCAATATGAATGAAAATAGACCACAGCCACACTCAACCACATCTCCTCCATTTTCTGCACCTCTGCCCTCAAACACCCTCCCCCAACCACTTCTCATACCACCCCATCAATCTCTAAATCCAACGCATTATCTTCCGCCATTTTTGCCATCTGCCGTCAGACCCCACCACCAAAAAGACATTTCCTTCCCTACCCCTATCTGCTTTCCATAGAGGCCATTCACTCCACAACTTCCTCGTCAGTTCCACGCTCCCCACCAACCTCTCCTCCACACCTGGCACCTTTCCCTACAATCATAGGAAATGCAACATCTGCCCCTACGTGTCCCCACTCACCTCCATTCAAGGTCCCAAACAATCATTCCAAATCCAGCAGAGATTCGCCTGCACTAGTTCTAATCTGGTCGACTGCATCCATTGCTCCTGATGTGGTCTCCTCTACATCAGAGATACCAATCGCAGAAGTGGGGACAGGTTCATGGAGCATCTCCGCTCTGTACACTCCAATCAGCACCACCTTCTGTTTGCCAGCCCTTCCAACTCCCCCTCCCATATTCAGTCCCTTGACGACATATCCATCATAGGCCGCCTCCACTGTCAAAATGAGGCCACACGCAAACTGGAGGAATAACACCTTACATTCCTCCTCGGGAGCTTACAACCCAATGGCCTCAACATAGAGTTCACCAACTTCAAAAATCTCCCAACTCACAACCTCCCTGCCTCCTTTACCTGACCTAACCTGTCCATCTTCTTTCTTACCTCTCCACTCCACCCTTTCCACTGACTACCTATCACCATCCCACCTACCATCCACCCCAGCTCCACCCCCTCCCTCTATTTACCTCTGATCTCCCTTCCCCTTCCCCAGTCCTGAAAACGTTGACTTTCCTGCTCCTCCGATGCTGTCTCACCTGCTGTGCTTTTCTACCTCCACATTTTATCAAATTTGACTTGCAGCATTTGCAGTCCTTACTATCTCCTTAGATCTGAATCGATTTGTGTTTTGGAATCCAGACTAAACGTCTGTTGCTGGTGGATGTACTGAAATGTGAATTTCTGATAATCTATCCCAGAATGTAAATTTTAGACATGAACTCTTAACAATCAGTCAACTAACCTCTATTATTTTTGTACTTTAATATGTCAAACATTATTTTAGCTGTCATTATTCAATTTAGTGCATTTGATTTCCTGTGGATTTGATTCCTGTTTCAGATTGAACAAATAAACCAGTCTGACATTACAGTACAGTACTAAACAAGCTTTGTTCCTTTTGGAAATGCACTCATTTGGATCTGAGACATAAACTGATTTCCTGTCTACTTAGTCAAATGGCTGGAGTGAATATTAAAGATCCCATGTCACAATCTGAGGAAGGGAAACCCATTCGACATCTTCCTCTCAACGTTAACAAAACATTGCCAAATGTTCACTGATCTCATTGTTAGTTTTTACACCATAATGTTACAGATGTATTTATTTTCACAAATTAGAAATGCTAATTTCTAGTTGAAATGTTTAACATAGCAAATCAGTTGGGTGAGACTATTGTAGTTGAGTTTTAATTGCATCATACATTACATACATGCAATGAAATGATCTATTTCTGAAAAAAGGTCCTCTAAAACCAAGCTGTCATCCAGATATAGAAAACTTATGAAACTGCTGAAGGGTGTTGTCTACAATTTCATAAGCTGCCTCATGATGTTTTGCTGAATTAGCTTGACAACGTTGAAAGACTAATGAGCTCCACTATGAAATTCATATCCACTTATCAACTGAACAATCACCAGCAAGCTGATAGTTTTTCACAACACAAACTCAAAACCTATTCTCAGTTAGGCTGCACCAATTTGTGGAAGAATAGCATCATCCTCGAGCTATAATTAACATTGCAAATTAGCTATGTCTTAATTGAAGGTACTTTGTTTTGTCCTGTAATTATAGGCAGGTTTGAATAATTAATATTCAATAACTGCTGATGAATATTTGTAGCCTATATTTAACAAATGCTAAACTAAGATGATGCATGGAAAAAATGTACAATTTTGATAATCAGGGCAATTATTCTGTGGTAAAATGATTTTTGTATGAATCATGAACAGTAACATCTTGTTAGCAAAAAGCAAATTAAAGTGGTATTCACGAGAGAATTTTTTGAAGCCAACAACAATTATGTCAATATCTATAGCATATTCTGATAGCAGATCGGTGGCTGCGGGTTAGATTCCAGGCAATACTTTGTTTCTTCTACCTGTCTGGTAAAACATCAACATGATCAAAGAGTAAGTAAACAGTTTATAAATATGTAATCCCAGATAGTAAAATAAATTCAGAAGTTCCACAGAACCGTAAACACTTCAAAAGCAATTTGACAACAGTCTAGATTTATGCTTTCTTCACTGTGAGCCTACTTTCTCCAGTAGGCCTTGCACCAGTTGCAGATTTTTATTACAATTTTAGCATCATTGCTAAAGATTATCAGTAGAAATGTTATTTTTTTCTCTCTGATGCTTTAGCCAAGGACAATAAGTCTGTTTCATTGATTCCTAAAGTAGTGGATAAATCTTTACAAACCTCTTTTTGAATGTTTGGAAATTTCTGTCAATTCTTTATAAAGATCTTTTACATTGACTTTTACCTTGTTAACCACTTTCTGCAGTATTTAATCCACATTTGATAATTCATTTGTCTTTGTAAAATAATTTTGCTTATCTCATCAGGATTGATTTATAATATTTTCAAACTAATTATTTAAAAATCTGTAACATGCGAGATATCATTTTCAGCCAAGATTTTAACCAAGTTAACTGTGCATTTAGGAAATGCTAATCTAAACAAACACCTATATATGAATTCTATCAAGATACAGATACCGTAGGAGAACTTTACAACTAACACGGAGTTGTGAAGAGGGTTTTCTCAATGAAACAATAGCTAAAAAATTATGTTTCAACTTTTAGACCTAACTATTCTGGCATGTGTTTTGTTAATTTACAACTACTTGGCACCATTTGTCAACTATAATGACTTTTCATGTTTTGAAAGGTAAGTCTTTTTTTTGATTTATGAAATTATTTTCTAATTAACAACTTCATTAGTAAACCAGATCAATTATCAAATACTTTGCTAAATTATTTCTCTAAGTAATGTTCACCCTTTGATTTAAATCTTCTGCGTGTTGGAGGCTGAGGGGTGACGTACAGAGTTTTATAAAATCATGAGGGGCGTGGATAGGGTAAATAGGCAAGATCTTTTCCATAGAGTGGGTGAATCCAAAACTAGAGAACACCACTGTAGATTTGTATGACTATAATAATGAAAGATAATGCAGAGATTAATAGAGCAATAGATATTTTCACTTGAACACAGAATGATGGGGAGATGGAATATATACTTTATCCACTTATCCAGGGGAGATGTAATATAAGGTTTACATGCAGCTGACATTGTTATCTACAAAGTAATCTATGTTGCTCTAATCATGCATTGAATGAATTGTTTAATGATTATTTTTACAAGAAAAATGATTTTAAGTGATCAATTGCGTTAAAGTAGATTTAAGAGTGGGTTCAGTTAGACCAAACATCCTTCCAGGTCCATAATTCAAATCTTCTAAATACACTGTATGGCCCACATTAAAGGAAGTAGGCATAATGATTACAGGCAACGGGAGAGTAAACAAGAACATATTTATTCCATGAGTAATAAGAGTGCATGGGTTGATTTTCCCTAGTTGATCATTATAGCAATAGCATAAACACTTACTTTAGACTGTATTTTTAGGGAAGGCATTTATCAGTAAACATTGATCCTTTTCCCTTTCATTATGACCACATGTCAGGACCAGAAACCACATCGTTTCATAAAGATGTACAGCATAGAGACAGACCTTTAGGTCCAACTTGTCCATGCCAACTAGATATCATAACTGATCTAGTCCCATTTGCCAGCACTTGGCCCATAACCCTCTAAACCCTTCCTATTCATATACCCATCCAGATGCCTTTTAAATGTTGTAATTGTACAAGCCTCCACCACTTCCTCTGGCAGCTTGTTCCATGCATGCATCATCCTCTAACTGAAAATATTGTCCCTTAGGTCCCTTTTAAATTTTTCCCCCCTCACCCTAAACCTATGCCCTCTAGTTCTGGACTCACTCACTCCAGGGAAAAGACTTTGCCTATTTACCATATCCATGCCCCTCATGATTTATAAACCTCCAGAAGGTCATCCCTCAGACACCGATATTCCAGGGAAAACAGCCCCAGCCTGTTCAACCTCTCCCTATAACTCAAATCCTCCAAACCTGGCAACATCCTTGTTAATCTTTTCTGAACCCTAAGTAATAACTGATAACATTCATAAAGGCCTTAATTGTGGTTTAAAGCTGATGTTTCATACCCATTGTTCACACTGTGAATAATAAATTGTATTTTTATGGTTGAGGGTCTTCTTTCCTTAAAAAGTTGCTCTGGGATTTTGCAATGCTACTGTACTGATCTGCTGTCAATCATGACAACAAAACGTAGATTTATGGTTAATAAATCCAGTATAAGAGTAAGAAATACTTTTTCATGTTTGACATGTTATCATTTAATGGCAATGAGCGAAACTTGTTTAGCTGTTCAAGACAACAAAATGCTTCTATTAATAATGCACGGGAATGGTAATTTCAAAATGGAATCAATTTTAATATAAAAAAAGACACTTTTTCAGAAATGGGGAAACTATAACTGCTAGAGAACAGAACAGGCAAAAGGGAAAGAATGGTAAAAGATTTGTAAATAAGCAAAAGGAAATTGTAAGTATCCAGGTAATAGAGTGCTTCTAGTCTGACCAAGAAAAAAGTATTACTTGACTTAGTTCTGAAGATTGTACCAGACTGTTGGACAAATCACTGATGTGAGAGATGCTAACAACAGGAGTTGGGAGGTGATGTTATGGCTGTATAGGACATTGGTTAGGCCACTGTTAGAATATTGCGTGCAATACTGGTCTTTCTATCGGAAGGATTTTGTGAAACTTGAAAGGGCTCATAAAAGATTTACCAAGGATGTTGCCAGGGTTGGAGGATTTGAGCTATAGGGAGAGGCTGAATAGACTAGGGCTGTTTTCCCTGGAGCGTCGGAGGCTGATGTGTGACCTTATAGAGGTTCATAAAATCATGAGGGGCATGGATAGGATAAATAGGCAAAGTCTTTTCCCTGGGGTGGGGGAAGTCCAGAACTAGAAGGCATAGGTTTAGGGTGAGATGAGAAAATATAAAAGAGACCTAACGGGCAATTTTTTCACACAGAGGATGGTACGTGTATGGAATGAGTTCCCAGAGGAAGTGCTGGAGGCTAGTACAATTGCAACATTTAAAAGGCATCTAGATGGGTATAGGAAGGGTTGGAGGGATATGGGCCAGGTGCTGGCAGGTGGGACTAGATTGGGTTGGAATATCTGGTTGGTATGGACAGGTTGGACCGAAGGGTCTGTCACTGTGCTGCACAACTCTATGATTCTATGACTCTATAATTAATGATGAAGATTGAAATATAGTTACAAGTAGGAAATAAATATGGTGCAAAAAATATGAAAAGGAAATGGCCCAGATTTTCAATTAATATTTTGGCAACATCTGACACACATGCATTTAGAAGTGGAAATCCCAAAGTTACTGTCACTGATGTTTCACTCTCCACAGGGCGTGCTGTTAAAATGGCATGACATGATAATCATTAGAAATCATTGATGTATCTGTCAATTTATAAAGCAAAACTTCAGCAGAGACTCAGATTTATATTGCATCCTTGATGACTTCTGAATGCCCAAAAGGGCTTTTCAATCAATTAAGTACTTTTGAGATGAAGTCTACTATTGTAATATAGGAAAAGTGGAAGTCAATTTGCATACAATAAGCCCCCACAAAGGTCAATGTGATAATGGCCAGAGAGACTGTGTTTTACTGACGGGCTGAATGAGAGATAAATATGTGTTGAGATCATTCCCCAGTTTTATTTGAAATAGTCCCATGGGAGGGCAGATGGAGACTCCATGTCATGTATCATGTGAAAGATTGCACCACCAGAAGTGCCGTGCTCCCTCAGCACTGGACTGGAACGTCAGCCTTTTGTTCGTATATTAATATTTTTAAAATGAACCTTTGAAAAATTGTATGTTGGCGATTGAGGGGAAACTGAGCTATCAACCGCACAATAAATCCTAATCACTGCTGAATATAGCCCCTCTTATCAGGGAAGGTGATGGCCCAGAGGTTTAACTAGACTGGTAATGTTGAGACCCAAGTAATGTTTTGGCAACCTGAGGTTCAAATCTTTTCATAGCCAATGGTGGAATTTGAATTCAACAAAAATCAGAAATTAAGAGTCTAATGATGACTGTGAAACCATTGTCAATTGTCAGGAATACCCATCTGATTCACTCATGTCCCTTAGGTAAGGAAACTGGTCTGGCCTACATGTGATGCCAGACTCATAGCAATGTGGTTGACTCAGAACATCACTCTGGGCCATTAGGGATGGACAGTAAATTCCGGCTTAGCCAGAATTACCAACTTCCAATGAATGAAATTCTAAAGAACTAAATTTAGGAATGTCAAAATTCTTCATTCCATGCTAAAAATCTGGTGGATTGTAAAATTAATAACTTAAATAAAACCTCACCTGATAGTCAATAAGTTTAATTTTAACCATTTGGTTATTGTGATAGTTCGCAAATACATTCATAAGAGGCTGAAATGTTTATTTCATGTATTCAAGCCAAGTAAAATATCACAGCTATCTTAACTTCTTTCTTTCTCGCTGAACTGATGAGGGTGTAAGCATTTCAATGGTTTTTCTTTTGCTTATTCACCAGATGTGATTCCTTCTTTCTCTCCATGAGGTACACATCCATCTCAGCTTCTTCCATTGATCCCAGCATCACTGTTCAGCCAGATCAGTTCACTTCATGTGACATCAAGAAATGTTTGGAGTCAATGGACACCCTGACAATATTCTTGCAATTGCACTGAAGACCTGTTCTCCAGAACACTCCACATCTGTGGTGAAGCTGTTCCGGAATGGTTATTGCTCTGGCATAAACTTAACAATGTGGAACATTACCTGGATATGTCCTGTATAGAAAAAGCAGGACAAATCCAACACCGACAATTGCAGCTCCATCAGTTTACTCTCGATCATCAATAAAGTAATGGAAGGTGTTATCAACAGTGCTATCAAGCAGCACCTGCTCAGCAATAACCTGCTCGCAGATGCTCAGTTTGGATTCTGCCAGGGCCACTCAGCTCCTGACCTCATTACAACCTTGGATCAAATACGGACAAAAGAGCTGAATTCCCGAAGTGAGGTGGGAGTGATAGCCCTTGATGCCAAGGCAGCATTTAACTGAACGTGGCATCAAGGAACTCTAGCAAAGTGGGAACTGGGGAGAAAACTCTGCTGGTGGAATCGTATCTCACACAAAGGAAGATGGTTGTGATGGCTGGAGGTCTGACATCTCAGCTCCAGAATGTCTATGTAGGAGTTGTTAAAGTACTTGTCAAGTAGCCATTTCAGTGCTGAAATTCGGAATGAACTTCTGGTAAAATTCACTCTCACCAATATACCATCAAATTTTGCATTTTGTCTTAGGCACAGAAATTCCAAAATAGCTTTTATTTCTTCATTAGTTTTAACGAGGCCTTGGCCTATAGGATGACCCAAATAAGCCACTTTGACTTTAGCAAATTCACTTTTAGCATGGTGAAACATCATTGTTCAAATATACTGATATGCACTTTTGATTTTAAGGTAGGGGTCCTACATGATCTATTAAAACTCTGCTATGTGATTATTTGAAAACTGCCATTGGAATTAAATGCAAGTTTAATTTGCAGTTGGGCATTCTCACTATAGACATGTATTGCGTGTTTTGAAAAGTTTAACCACATTTTCGTAACCCTAACCAATAAAAAGGCATTAGTACTTTTAATCTATATTTTTCTAATACCTCAGTAAATGGCCATTGGAATGTTTTGGCAATTCATGAAATTTTATTATGATAATTCTATTCATTTTAAAATAGTGATGGAAAAGGATAGACCAGATCTAAAAGTTGAAGTTCTAAATTGGAGAAAGGCCAATTTTGACGGTATAAGGCAAGAACTTTCGAAAGCTGATTGGAGGCAGATGTTCGCAGGTAAAGGGACGGCTGGAAAATGGGAAGCCTTCGGAAATGAGATAACGAGAATCCAGAGAATGTATTTTCCTGTCAGGGTGAAAGGGAAGGCTGGTAGGTATAGGGAATGCTGAATGACTGAAGAAATTGAGGGTTTGGTTAAGAAAAAGGAGGAAGCATATGTCAGGTACAGACAGGGTAGAGCGAGTGAATCCTTAGAAGAGTATAAAGGAAGTAGGAGTATACTTAAGAGGGAAATCAGGAGGGCAAAAAGGGGACATGAGATAGCTTTGGCAAATAGAATTAAGGAGAATCCAAAGGGTTTTTACAAATATATTAAGGACAAAAGGGTAATTAGGGAGAGAATAGGGCCCCTCAAAGATCAGCAAGGCGGCCTTTGTGTGGAGCCGCAGAAAATGGGGGATATACTAAATGAATATTTTACATCAGTATTTACTGTGGAAAAGGATATGGAAGATATAAACTGTAGGGAAATAGATGGTGACTGGATGTCTTGAAACGGTTAAAGGTGGATAAATCACTAGGACCTGATCAGGTGTACCCGAGAACTCTGTGGGAAGCTAGAGAAGTGATTGCTGGGCCTCTTGCTGAGATATTTGTATCATCGATAGTCACAGGTGAGGTGCCAGAAGACTGGAGGTTGGCAAACGTGGTGCCACTGTTTAAGAAGGACAGTAAAGACAAGCCAGAGAACTATAGACCAGTGAACCTGACCTCGGTGGTGGGTACGTTGTCGGAGGGAATCCTGAGGGACAGGATGTACATGTATTTGGAAAAGCAAGGACTGATTAGGGATAGTCAACATGGCTTTGTGCATGGGAAATCATGTCTCACAAACTTAATTGAATTTTTTGAAGAAATAGGGGAATGGGCCTGGGTGGGTTGCGCTTCGGCGGGTCGGTGTGGACTTGGGCCGAAGGGCCTGTTTCCACACTGTAAGTAATCTAATCTAATCTAATCTAATCTAATATGTAACAA
>NC_057727.1:25598975-25637795 GCF_004010195.1 Chiloscyllium plagiosum
TACTACCCTTACAGACAGTGAGTTTCAGCTTCCCACAACCGTCTATGTGAAAACTTCCTTGCAATTTCTTCATAATTCCTCTCCTTAACTTAAATTTATTCGTCCACGCCAGTGACCCTGCCACAAAGTATAAATATTTCTTCTTGTCTACCCTATCTATGTTCATCATAATTGTATACACCTCCATTGCACAGTGCCATGGATCGCATGATGTTTCAGTCCTAATTCTGAATAAAATTGTTTGCTCCATCTCTAATTTTTAATTTTAAATGGAAAACGGGCGACAAAATCTGAGCACAGCATTGTTGCCAGATGTTTCCTGTTGGTTCCAGAGAAAGGCAATACGTGCAGTGACAGTTCTGTGGTTCTGCAGACTGAGAATAGTTTATTCATATATGGAGCCCTCCAAAATCTTGCCTCACTCCTGATGAAGGGCTTTTGCCCGAAAAGTCGGTTTTCCTGCGCCTCGGATGCTGCCTGACCGGCTGTGCTTTTCCAGCATCACTCTCATCTTGAATCTGACCTCCAGCATCTGCAGTCCTCACTTTCGCCTTGCAAAATCTTGCTTATTTCCAAATTATCATCTGCTATAAAATGTGCTTCTACATGTTTCCAGGCTACAGGCCGTATCTCACCTGTGTAGTTCAATGAGTGGGAATGTGCAGCATTTCAGTTCAGTGAACGTTTGTTCATGTACTTAGCTTCTCGATGAAAGATTACATTTCCTCAGATCGTGGGCAAGTTACCGTCTATCGTAACACATTCCATATATGGTGAGAAATTCTGCAGACCAACGTTGAAAGATTGCTCAGGTCGGCCACTGTTGGAATATTGTGTGCAATTTTGGTCTCCTTCCTATCGGAAAGATGTTGTGAAACTTGAAAGTGTTCAGAAAAGATTTACAAGGATGTTGCCAGGGTTGGAGGATCTGAGCTGGAGGGAGAGGCTGAACAGGTGGGACTGTTTTGCCTGGAGCGTCGGAGGCTGAGGATTAACCTTATAGAGGTTTACAAAATTATGAGGGGCATGGATAGGATAAATAGGCAAAGTCTTTTCCCTGGGGTTGGGGAGTCCAGAATTAGAGGGCATAAGTTTAGGGTGAGAGGGGAAAGACATAAAAGAGACCTAAGGGGCAACGTTTTCACGCAGAGGGTGGTACGTGTATGGAATGAGCTGCCAGAGGATGTAGTGGAGGCTGGTACAATTACAACATTTAAGAATCATTTGGATGGGTATATGAATAGAAAGGGTTTGGAGGGATATGCGTCGGGTGCTGGCTGGTGGGACTAGATTGGGTTGGGATATCTGGTCGGCTTGGACAGGTTGGACCGAAGGGTCTGTTTCCGTGCTGTACATCTCTATGACTCTATGATACTTGGATGGCACAATTACCTGATCAACTATTGCCTGTTCACATTGGCTGGCATTTGAGGATTTTTCCATTTGCTCATTAACACTTTTTTGTAAAAGTAATAACACTCAAATATCTGTTCTGCTTCTATTTCTGAGTAGCTTATTTGTTACAGCTGTCTGAACTGAGGATCGTTCAGTTACAGTTATATAATAAAATATGGGCTAAATATTCTCTTTACTTTCTAACTGTTTGCTTTACTTTTCAAAAATGTTATCAGAAAACTGAATTCCACACATCTCCCTTTTTCATAGACTCCTCCTCTTGCTGTTTAATTTTATGGGTCCGAGATCTCTTTACTTTCAGGAAAGAACATAGATGTAACATCTTAGTTTCTGTCACTTCTTTGCTGGTTGCTCTAACACCTCAGTGAGGACAATAGTTTTGAATCAGTCAAGTCATTTAGGGTCATCAAGACACACAGAATGGAAACCCTTTGGTTTAACTTGTCCATGCTGACCATGTTCCCAAACTAATGAGTCCCACCTGGCTGCATTTAGCCAACATCCCTCCAAACCTTTCATATTCATGTAATTTTCCAAATGTCGCTTAAATGTTATATCTGTACCTTAATCCATCATTTCCACTGGCAGTTTATTCCACAGACAAATCACTCTGTTTAAAAAAAATACCCCTCACATCCTTTTTAAAACTTTTTCATCTCAGCTAACTTTGTGATCTCCTCCACTTAAGGAAAAGAATCTTACTATTCATCTTATGCCCCTCATGATTTTATAAACCTCTGTAAGGTCACCCCTCAACCTCCCATGCTCAAGAGAAAAAAGCCCCAGCTTATCCAGCCTATTTTTATAACTCAAACCCTCCATTCCCAGCAATATTCTGGTAAACCTTTTCTGAACTGTCTCCAATTTAACAATATCCTTCCAATTGCAGGGCGACCAGAAATGCACACAGTACTCCAGAAGAGGCCTCACAAATGATCTTCCCAAGGATATCAATTCCTTGTATAGTGATTTGAAGTATTAGCCCAACTACAAATTCTGGACTTACTATATCACTCTTTAATCTGGTTTATACACTGGGTATAATTTCCACATATACCTCCCATTAGTATGTTTTCTTTGATTGCTCCCTCTGTAAGAAAGTTGTATCATTAGCCAGCATCAGGATTGGACTTGATCCATTGTCTGCATATATCTTTCTCAGTTTGCCATTTTGATTGGAAGAAAATGGGCATAACTCTCAATTTCAAATATAATATTCAGAATCTTCTGTGGTCTGATTTTCTTTGCCTGTAGTCAAGGAAGAATTTTATTGATTGTCCCAAGTTAACTCGTTTCCCTAATAGTTTTCAGGGAACACACCCTATACCACAGTGACAATTTTAAGATCTATTTTACTTTCTTCATACATCCTTTTCGAAGGATTTCTTTATTGTTTTTCAATAAGTATCCCATTTAATGTCCAACAATTGAATATGGACTGTCCAGGCTTATTAAAACAAAAGTATTATTACTTTCTTTATAAACAGTTTGGGGTCTAGCCTTTCTCCTTTGTTATTTTGGTGTCCTGTTTGTTCCCTGAAGCTACTAATGTTCCATCTGCAGTTTTTTGATTCCCCCAGTTTCCTTGTTGATTCCTACATGACCATTTCCCCACATATAACTCTTTGTTTGAGGTTTCATAGATGTCTTCCAGTGGTTTGTTTCTTAGATCTTTGGTATACTTGACATCATACAAGTAAGTCTTGAGGGGTTCCACAATACTGTACTTTTCTTTGGTGTTTTTCCATAAACATGATTTCCTCAAATTCTCACAATGTTCTCTAATATTAGCGATTGAAACCTGGATCCTCCAGCATATTTTTTTCCTCTCGTAAATTCTACAAATGTCTAATTAGCTTTTTTTCTCATAATCCTAAATTTTAATTGATAAGCTTCATGGATCAGCTCATAAGCATTGATAAGTGTCCTTTTAGCAGTTTTATAAACTGGAGAATGCTCTCCTAGCAAACAGTGTACACGTCCTAGCTGTACCTGTAAAAACACTTGGAAACATCTTTTAATCACTTCAATTTTGTGTTTGTCTTTCAAATGAGGTAGAATATCTTTCCGCTTCATCTCTGTAAATTTTGCCACTAAACACAGATTTCTACTTAAATTAATTAAATCCCTTATTGGAATCAGAATCATCTTTTGAGTTACTCTCTCTTCCTTTCTCACATGCTGTTTTCAACTCCCTCCTGCTGAGCGCAGGGTGGCCCATCAATATTGTTTGCAGAAGAAGCGATGCAGCCAGTCTATTCTACTTAAGACAGAATGCATCTTTAATAACTGCAAAAAAAATCTTATAATGTTGCAATGAAAATTAGAGCCAAATGTTTATCAGGGCAAAAAGAAGGGTTTGTACTGATGGATGCAAAGCTGGTGGCATTAGGGTACAGGAGGAAAGACATGAAGGTACATTGATTTGATTATTATTGTCACATATACTGAGAAAAGTATATTGTTTTGCTTGCTACCCAGCCAAATCCTATTTTACACAAGCACATCAGAGTAATAGAACAGAATGCAGAATGTTACAGCTACAGAGAAGTTGCACAGAAAGATCAGCTTTCATATATGAGAGGAATGTTCATAAGTCCCATGTTCACAAGCCCCACGAGCTCCCTGATGAAGGAGCTCTCTGAAAGCTAATACTTCCAAATAAACCTGTTGGACTATAACCTGGTTTTGTGTGATTTTTAATTTTGACCACCCCAGCTCAACACTGGCACCTCCACATCACAAGTCTGATAACAGTGGGCACTGCTGACGTTTTGGGAGAGATTGGTGTTTTTACACCATGTCACTAAGATGTCTATCTCTTTCCTGTACTCTCTCTCATTGTTTGAGATCTGACCCACTATGGTAGTGTCCTTAGCAAGTTTGTAAATGGAGTTAGATCTGAATTTGACCACACAGTCATGAGTGTATAGGAATCTCGTAAGGGACTGAGTACATAGCCTTGCAGAGCACTGGTGTTGAAGATTATTGTGGATGAAGTATGTTTTTGCTGATCCTTACTGATTGCGGTCTGTGTGTCAGGAAGTCAAGGATCCAGTTGAAGAGGGGGTGCAGTGTCCTCTGTCTCGGAGTCTTATGTCTCTGAGACATAGGACGCAACCATCAGGATAAAGTGGAAATGGATGACCAGGAATCTGGACGCAGGACATGGCAGCAGTCACAAAGGACGACTAATGATCTGGAACGATGGTCAATGCCATTGAATACATTGTCTCAGGACATCTCTCATTCACCTCAACATCAGTTTCTCTCACACTGATAGGTCTAGTAGAGACATTTACAGTATAAACAAGGAAGGAAGGTAACATGGAAATTTCGTAAGGAGGAAAAATGGTGATGTGATCTAGGACTAGAAACCTTCATTCCTGAAGTATGGATATGATGGAAAACTGGAGACATGGGATTTTTTCCATTGGATCACAGAAGCCTAGCAGTTTAAACAATGTGTGATATCACAGGAACAGGATTGTATATTCAAATAGCTTTTAGTAGGCTCCCAGAAATATTTAGATTAGATTAGTTTAGATTAAATTCCCTACAGTGTGGAAACAGACCCTTCGGCCCAAACAGTCCACACCGACCCTCCGAAGAGTAACCCACCCTATGACTAATTGACCTAACACTATGGGAAATTTAGCATGGCTAATTCACCTGACCTGCCCACCTTTGGACTGTGGGAGGAAAACGGAGCACCCGGATATTGTTCACTTATTATAACTAAGATTCTGGTCAACTGTAAGATAATCCAATCAAACTGCTTTTACTATTCTTTGGAGAGAGAGAAAAGCTGAAAGTGCTGACTGATGTATCAATTCATATATTTGATACATACATGAATACATTGACTCGTAAATTCAGATGATCTATACTTGCTGGCCTGGAAATAGGTAAAGTGAAAATGTAATGGAATAATCAATCTTAACCATTGCCGAAGGGGTCGAGAGCATAGTGCTGGAAAAGCACAGCAGTTCAGGCAGCATCCGAGGAGCAGGAGGATCGATGTTTTGAGCATATTGCTGATGGTTGCCCATCCCATTGTATCTGTTCCTGTAGGACCCTACAACTGATAATTCTCTGCCTTACCACAGTGAGGTCCACTTCATCATTCCAATTAAGTTTGTGGACTTGAAATATTAACTCCATTTCTTCCCTACAAATGTTGCCAGATGTTGACTATTTCGAGCATTTCTGCTTTCAATTCAACTTTATCATTGCTAGGTAGATGTGTCAATGTTTGTAAACTTGAAACAATATGATGGGCAGGATTGGCAGCTCAGCATTCCTGCTTCTAGGATATTCAGATGAGATATAGAAGAGCATAGGAAAGGGATCATGCATTGGTCAAAGAATCAATTATAGCAGTGAGAAGGGATGATATCTTGAAAGCATCATCAAATAAAGCCAAATGGGTTGAAATTTATTTTAAAAAAAGGGCCAAATATACTTCTGGATGTGTACTACAAGCTCCCAAACAGTTAGGGAACCCATTTGGTTCTACAGGATTCAGTAGTGGTGCCCTTGTCTTGTGGTATATGTGACGATTTGGTCTTAAATGCAGGGTCAGGATGTAAATAGTGAGGAAGATAGTCATAAACTACAGGAGGATTACAACAGACTGGTCAACAGTGGGAAATGGAATTTAACACAAATATATGAGGTAATGTACTTGGGAGTGCTAACAAGACAAAATTGCACAATGAATGCTGGGACTCGGGAAAGTACTGAAGATCAAAGGGATGTCAGTGTGTGCATATTCACACATCTCTGAAAATAGCAGGACAGCTAGATAAGACAGCGAAGAAGGCATATTGGATACTTATCTTTATTAGCAGAGGCATAGAATACAGCAGCAAGAAAGTTATGCTGGAACTATACAAAGCATTGGTTAGGTCACAACTGGAGTAATATTATAGGAGGATGTGATTGCATGAGAGAGAGAGTGCAGAGGAAATTTACCAGGCTGCTGCTAGGCTGGAGAGTCTGAGCTTTGAGGAAAAATTGGATAGGGCTGGAATCAAATTGAGAGCTGAAAAATGTGTTGCTGGAAAAGCGCAGCAGGTCAGGCAGCATCCAAGGAGCAGGAGAATCGACGTTTCGGGTATAAGCCCTTCTTCAGCCTGACTTGCTGCCCTTTTCCAGCAACACATTTTTCAGCTCTGATCTCCAGCATCTGCAGTCCTCACTTTCTCCTGGAATCAAATTGGTAAATTTCTTCTGCACTTTCTCAAGGAGCTTCTCATCTTTTCTCAAGTGTGGTGGTCAGATTTGAATGTAATTCTCTAGTTGTAGCCTAACTAGAGCTTTGTAAAAGTTTCAGAACTACCTGTCTGCTTTTTATCAAATCTAGTTTGTTTTCTTAACCACTTTCTCAGTATGTCCTGTCACCTTCAAAGATTGATGCAGATGCAATTCCAGATTCTATCCTGGGACAGACTTTAGAACTGTACCATTATATTACCTCTTGCTTTTGCTTCAACTTCCTGTCAAAATGCATCACTTCACATTTCTCTGTATTAAATTCAATTTGTCTCTTCATCCTGTGAGCCTATGTCCTGCTGTTGTGATCAATGAACATGCTTTACCAACTTGTATACTCATTCCATATTGCTGACGATAATGGAAAGTGCTTGGGTATCAGTTTTACTTCAGTTATGACATGGGTGCAAGTTTGTTTTTTATCTGATGTTGCAATGCTTTAGTCTATCTCCTGTAACATAGGAAATTAAGTATGGACATTGTTCCATTGTGTTAAAGAAAACAAATGACATTTATTACAGCTAAATATTATGCACAAACATTACATGCATTGGGCACATATATATCTTGTCTAAGGTTGAGTTATTAGGTTATAATAGAGCAGCAGGTAACAAACCAATACAGGGTCATGTTTCAAATGATCCAAGATAATATGGAGCATGTGACATTTATACCTTTGGGTCACATGCTGTGATACAATGAAAAGATCATGAGCATTAGTCCTTAAAGTATGCTGCTTGTGAGAAAAAACAAAGATTAAAAATAACTTATCCCAAACAGGTAAACATAGTTATACACTGGCAAATGTTGTCAATTAAATAAACAGCGTTGAAAGACATTCAAACTTCAAATTTTACCACTTCAGATGTTTGACAACTCATCCTGATCTGGTGATCATTACCCACTTGGAGTGGTATATGTTATTCTCTATTGCAATTGGTTAACAAGTTGATTGTGTGGTTGTTGGTTGTTATTACTCAACATTATCTCACAATCAGCAAAGTTGAAGGATTGTTTCTCATTTTCCTGCATAACTGATGTGTTGTACATTGATCTGAACAGGCTTTTGTTAACTTGTAATGTAAAACCATGATCAGTAATGACGTGGTTGCATATTTTAGATTTTTCATTGTGCGCAAGTATATGCATATGTGTTTCTAACTCATGCACTCTATCCATTTTTTTAGTAATTCACTATCTACGGTCTTGTTTATTTATGTTATTCCTTTCTGTCTTTGAAGAAAAATGTCCTGTGAAATTTAATGGCTACACAACTGGTTGTCAGGCAAGGTTGATTGTATTTGAAGCAAAGCTTGGTTAAAATGTAATCCCTTCTCCATTGGTGTTGTATGCAAGTGCAGTTGTTCAGTTGATCTTTAAGTCGTTTGCAAATAACTGCTATAAATATATTGGAGTATTTTATAGACACGCACTGCTGCTACCATAGTACTAGATTTCCTCTAGAAAAATGTTTTGCTTGAATCAGCAATGCTCATGTTACCTCTTGTACCATAAGAAACCATGCATTGGATGTCATGGTAATGAAGAATCCATCAGACATTTAATATAACTCTCCAATATGTACATTACTTTTCTCAGGTGTCTGGACTAATATTAGCTGTTAGGTTACAACAGAGGAGCATGCTTTTAGTAGTGTCATGCTTCAAGTCATTTGAGGTAAGAAGGAGCATGAGACCTTTATACCATCAGTGATGATATCATAGTCCTGTCTCTTAAATGTATACTGGCATATTGACCATGAGACATAACACAGGATATATATGCTGAGGCCCTATTTTAAAATGTCAGACATACAATCCAGAGTGAAAAAATGTAAACACCAAACAGCTTTACTATGTCAGTTATGCTGCCTGATGCTGTAATCTTCAGGTTAATGCCAGTAATCTTTGTAAGGGGATCAGAACTATTTTACACGTAATATTATAGGAATGCCTCCAATAAGAAAATATTTACATAATAGAGCATGAACATTGAAATGGCAATGGTGATTTGAAGAGATTTGAAACTGAGCAAACTATTCCAGCTGTTTTGACATATTTGAGCATATTTATTGAGTTGAATTTTGCAGCAAATTGCAAAAGTCTGAGTGTACATGTATTTTCAGCATTCTATTTTTTAATAATATGAGTATTTTTTTAAAAAAAGTAATCTTTTAATTAAAAAGTACATGTTCACTGGAGATACATCTTTAAAAAGTTCCAGTGTCTTTTATCTTTGCTTAATTAATGTTCATATCACATGTTTTGTGCTACTCCAATGATATGTCTGCAGGTGACTAATGAAGAGATCAGCAAGGACACTTAATTACCAAATATTACCCACATACTTAATGGCATTGTTAACATATCTTGGAACATTAATCATTATTAGGAATGTAAAGCACCAATTTGGGATAATTCTCTGCAAATGCACACAGTGCTGGGATGTGGTGACTCTAATGTGCCAATTTAAAGCAGAGAGGATGGATATACTTACTTTAGCCTCTATAATCAGAATCAAATAATTCTGTGATATCCTGAAAATTCAAAGAGAAAATGCAAAAATTTTTGCCCTTGAAGAAGGTTACTGCCCAACACGTTGCAAAGCCTTAGCAGAAAGGTGCAAGTTTGATTCCACTTGTGGTAACTATACTGATCAAAATATTATTCTCTATTAAAGAGCAAACCAGTTTCCATATTCAACATTTTTTTTACAGATCTTTAAAAGAAGATAATAAACAAAGGACCTAGAGTCAATTTAGAATGTCAGTAATTTTGCCGTTTATTTACTGCCAACCATTCTAACTATTGTATATTTCACTGCATTGAATCCATTTCTGGTGATTGAATGTATTTTTTTCCACTGCAATAATGATTATAAGTTGGCAGAACTAAAACCACCAGTTTCAGTGGTTTATATGGATAAATCCAATGATGCTAAATGCTACCACACTTATGTCTAAAATGTTCTGAGTGTCACATTCAGACTAGATTAGATTACTTACAGTGTGGAAACAGGCCCTTCGGCCCAACAAGTCCACACCGACGCGCTGAAGCGCAACCCCTTCACCTAACACTACGGGCAATTTAGCATAGCCAATTCACCTAACCTGCACATTTTTTTTTGGACTGTGGGAGGAAACCCATGCAGACATGGGGAGAATGTGCAAACTCCACACAGTGAGTCGCCTGAGGTGGGAATTGAACCCGGGTCTCTGGCTCTGTGAGGCAACAGTGCTAACCACTGTGCAGATCTTACATTTGTTAATGGTGTATTACCAGGACAATGTACATGCCCTATATTCCAAGATAGCAGATACATAAACAACACAGGAAGAGCAGAATTATGGCAATTTCCTCCCGGGTTGCAACTAAGCTGTCTTCAACATTTAGTGCACATGCCATTCTGTACCTTTTGCCTCATTAGGTCCTAGTTTGGTGCAAACATTCAAATGAATACCTCATACAATCCTTCAGTATTCGCTTCAGATCTTTTCTTGCCTGTTAATCATCATAGAATGCCTACAGTGTGGAAACAGACCATTTGCCCCAACAAGGCCACACCGACACTCCAATGAGTATTCCACCCTGACCCATTACCCATACTCTATTGCACTACATTTCTTCTGACTAATGCACCTAGCCTACACATCCCTGATGTGTATACCGTATATGGGCAATTTAGCATGACCAATTCACCTAACCTGCACATCTTTGGACTGTGGGAGGAAACCAGAGCACCCAGAGGCAACCCACGCAGACACTGGGAGAATGTGCAATCTCCACACAGACAGTCGTCCAAGGCTGGAATCAAACCTAAGTCCCTAGTACTGTGAAGCAGCAGTGCTAGCCACTGAGTCACCCTGCAGGAATAGAAAAGCTCTTCCAATATCATAGTTTGCGCATGTTCTTTGCAGTATTATACCATTTTTAAACATGTTGGTTTACTAGATTTTGTCAACTCTTATTAATATCTATTGTAAGGGCCAAACATTTTCCCCCCTTTTGGTATTTTACTTTTATATGCATGTACAAATGAAACATGGGATGCAAGGGAGAAAAGCAGTCAACAAACCCAAACCCAAACTAATTGCGTTAGTTTCTAATGCAATGAACAATTGTTTCAATTTGCTCTGAAGCTATAGTGAAGAGGTTAGTGAATCACAGCAAAAGACTTAAAGTCAGCACTGAGATTGACACGAGCAGAAATGTGAAAGTTAAGTCCCTGAAACTTCTGTTTATGCTCTTTCCAAAAGGTATTGCCTTATTGTCTAATTTACTGCGCACATATCTGTCAAACTGGTAATCCATCAATCAGCACTGACAGTACTTTAATCTGCTCTCATGCTGAACAGAATGATGGAATTGTTCAGTGTCAGCATACTGGTATCCTGTCAAGGTCAGGAGGTTTGAGCTGTGTGCTTCTTTTTACTGACATGTAGTGGGGTCCACTAGAATTGGTGCCCTGAATCTCCTCCATGTCATAGAGTTGATTATTCCCAAACAGCAATTATTTCGTGCTCAATGTTTTTAATGACTCTAAGTAAGCAGTTTAAGGAAATTGTTTCTGCCTTATTGATTGATTATAAGTTGCAAATTGTTTTCTTTGCGTACTGCTACTTAATTCACCACATGCTGTAAACATGGGGATGAATTTTCTGGTCAACAAAGCAATAGCCCAACTCTCTGATCTCACAGGAAGTTACCACAAAGGTGTGATGATCTGTGTGTGTGTGTGGATTTCCCTTGACCCAATGTCAGTTCGAATCTTGTCAAATTATCCAACACTGTGATTAGAAAAGCAAGGTAATTGGCTAATCATACTAAAGTATTCTCATGGACAGCAAATCGACTTATATAAATGCATAAATTGATGGAAGAAATCAGCATCTGTAGAGACAGGAAGAGTTAATGTTTTGAACTTAATGCAACTCTTCTTTGGTCAAAGAACTCAAAATATTGGTCCAGATCTTCCCCTCAAACTCAGTTTCTGATCCTGACCAAACGAAAAAAAAGTACACTTTTCTTGCATTCTGATTTTTCTGAACAATCATATGATCCTTCAGAACCAACTGTGAGTGGCAAACCTCAGAGAGAGCAGCATGGAGAATCCCCCGAAGAAACCAGGACTTCTTTTGATACACTAGGAGCCATATTCTGTTAAGGAAAGACTGTAAAAGACACACAGCTTCTTGAAATGCTATGGAGAAAAGCCAAGTGTGAAAGAAAAAATGTGTTCTAAGAGTTAAGGTGGGTGAAGGGAGTATGTAGCTGGCAGGTAGGGTGGTTAGTAGATTGTGTGCCAAGTGAGTGGAATGTCAGGAAAGGTAATAGATAGATAGGTAAATGGTTGGGCAGGGGGGAGTAATGAGGTTAGGAAAGGTTGTCCGGTAACAGACTAAGGATGAGTAATTGGAGGGGATGGCAGTAGTTGGAAGTGAGTTCATGTTATTGATTAGGGAATCATTGACATATTTATCCTGGAATCACAGTGTAAAGATCATATTTTTTAAAAATTCTATGTGTTGAATCATGCACTAAAATGGGGAAATGACCTTTTTTAAAAACCAAGGCAAAAAATTACTGTATTTTTTAAATGCTAGTTTCCTGACCCTCAATGTAAGTGCTGTTTATATAGCAAATGGTCAAGTAGTGGGGAAATCTAGTTACAGACAAGCTGAAGCTGTATATACATGGATACTTGGCGAGCAACAAGTATCTGATTGGTCTGTGAGCTAGTGACCAATTATCGATGACAAAGGCTTTCTGCCTGCCAACAACAGTGTGATTGGCTCCCAGAAAACTGAAACAGCTTGTGGATATGAATGTTCGGGTTAGAAGCTAATAGATCTCAGGAAGGGAAGGAACTGTTTTTGCTCTGCAACAAAAGACTTCCATCCTGAAGACATACTATTTATTTCCTCTGATCAGTTGCTCGAAGCTGTAACTTATAAATAATAAGTTGAAGCCCTTTTATAAATGGGGACCCATCACTCTGTGCTTGTAACAGACAAGTGACAGCAGTGGAAAAAGTGCAATCAAAAATCAGATTTTTGATCAGCAAAAAAAATCATCTCAGCAAATCCTGTGAATAGGAACCACTGAATTATTTTCCCAGTCTTTCCCTCTGCCCTGAACACCAATACTTTCTTTGTCTGCGTGTGTGTATGGAGAGGGGGTGTTTAGAAGTTGGTTAGAGTTTTAAGTTATAGATTTATATGTTGACAGTTCATAATTGTTTAGAATCAATTTATTTATAATAAATAGTGATTCTTAAGTACAAAAAACTAATCTGTACTTTCAATCAACCTGAGCAAAAGACAGGTAAATTAGCATATTCTGCACACTTTTTAAAGCTTTAACTTTTGCGACAATTGCGGGACAAGCAAGGCTTGATTTCCAGCATGCTACCCCAGTGAGGTGTAACACTTTGTTTTCATCTATTGCATGTTTCCTGGGAAACCACCAGGGAAGTAGGTCAGAAGTTCTCTGACTTTAACCCGAAAGGTGTTTGGAAGCAGGTTTCATTGCCCAAATCTCCCAGGCTATTCCCACAGAATGTTTTCTGGAGACCAGGATATTTGAGTCGCTAACTTTATTTCTTCTCTCAACAGATGCTGCCAGATCTATTTGTGTTTTTCCAAGTGTTTTTTTAATTTCAGATTTCCAGTATTTACAGTATTTTGCTTTTATACAAGAAACAAAATATAATATTTAATTATTCTTGAGTTTAGTGATATTTTATGAAAAGCAAAATAAATGGTTGGATGCATTGCATGCAATGTAGAACCTAAAATTTTATTAACAAACATATAAAAATTAACTTAAATATTTCTCAATGTTAATTGAGAAATTTGACATTCCATGGAGGAAATAGAGTAAATAATGAGAAATCATAGACATTCCCAAGTCTTTAATCAATCTATGCCAATCAGAGTTGATTTGGCAATCAATTAGCATCTTGTTTCCAGTAGTAGAAATTGTTGTGCTCATTTGAAATTTGTATTGTCCTGCTAAATGCAAGTTTAAAAAGCTTTGCTCCAAGCCTTTCTTTTCAGTACCATTCAAATGCTTTACTAATTGATAGTCATGAGTGGGGAATATGTGATAACCATTTTAAATAGTTTTAACACATTGGCCCACTACTATGACACGACATACTATTTATCTTAATTGAATATGGGTAATATAAACTTTGTAAATCTAGCAGACTAGGAGTGGACTTTACACCTACATGATACCAAGATCTCACAGGCTGCGATTTTTTTTTATGATCAGCCAAGACTGCTCCTGCTCAGGCTCTGCAATAGTAGCATAGTGTAGGCTGATTGGAGGCTTCAGTGAGGAGGCTGTTGGGATCAGGGCTTCCTAGGAATTGTTGTTCTAAAGCTTTTGTTCCAGAGAATTCCTAGAATTATGGCAGCAAAACAGAAGGAATTCCAAGGAAATTCTGGATAATTCCATTGTGCAAGACAAAAAGATGCCCCAACCAATCTCCAAACTTTCAGCTTTACTTGCTCTTCTTTGTAAATAACATAATTTATAGAGATGTTTTTGGCTAGGTCTTGGCTGCATTTTCTGGCTTTTAGTTTTTATCTTGAGCACTTTTTAAAAACCAAATCTCGACTATAAGTAGCTTAGTTCCATTTATTCACTCACTTTTCAATCCTGATCCACCTTAAACTGACGAAAGTGTGTTTATCTTGTAATCGCTGTATTCTTCAAAGACTAGCAAAATGACAGGAGTATCTAGAGGCTCATCTTCACTGCTAGCATTATCCAACACTGCGGATCTCACCATAGTTATATCGTCAGTGTCTTACCTCTCCTTTGTAAGGAAAATGAACTTAAAGTAGCCATTTCCTAAACCTGGTTTGCCAATTTAATATAGGAGAGTGGCCAAAAAAGCACCACTTCTATGAACTTCTTTGCATCTTTCTAAACTTCCAATGGAAAGCTAGAGCTAGTTGATTGTAGAGTTGCAGATGACTATGAAAGAATGGTTTATGATGGATTTAAACACTAGGGCTGGACATCAATGTAGGTGAACAGGACAGGGGCAATGGTGACATTGATGCTAACAGTATGGGCTGAGGTTTATTTATATCAGACAAACCACAAGAACATTGCAGTAATGACCAACTGCCATCCTCTTCTCATGCAATGTAAATTGTTGGTACCTCTTGGGATTTCGTCATTTTTGCAATTCTGCCCTGATGATTGCAAGATGAAAACCTTTGTCAGCATGTCACTTTCTTCAGCATTTGGACAATACTTCTGGGAAGAAAAGCCACAAATGTTTAGTTATTGGCAACATAGTGAGTACAGTAACTTAAAGCTGTTTGTTTATTATGATATAATAAAGTGATGGTAAGGACTTATCTATTTTCACCTTTTCCAGGATTTCCAACACCTCTTCTCTACATACCTCAAAGCTATCCATTCTACTTATGTACAGTAACTTAAAGCTGTTTGTTTATTATGATATAATAAAGTGATGGTAATCTATTATCCAGTTGTGATTTTAAAAGTATCTCCATTGACAAGCATTCAGAATAAGGCTGAGCTATAGGGAGAGGCTGAATGGGCTGATGTTATTTTTCCTGGAGCATCGGAGGCTGAAGGATGTATAAAATTATGAGGGGCATGGATAGGGTATATACACAAGGTCTTTTCCCAGGGTGGGGGGGTCCAGAACTAGAGGGTGTAGGTTAGGGTGAGAGGGAAAAAAATTTAAAAAGGACCTAAGGGGCAACATTTTCATACAGAGGATGATGTATGTATAGAATAAGCTGCCAGAGGAAGTGGTGGTGGCTGGTACAATTACAATATTTAAAAGGCATCTGGATGGATATATGAATAGGAAGGGTTTAGAGGGATATGGCAAAGTGCTGGCAAATGGGACTAATTTAGTTTAGGATATCTTGTCAGCATGGACAAGTTAGACTGAAGAATCTGTTTCTGTGCTGCACGTCTCTGTGGCTCTGACTCTTTTGGAGAATATGATATAATAATACAATGTATTGCTCCATGGTAACAGGCTAAATTGATTCTATGGATTTTCCATTAGTATCTTCTTCAAGCTCAGACTTTCAAGTTTCAGACAGTTGGATCCAGACCTGTCAAATATATAAATTTATTCACCATGGTTTCCAATTAAAAAAAATTAGAAGTCATGAATACCAACATGAGTGGATTACTTGATTACTTACAAGTTCAGCTCTGCAGTATCTGCTTTATGATTTGAAGTGTACAGTTTAATCCACAAAATGGCTTCTGGGGCATATGAATGCAATTCTACTGCTAACTAGGATGGAGACGACTTTGTTTGGATCATTAGTGCTCACACAGTGTACAATTGCTAGAAGTATGCAGAGTAGGCAGATGTCTAACTCTGATATGACTGCACATTTTGGAGCTCAATTCATCAGCTAACACTATCTGTTAAATATATGCAGAAAAGTACATGCTCAGCAGCAGGAAGGAACCCCCATCAGTGTCATTGAAATAGATTGTCAACTCTTTCCATGTTAGTTACTGGTTGATTTTCTATTAGCTTCAGTTTCAAATTTTAGAAAGTGTTTTTTGGTTTCTAAATGAGTGTAAAGTTGTTGACGTTCACAGTGAGTGATGTGGCACCAGCTGAAAAACTTGTTCTGATGTTAAGGATTCTGCATAGCTAATCACTTTTAGACATGGTGCAGTTATTTTCATACTCCTTGGTCAACAGCAGGATATAGGGTGTGGGGCACAGCTATTGCATTCGCAAAGGGGGGAGGGGGCAGGGCCCTCGGTAATAGGCAATTCCCATCTTGTGTTTTAGGGAGAAATTCTCCTACCTGTCCTTAAGGAATGAAAAGAAATCAATCACAATTGCAGCCTCAGAACAGGTTGACAACAGCAGGGCAGTGGCTGTGAAGATGACCATCACCATGACCTTTTATTCACCAGGTTCTTCTGTCCAGGCAACGTTAAGGGTATGCCTGCAATATCTCCCAGTTCAACATCAATCGCAAGGTCCCTGAGGTTCTGCATTCTAAGGAAGCTGAATACATTTAATTCCATCATGCCAGAGAGAAGTAAACAGTGTGAACAAGGAGTGCAAACTCCCCATGGTGCCGGGTGGTACAGATGCACATATGTCATGATGTGGGTTCCACCTGTTTGAGACACTCCAAAATTCAAAGGAACTCCGTTCCTTCGTACTGCAGCTAGTGTGAAAATGTATGTAACAGCTCATTCAGGTTAAGGCACAAAGCCTTAGCAGAAGTCATGGTTTTAGCAGTCATCTGATCCACCATCTGGAAGCCCCCAGCATCATAGATGCCAGTCTTCAACCAGTTTGATTTGCACTATATATCAGGATATGGCAGAAATCATTGGATACTGTCAGGGCTGTAGGCTCTGACAACACTCACTGCAGACTTGTGCTCTAGAATTAGCTGGACCATTAGCCAACCTGTTCTAATACAGCTACAGTACTGGCAACAATTGTCAAATGTGGAACATTGTTCTGGTATCTCCTGGGAAAAGAAAGCAGGTCAAATCTGATCTGGCTAATTCCTACCCTATCATTCTGTGTCTGAAAGTGACCGTTACTGAGGCTGCTGAGAAGAAAGCACAGTAAATCTCCAAGAAAGACACAAAGAACATCATCAAGAAGGCACCAGCAAAGGACGGCAAGAAGAGGAGAAGGTCCTGGAAAGAAATTTACTTTATCAGTCTTTTAATCATTAGCCATGTAATGCAGGAGGTCTCTGCTGGGAGGGATGCTCTTGTAATGCAGTGATAATCTGAGCCAGGAGACCTCGGTTCCTGTCCCATCTGCTCCAGAGATGTGTAATAACGTCTCTGAACAAATTGATTAGGAAATGTCTATTATCAAGCAGCACTTGCAATAGAACAACTGCTCACTGACTTAGTCAGTGTTCTAGATCCTGGCCTTATTACAGCATTGGTCCAAACATAGACAAAATAGCTGAACTCAAGAGATAAGGCAAGAGTGACGACACCTAACATCAGGCACCATTTGACATCAAGGAAAATTAGCAAGTATAACATCAAGGAAAATTAGCAAAACTGGAGTCAATGTGAATCGGTGGAAAACACCCTCCTGATTGGAGTAATAGCTAGTGTGAATGAAGTTGGTTATGGTTGTTTGAGGTCAATAATCTCTGCCCCAGGACAACTTTGCAATGGATTCTCAGAATAGTGTTCTTGTTCCAAACATTTTCAGCTGCTTCAATAATGACCTTCCTCCCATCATCAGGGCAGAAAAGGGTATGTTCACTAATGATTGTGCAATGGTCGACATCATTTATGACACTTGTGATACTAAGGTAGTCCATATCCAAATGCTATAAGGCTGATAAGTAAGATGTAACAGTCATGCTGCACAAATGGTAGGCAATGTCTACCTCCAACAAAAGAACTTAAAACCATTGGCCCTTGACATTCAATGGCATTACCATTGCTGAATCGCTCATTGTCAAAGTCCTGTGTGTTATCATTGACCAGAAACTGAATGGGATCAGCCATTTGAATACTGTGTCTATGAGAGCAGGCAAGAAGCTAGGAATTGTGCAGTATGGAACTCACCTCCTGACTCCTTAATGTCTGTCCACCATCCATCAAGCAGAAATCAGGAACGTGATGGAATTCTCTCCACTTGCCTCAGTAAGTGCAACTCCAATAACACCCGAAGCTTGACACCAACAAGGACAAAGCAGTTATACCCCATTCCTCACATTCAACATGAACTCCCATCATCACTGGCACACATTGACAGAAGCGTGCACCATCTATGAGATGCATTGCAGTAACTCACCAAGGCTGCTCTGACAGGATCCTCCAAACACATGATCTGTACCATCTTGAAGAAGAGGACTACATACAGGGGAACCTCGATTATCCGAACGAGATGGGTGGGCATTATTTCGTTTGGATAATCGATTATTCGGTTAATCCACTAAATTCCTTGCCTCAAACCTCTTAAAGTCTGCTCCCCATTCAGGAGACTGCAGGAGTTCACTGCACGTGGGCCTCCACCCCACCCCATCCAACATCGCTCCCCCATCCCACCCCCTCCAACATCGCCCACACCTGCCCCTGTCCGCGTCCAACACCGCCCCCCTGTCTGCACCTCAACCTTATCCAACACTGCCCCCTCCTCCCCAACCCGGTGCGGACCCCCCCCCCGGGCAGCCGGACTGTACACCAACAACAAGACTGGTAATGCTTCTGCAGCTGCCTTTGTGAGGTAAGTCTCCAAATAACACACACACAGCCACACACACAACTTTTAACTGCAACCTTTTGACAGGTTCCACCTCTAACCTGTACAGGACAGTGTAGAGAGATTATCTACACCCCTCTGTAGAACTCTAGGGAAAGTGTGGGGAGAGAGAGAGGACGAGAAGTTAGTCATTTAGAGACGGTGCCTGTTTAATCAATGTAAACAAAAGACACGATCACTGTTGGAAATACGTCTTTGATGTAATGTTTCTATCAAGACCTTGAGATCTCCTTCGGATAATCCAATTTTCGAATAATTGGTATTCGGATAATCGAGGTTCCTCTGTAATCGGGAACACTACTACCCACATGTTTCCTATAAGTCAGTCCTGACTTGACACTATGCCACTGTGTCAGTATTATAGGGATCCCTTTCAAGGGGTACCGTGAATTTCCTTACTCCACATAAATTAGCAATTCAAGAAGGCAACTCTCCACACCACCTCAATTGGCCCAACTGGCCCAATTAATGTTAAAAAGTTGCATTTGAACAATCACAAGAAACCAAAGGATGACAAAAGTTTGACAAGAGTTATCTGTTGGCTCTTGACTTCAGTGAGCAAACCGTTTCACCATGGGGCAGCGTGACTGCAAGGGAAGTCAGCAACAAATCTAAGGCAGTAAATCATTGTCATGCCAATTTGCAGTTGACCTCCAAGCCTTGGCATGTGGGTGTCTGTTTCAAGCTAGTCAGTATGCTGCCCAGCCTCCTTCTCATGAGGGCATTGTCCATGCCATCAACCATAGGGTGATCAGATGAGGAGGGGGAGGAAGCAAAGAGAAAACTCTTTTTGTTAGGCTGGCATTGGATGATTCATTTGCCTGTTACAATTATCAGACTTATAAGGTTGTTATATTTTGGGACTGTGTCTTCAAGTTAAAATGAAGGGCGCCATTTGACCAATTTTGAATTCTGCCTGACAGCAAGCCTGATTGGTTTGCTTATTGGAGATTAGTGAGCCCAGATTATTTTACAAAAGTGCAAATTGTTTGGACCCAACCTCCACTTTGATCAGGTAGTGTCAGGGACAGTTAACCTGGAAGGCCGATGGCAGATGGAGATCCTGCCTCCTTCTGGCCTCAATCCTGATTAAGTCTGTGGTGCGGGAAAGCCCACTTCAAAGACACGCAATTGGTAATTGAAAGTCTCAGCATTAGGAAGGGGATGTCTGCTGAGCACTATCGTCCTTCTATCATTTTTGCTAACGTCCTGCTCAGCCATCTCCGTTCCTATCATCACTCATCTTTGTTTTGTAATCGAGCAATGATACAAGGTCTGTGCTATGTGTCGTATTGGCAGTGGCCACCATCTACTCCATGGTGCTGCAGTTAATAAAGCTGCTGACCTCCTTATCCCAGAGACATAACTGCTGCAGGCTTTATAAGTAACTGAGTTGAAACAAGTGTACAGGGGTCTTACACCAGCTCTCCAGTTGGCATTGACCCCCATCACTTCCATGATATTTTGCCTTTAAATGCAATGGCAGCACACTGTACACTATGAGCAGACTGACTGAGTCTTGGAAAGGTGTTGGGAATGTTTGTTGTAAATAGTTATTATTTTAACTACATGTTTAGTTTCAAGATGAATTAGATGTGTACTCTCATAAATACATTTATCTGGATAAAAGCCCATATGATACATGTGGTTAGGGGTATAGAGAAAACTATAGTGAAGATTAGTTTGCAAGCATTGCTCAAATATCAGTGAATCTCACAAACAAGATAGCCTGCCAAGATTCAGGAGAGAATACAAAATAATTTTCCTTTGGTTATGAGCCCAGCTGATGATACTATGTCAGATCTCAGAATGAAACCTGGCTTCATAGAAATTAAATTTAATTTTTGCAGTTGGTTGATATGATTGCTAGTTAGTGTAATATTTGTGTTCACATAATGCTACAGATGTTCTTTAACAACAAAACATAAGTTCATTACACAAAAGGAAAAAAAACACAGACCAAACTCTGTATATAAAGAAGACAAAAATATCATAACATTAACATTAAAATTAAGTTTCAATCTACTTCCTGTTGCCATCTGTTTTGGTGCTTAATTCCAGAGGAATAACACTGTTATTTCAGCTTTTTAGATCCTAACTGTGGTTTTATAGTTTCTTTCCCTTGGACAATCGAGCCTGTTCTCTTTTCCTCTCATGATTCCTTTCTGAGTCTGCTGGCATGAAACTTGCAATTCTGATGGTCTAAACATTTCCAGTTCTAACAACTTGAAGACTTCTTTCCAAGCTCTCCTGGCTTGGAGACTTATGGACAAGGAACCACTTCAGCTGAAGTGACTATTTCACATGATGTGAATTAAACAACCTGGTTCTTCTGTTAGGAGACAAACTATTCTCTTCTGAATTGATCCCTGAGTTCTTCTGGACTAAAACATTAAACTTTCTGTTCTGAAGTCAAGACTAAGCTAATTACTTTACTGTAGCTACTCTACCTGACATAAACACAATCATGTAAACATTTTATACATTAATAGTGTTGGGTTCTTCCACACATCCTACTGCTGCAACATTCTTCTTTGGGACTGAAGTCATGGTTCAAAACTGACTTTTAAAACATAAACTTGACAGAAACTGATTTCCATCAATCTAACTTTGTTTTGAAATCTAAATCCAAAAATATATAGCTTTTCAATGCACTTTTCAAGCTCCTCTTATGGTTACTTTTTGATTTCAGTGGGTTATGTATTGGTTTTACCATTCTCACTGATGCATTTATTAGGCGATGTAGTCATGTGGTAACATTTCCCTCTGTATTTAGATTGACTTATTGGGCATTCAAATTCACACAGAGACAGAATTAGAAGAATCCATCAACATCCTCAATAATTAACTGTCTATTAAATTTAAAGTGACACAATAAAGCATTCATTTCATAAAAACTGTAATATTTTAACTGGCACTTTCTTTCAATATAACTGACACAGTTATACAAAAAACATCACGTTAAACACAGCTTCCAAACTAATGAGGCCATGACTAATGCATTTCTATCTGTCATGGCCCTGGTGGGATTCTGTACTGGCTCATAATTTCCAACTCAGCACTGCCCTCTTGAACTGTCCTATCTGAACATCTTCCTTTCTCTTAGCCCCCTTGGACCATCCCCTCATTCTTGATGAAGAGCTCATGCTCAAAATGTTGATCCTCCTGCTCCTTGGATGCTGCCTGACTGGCTGTGCTTTTCCAGCACCATACTTTTCGACTCTGATCGCCAACATCTGCAGTCCTCACTTTCTCCTCACAATTTCATAGGTCATCATAAATATAAAATATGACCAAATTAATCAGCAGGATGATTAATGCCTGACAAATGATCATTTACCGAAGTAAAAGAAGCTCATACCAGGTTTCACTAATGAAAATAAAAACGTATTGATGAATACAAACGTAACCTCTAACCTGTGGCACAAACAGATTATTAATGTCTATTTTGTAAACTTAAACTGTAGCTGCTTTAAATTCAAAAATACACACATATATTTATGAAAAAAGTGGATAAGCAGCAGAAGCGAACAATTTTTGAAGAAAAACCTTAGGTGGTAAATATATAAACCAAAAGCCTGTGGATCAGAGTTCAAACCAGGGGAGGCTGGAATGAGGCAACGTTCTCACAGTTTTATTTTAGTTTTTGGCAAGGACATCATGTTTTTGTTGACTATGGGGTGATCCTCAATTTGGTAACTGATTAGTTGGAACTAGGTCTTGGCATGTATTAGAAGTATATTTTCTTTTTGCAAAGTTTTCAAATGTTGTTACTTTACCACAGAGAGAGAGAAAAAAAACCTTACTTACTGGTACGCTTTTGCAGAATGGAGTCCCAACTACTCTCTCTTCTCAGTTCTGAGTCAATTGCTAATTTAAACCAGTCCTTATGCCATTACTTTTTTGTCTCTCCAAATGTATGTAATTCATCCTTACTCGTACTTTATACGAATTTTTACAATTTCTTGTCAACCTTTCTTTTCAAATTCTCAATCTATTCCAATATCTTTACATGCTTAATAATATAAATACTTGATATTATCTTATCAAGTGAACTGGGCAAATTTGATAACTTCAGGTTGGATAAATAAGATCCAATGAAATAATTTTGCATTTCAAATTTTAACATTTTCAACAGAGGTCAGGGGTCTATGGTCATTGTATAAAATCATTTATGTGTAGTCTTGCTGGACATAAACTTCAAAATGTTTGGAACCAGTAACAATCTCCTTTGTCACTGTTGAGTACTTCTTCTGGTACTGTTTAATTTTTTAGAAAAGGATCTTTTTTGTTTCTGGCTCAGTTTAAAACAATACTGCACCACACCCCAAGTTACTAGCATCAATTGCCTTTTTAAAACATTTAGTGAGTTCAGGGGAAGGACCACACCAGTTCATTTATTAAGATTATCTTCAGCTTCTCCAAAGCCTTTTAACAGTATTATCTTTGCCTGCTGTCATAATAAAGTTGCAGCTACGAGGCTGCACTTTTCTATTTATTTGAGGGATGGGGAATTTTATCAGTGCCTTCACTTTTGCTGCACTTTACAGTGCTTGCATTTGCTCTCCAATGTGTCCTAGGTACATTGCCTTTTGCAAACTCACTCTTGAAAGATACATTAATAAGTCAGTTAACTGTAGCTTAATCAGTGCTTAAATTAGTCTTCCAATTGTTTTATATGTTTTGCTCAAGCTTTACTAAATATTATGACAATTTTTACAAATAAGCTACACAATTAAGCTGTTTAGTTATGACTTGATTTATAAGTTTTTTGGAATGGAGCTGGAACATTTTAAACTCAGCAGAAGCTTTTATCTCTTCAGTTCAGATGTTAATGGTATTTCTCAGTACTTGTTCAATAGATGAATGAGGCACTTCAACACTATCAATGAGACAATACCTGTAATCAAGGAATTGGCAATGGATATGCTTTCTTTACTGAATTTACTTTTCTGTAATCTATGTGCAATCTAGGTGACTAACACTTGTTCCACAGCTTTGACTAGGGCCCATCAAGTAATTTTCTACCATGTACTAAGTCTCCATTTCTACCTAGCCATGTTTTTGCTGGCTTAAATAAGAAGGCCTTTGTTTTATTGATATTGATTATCCTGCATCCATAGCATGCTTCACTAACATTGTGTATTGAAACGTAGCTCTGCAGATTTCCTGGAACTTTCTCAGTAAATTGACTGGATCATCCCATTGTCCTTCCTTTGAGTACGAGGAGGAATCTTTTAGGAGTCTGAGCGACTTGGACTATGTCAAGATTTACAATGTCAAATCTTGTATTTTAATTTCAGAGGTTTGTCTTGTCAAGGTAATATTTTATTTCCTGTTTGAAAACTTGCTTGTTTGTCTGTTCATTCTGTTATCTTTGCTTAAGTTTTCAGATGCTAGTGTGCTACTTTGCATGCTCCTGTGAGTCTCTCTAGAAGCAAGGACACAACATTGAGGACTTGTCTTTATGTCTTAAAAGCTTTCCCTTGATAAGTTAATTAATCATTTATCTCATCTCATCATCCTAGATTAATTTGAATGGACTAAACCCAACAGATTCATTTTCAGAGTGTCTGAAACCAAATTTTTAAAAATCCAAATATTTCTCCCAATCCTGGAGGTGTTTGTGACAATATGATTTAATCTTGAGAGTCTGATGGTATCTCTCCACACCTCCCTGTGTCTGTGGATGATAATCAGTAGACTTCAAAAATTTAAATTTCTTATGGCCTGATAAATGTTAGACATAAAATTTGAACATTTATCCAACTTTATTTCTATTGATAGTTCATGATTTTAAAAAACCTGAGTCAAATTTTGCTTTTCTTAGTGTAATTGTCTTCAAATGATTAGCTTCAGGGAGTCTAGTAGTCTATAATTGTGTGGATACATTGATGTCCTGTATTTTGTTTTCAATCATGGTCCTAAATAGTCAATTATCACTCAACTAACAGTCCCTCTAGGCTGTGTGGGGTTCAGCTGATACAAGGTTCCACTGAGATATTGCACGTGCCAATTGACATGCCAACAGAAAGACTTCCGTTTTTGCACATTGGAGGTCCGAACACTGAACAAGAAAATTAGAGGGTGTTTCGCATTCTACTGAATGGTTCTTTAAAAACTGGTATTAGTATTGTAGATGTCAGCTTGAATTCATTTATGGCATGTTTTACAGATCTGCACAACATCCTTACAGAGAGTCTTGGCCAGATAAAATGCCTGCTTATCAATGCATGAGGCTTCTGAATTCCTGCATATCCTGCCATAGGAATTTCTCATGATACTCACAATATCAGCTTATGATATCCGGGACACTTCACTATCTGGTGAATGAGCATCCACTTTTTATCTGCAGGTCTGTTACTAAAGAATAAAGGTAATTTTTACCATAGTCTTACTGGACCATAGGCCTACTCGCTCATTAGAGAGACTGAAAGAGAGAGACAACTGAATGGAATGTTTCAACTTACATATTTTAACATAACATAATATCACTTTGGAACTCCTTCAGTCTCAGCTTTACTGTGAGCTGTCTGTGTTAACTTGCCTAATCTGGATCTACTTACTGATGCTCATTGAAAGAGACATGTTAAACATTTCTTTTGAATTATCCTGTACTTAAAGAAAGTTTTGAATGCTTTGACATCTACTTGTGATTTACATTGATTTCTGATGATGGATTTTATTTAGCTATTTCTCTGGTTACTATGCAAATAATCAAAAAATTACCTGTAAATTCAATTCATGAGAAATAAGTGCAAGAGTAGATCATTTGTTCCCTCAAGTCTGCCCCACTATTCAACAAGATTGTGGGCGGCACGGTGGCACAGTGGTTAGCACTGCTGCCTCACAGCGCCAGAGACCCGGGTTCNCGCTTCGCTTCGGCGGGTCGGTGTGGACTTGTTGGGCCGAAGGACCTGTTTCCACACTGTAAGTAATCTAATCTAATCTAAAAGATCATGCCTGGACTGGTAGGCCTCAGTTTCTCTTTCATGCCAGCTTGGGATAGGCCTCAGTATGTTCCCTGGTTTGAGAATCCTCCATTAATGGAAGCATCTGCCCAACATCTACCCTGTCAAATTCCTTCAGAATCATGTATGTTTGAATAAGATCACCCCTTATTTTTCTAAAGGTATTACATGTTTAGCCACTCTTGATATGTCAACCCCTTCATCCCAGGAATGAGCCTGGTGAGTCTCTTTTGAATTGCCTTCAATGCCAATTATGGCCTTTTTAAATACAGGGACCAAAACTGTACACAGTAATCCAGGTGCGGCCTCAGGAACACTATGTACAGTCATAACAAGACTCCTCTATTTTCAACTCTATCCCTCTAGCAATTAAAAATAAAATTCCACATGCCTCCTACATTACTTGCCGTATTTGCATCCTATCCTTTCTTCCTGACTATTCAGCCCTTCTAGCCTGCTCCACCTTCAATTCAACTCAGTATCCTGTTCCTGCTTTCTCTCCATAGCCTTTGGTTCCTTTAGTCCTAAGAACTATATCTACATCTTTCTTGAATGTCTTCAATGTTTGAGCCTCAGCAGTTTCCTGTGGCAGAGAATTCTGCAGGCTCAGTACTCTGAGTGAAGAAATTCTTCCTCATCTCTGTCCTAAAAGACCTACCTAGTATCCTTAGACTGCGACCCCTGGTCTGGAATCCCTGGTCATCAAGAACATACTTGCTCCATCTATCCTTTCAAATCCTGTTAGGAGTTTATAGGTTTCTATAAGATTCCCTCCCCACACTATACTTCTAAACTCCAGCAAATATAATCCTAACTGATCCTACCAATAACGCATTTCATTGCAGCAAGACTTCCTTGCTCCTGTACTCAATTCCTTTTGCTATGAAGGGCAACATACCATTTGCTTTCTTCACCACCTCTTGTACCTGCAACTTTCAGCAACTAATGTACAAAGACACCTAGGTCTTGTTGCACCTCCCCATTTTCCAATCTATAGCCATTCAGAGAATCGTATGCCTGCCTGCTTTGCTCCTAAACTGGATAATCTCATCTTTATCTGTGTTACACTGCATCTGTCAAGTATTTGCTGCCTTACTTGTCCAAAATCACAGTGAAGCTTCTCTGCATCCTTCTCACAGGTCACTCTTCCACTGAGTTTTGTGGCATCTATAAACCTGGAGAGATGACATGTAGTTTCCTCATCTAAATCATTAATAAATATTGTGGCTATCTGGGTTCCTCCTGTATCCTCGTCGTCACTGGTTGCCACTAGAAAATTTGTTCCCACTCATTGTTTCTGCTCTGCCAATAGTTCTCAATCCATTTCAGTACTTGACCCCCAATCCCACATGGTTTAATTTTGCATGCTAATCTCCTATGTGGGGCTTTGTCAAAAGCCTTCTGAAAATCCAAATAAACTGCATCAAATGATTCCCCCTTACCCACTCTACAAGCTACATCCTCAAAAAATTCAGCAGATTTGATGATGATTAAATTGCTGTTATGTCTTTAATCACTTAGAATAGGTTGCAGGTTTTGATCTTTAATATATAAATCCCAGAACTTCTTTCAAGTCACATTCCTGAGATAACTTAAGGTTTTATTTTTAAAAACTGACATCTCAGCTCAGGTAATGCATAAAGGTGTGAGGTTAGGGTCTGTCTGTCTAACCTTGAGTCAGACAGGTTCGATTTCCAAAGTAGGAATTTCTAAAATGTCACATGGATTGACTGCCTACAGATTCTGTGCTTTTTGAACAAAATAGAATGTATCTGCAAATGCAAATCTGCATTTTCTATAATTAACTAGCATTTTACCAACTACCAAAGTCAAGCTAACTGATCTATATTTCACTGTTTTCTCTCGGTCTCTCTTTTTAAATAGTCACATTAGCTCTCTTGCATTCTAAAGCAACTGTTCAAGACTCTGTAGAATTTTGGAAGCTGACCATAAGTGCATCTGCTGTTTTGAGGGCCATTTCCTTAAGTACTCAGTAATTCCTGACTAGAGGTATGTGAGCAAATGATGGTGTTTCTTCTTCAACTGTGTCTTCCTGATCTTCTTTTGTTCTGCCATCATTGTCTGGTCAGGTTGCAGTACCTTTATCTTTATTCTTTTAAGGTTGTGTTGAAAGGAGATTTTGGAAAGTAAGAAGTATCTGACTGTTTTCTCCCTGCTCACCCCTCCCAACAGCCAATAAAACAGAAGGAACCCTCGTAGAAGAGGAAATTAAGATGTGAGAAGGAGGACTTGATGAAAGCAAACAATTATCTTCAAGCTTATCAGCCCCATTGCTGGCTACTTCAATATTGACAAACACTCTCCTTACCTCATCTATGAGAAACATATAGCCTGCCTGCCCTCAGGCATACATTTCTCTCTCTGAATTATATATCTAGTCCTGCGAATGAGAGAAAATTATGTGAGTAAGTGTTTTTGGGTGCCATGCTTGAAAAGGTGGTAGCATGTGCAAACTGTGGGGTGTTGGGTATGTGAGGGTGAGGTGAAGTTATAAATGTTACATACGAGGAATAGTTGACAGAGATGAGTAATGGTGACGTAGTGCTCAGAGCGTGAGAGGTTGGTGGCACTGTCAGTGCAATATGCCATGTTAAGTCTGGATCATTCATTGAGGTAATTTAATTTCTTGGGGAACTGCATTCAAATTCTCAGAGCTCAACCCCTGAGGTGGATCACCATGGATATCTCACTGCCTTTACAACATTTGTTGTAAACCCCTGGCTCTCTGTGGGTGGGCGGCATGCTTTTTGCTCTCCATGACTGCACTGAGGCATCTATCAGAGGGTTGGGGCTCAGCAACGCCACTAGGAACAATGGCCACTGCTGAGGCAGCCAGGACCACTGCTGAGTTCTAGAGGTAGGCCTAGAATTTTTATACAAATTTTATACAACGTATAAAACTTCAAATGCTGGAGGAAAATGCTCCTCGAGGAAATTTTGGGGCCACTACCGAGAGGTTGCTTCTATTCAACTGTCATGGGATACAATCCAGCATCAGAAAAATTTCCCAATGGTGGCATGTGCTTGTGGAGTTGATCTATCCTGGATTTCACAATTTTACTCGTCAGTGTTGATCAGTAACATTCTGCCTCTTGTTCCTGCTTTCCTTTAAAATGTAATATTTTCGATAATATTGCCCCTCCTCATTCTCCTTATCAAAATTTAGGATCTTGCAACTCTCTGCATCAAATTTTATTATCCATGTACCGGATATCAGTCTGGGTTTTACTACATTCCAACCAGAGACTGATGCTGCAAATCTAATGTAAATTCTATTCTTTATATTCCGCCCCATTGAGATTAAGGCTAACATTTCATTAACTTGCTGTGTCTGTCCACTAACTTTTAGTGATTTCTGAACTTGAGTTCTAACTCTCCCTGCTCCTCCTTAATTCCTAGCCTTCCACTATTTTGAAAATTCTAGTTTATATCTCTCTTAAGTCCCTAAAGTAGATGACCTCTCACTTTCCCTCATTGAACTCTACCTGCAAGCATTTTGCCATACATTTCATTTAACAATGTTCCTTCAAAGCATACTGATACCATCCATATTTATTGCTGTCAGCAAACTTGGACAGATGGCTCTCTACTCCCTTCACCAAAACCATTAAATTTAGTAAAGAGCTGAGGCCCAAGCACAGATCCCAGAGGGGCATAACTTGTCACATTGTATAAACTGTATTAGAAGTTTCTGATTCTGTCAGCATGATCTCATTTATTTGCTGCTACTCAAGTTTCAACTCTGGATGGAAACTTCCCAGGCACTGACCAATGTGGGCATTAATGAGAGAGTTAGCAAAATCTTGGGAGACGCCAACAAGGTGCTCCTCAATGGCAAGACCAAAATGACCCATTTTCCAACCAACCTGTCCATCTTCTTTCCTACTTATCCACTCTACCCTCCTCTCCAACCTATCACCATTACCCCCACCTCCATCCACCTATCGCACTCTCAGCTACCTTCCCCCCAGCCCCACCCCCTCCCACTTATCTCCCAGCCTCATTCCTGATGAAGCGTTTTTCCCGAAATGTCAATTTTCCTGCTCCTCGGATGCTGCCTGACCAGCCCTGCTTTTCCTGCACCACACTCTTGACTCATAATCTCCAGCATCTGCGCGCCTCACTTTCACCATGGTGCCTCTCAGGTCTGCTTGCTTTGCTCTCTTTGTACTCACTCACTTTGCACCTGCTTAAATGCTCAAAGCATCGCTGCTTTGCCTTATCTCTAGCCTTTTTGTAGTATAATGAGTGCAGACACACCAAGTATTTCCTGCCCAAAGCATGTGCAAACTCCTTGGGTTTAACTTCCACAGGGCTGAGGGTGGAAGTGGAAGGTGCAGGCACCTCTGGATTGTCCTGAGAGGAGATTCCTGGGAGACCTGTATGCGTTTACTTCTTGATCTGGGTGTCTCCTTGTGAGGAAAGGACACCTGGAGTGAAGTCAAGGTTGCCTCGTCCTACTGTCACCTGCTGCTGGTGCTGAGGTCTGATGCTTGGAGCAGTGCAGTGCAGGACCATGTGTTTATCCAGCAGACACTTGGAATGCTGGATATGTATCTCCATGGCAGCCACCGGCTTGTCCATGGAGGCAACCAGACACTCCATGCCAAAGGGAACACAGTGCAAACAGTGTTGGTGCACTCCTGCAACCTTTGTGTCGTTTTGCAAGTCCACCTTCTTCAATGTGGTTGAATCTGCTCAAACAGTTCTATGAAGTACTTAGGGTTCTTTATCCTGCGGCTCAGGAGTTGTCCTCCAAGTAAGTACCAGTGACCTGGTGCATTACTTCCTTGAGGAACTGCAGAGACTTGTTGCAACGTGGTAGCCAGCAGAAGGTCTTGACTCTCTCTAGCTAACGTATCCTCTGAGGTATCAGTCTCTGAGTAGGTGAAGGGTGCAGGAGGAAACCTTCTTGACATATCCTCTGAGGGGTCAGTGATTTCTTCCAGAGGTGAAGGGGAAGGATGTTATGCATGGCTGCCTTCTTCACAGTAGGGAGCTGTGCAGATTCCATTCTCACCCGCAGGAGTTGAAAGAGAGGATCTCAAGGGCTGAATGTGGAGCACCTCAGCACCATTCCTGGCTCTTTCCACCCTATTGGTTTCTCCAAGAATGAAACTTTAGGAGGGGTTGAGAGAGGTCCGAGTGGCTGGCATAGCTGGTGCAGGTGAGGAAGGATGGTGAGGTGTCTCATGTGAATGAGTAGGCAGTGGAGATGCATATATAGGGTTAATGGTCTGGGCGTGTTGGCACAGTCTGGTGTTGTGGTCTCTGGTGTCTGTCAGTCTTGGGGAAGAGGATAATCCTCCTCTGCAACATCTAATCAACTTGGATCTCAAGGTCCCTGCTCCCAATGCAGGACACCAGATTTCCTTTGTCTGCCATGTCCATGTCAAATGACAGACCCTGTGCAAAGGCAGCTCCAGACTGCTGGCCTGGTGAACAATTGCCTTTTAAATATGATGCTTGGGATCTCAGGATAACCTGGCAGGAACCAGCACTTCTGCCTCTGGTGAGTATGTGAATAGGGCAAGTGGGGCTCCATAGAACAATTTTGGGAAGATAGTGTGAGAAAACGTTGTAGGCCTTGTAAAGAGAAACCTGCTATGAAACTTGTCAAAAATTGACACTAAGCCAATTTCTGGTAAGCTTCAGCCCACTGGTTTCTCCATTGCGTTACTGTTTCTCTCCCTCGTGCCAGTGTGAAATTGCCAGGAAAATAAATATATTTATTTAGAGCCCCTCAAAGAATTCAGAATTTTCCATAGCTATTAGAAGTGTTTTATTTCGTCTAAGTAGTGAACATGTAATGTGTTTCCAAATATTTAAATATTTGAGGAATTATCAGGATATATATGTACTTATGATTCTGGTCTTTAGTTGATCACCTGTTGTGATCAATTGTGATTGCTATTTGTATAGCAATAGTAGACTTGGTGATTCAGAGACATGGACAATCTTAATGGTGTACTGTTTGTTGCTTTGGTTACAATAGTCAGACTAAACATCAATACAGGGGTCCCTGATTTAAAAATATCTGGCTTATGAATGCATTCCCATCCGGGGAATTTTAAAGACTCGACAAATGGGCATTTACTGAAGTTATGAACAGCAGGTTTCTAATTTGTTCCGACTTGTATACAAATTGATTTGTAGATGGACTCCAGAACAGAACCCATTCAGGATCTGCCTGTATTGTACATTGTTCTGTTCAAGCAATGTGAACAACTATGTTGGTAGATAGAATTAGGCCAGTGTAAGACTCAAACAGTAAAGTTTTGCGATTCTGATCTGGAAAAAGTGGTTTATTGATAACTTGTTGTACATAATGTCAGCAGTGCCAAACCCTCCTTAGCTCATAAATCCTGTAAATGTTGTATCAAATAGGCACTTCTAAAATTGCCACTACATCATTGCTTGAGCTGTCAATGGAGCACAGGCCATCGAGTGAGATAGATGCCTGCCTGCACATCTATATGATTTATTTTAAGCTGTACTCTTAATATAAATTTCATCATAACGGTTGTTCCTTTAGTTTCAAGGGAAATAGAACCCCATAAGTTTACTGAAGTTCAGATCATTAATGTTCCAAAATAATCATTTAGACTTATCATTTAAAATATCCAATGGAGCTCCAGGATCTCCTAAATTATGCAATTTACAGAGTAAACCTTGGTGACAGCTCTTGAAATCTTTTGATTTAATGTATCTTCAGAAAGCTGCATACAACTGTCAGTGTGCAGGGTTACACATTTCTAAATCTTTGTCAATGCAGCTCACATTGAAGGAAGTAATTTCCTGGGGCTTAATCATAAAAGAAGCTAAATGCTTCATAATTTAATACAAAATGATATCATGTAACATTCATAATTAGAAAAGAAAATGTTGTTCTGAGCATAACAGCCATGTCCAAATTCTTCAGTCGAAGAAAAGTATTGGTATAATTGTAAAATAAACATCAGATGGAATGAGATATAGATGAGCTTCATTTCCTGTCATGATTTTGCATCAAGTTTTTTTTGTTATTTAAAAGCAAGTCTTATATTTTGAGCATTGCACTCATTTAGTTTTGGTTATTATTTGCTGAGAAAGTCTTTTGAATCCAATGACAGAGTAATGCTTCACTCTACTAAAGGATCTGAGGGGTGGAAGGCTGGGTATGGGAGAAAAGTTGGAAGTTACCCATCTACGCAATATCTAGATGCAAAATCATGCATTTCCACAACTTCTTAATTGAGAATTCTACAGTTTACAGGCCCAAGAAAAGGCAATCACAAATTGGAATTTTAAAGGTACATGGAGAAAGTTTTGTTTTCCTCGTTTCATTTTTTGAAACAAAACAGACAGCTGTTAAATGTTCTGTTTATAAGAGACAGGTTTACAGTCACATTGTCGAGGTTTGATGGAAAGGATTGACTTTATCAATACATAGTTTCTGAAAATATTTGATAGTCAAACATTCATTTCAAATGTCAACACAATTTTTACGGTAGTGGAGGTGATGTTTTGTTTATCAGTGTGTGTGAATTAGATGTTAGTGGGGAAAGAGCCCTCACAATTTCCATTCATTCATTGTAATGGATATTAAATTATTAACATCTGTACCCAATTTTGTAATAAAGGCATTTGCCCTAAAAACACTTACACCCTGATGCTAAACGTGAAAATCTACGAGATCTATTCAAAATAATTCCAGTGTAAATGATGATCTTACTTGGCATACATTGTTTTAAAATATATTTAAATGAATTTTCAATTATTTTGGCCATAGAAGTGATAAATTAAGTATTCTTAGGACTTGTGGGATCTTGCAATTCAGTAGCTGTGCATCAAGAGCCAAAATAGAAAGCATTGTTTGGAATGGGTGGGGAATAGGAGGGTGGGCAGCAGACCTGGATTGTTGATTGGAGATGTGAGAATGAATAAATATCCTGCTTCATTTGTAATCAGCCAGTATTCTAAGTACGTTCAATCTGGAGCACATCTGCTTGTTCAAATGGATGGAAAAGGGCACTGCTTGGAAAAATGCAGAGAGTTCTCTCATTATCTTGAATAGCTTTCTTTCCCCAAACAAACACTATATCTCAACAGTTTAAATCTTCACTATTTCATATGCTATTTCTGAGCCTTGAACTGGGTATAAAGATGGTTGTTGTTGCATTTATCTGGATGACAGGTGACTGTACTTTGAAAAGTAGCTCCATGGAAGCTCCATGAATCCTTCCTCCTCCACCGATACCAAAGCATTTAGAAACTGGAGAACTTTATCACTTAACAAGCATCATTTTTTTTTCAAAAAATGAATTATTTGGCTATTATCAGATGGCTGTTTCCAGAGCCTTGCTGTACACAAATTGGGTACACAACACTTCAAAAGTACTGAATTAGTTGTAAAACACTTTGCAAAGTCCTGATGTTGTGAAAGGCACTTTATAATGCAGGTCTTCCTTTTAATATAAAAGCAATAATTTTTCTATCCATAAATAGAGTACAGGTGCAATTAGATTACAGTAGGCTGAGGTTAAATAGCCTAAATGAGATGATGGCCTAGTGGTTTATCACTGGACTGTTAATCTAGAGACCCAGGTTATGTTCTGGGGACCCAGGTTCGAATTCTGCCATGGCAGATGGTGGAATTTGAATTAAATTTTTTAAAAATCTGGCATTAAGAATCTAATGATGACTCGATTGACAGAAAAAACCCCATCACAAATGTCCTTTAGGGAAGGAAACTGTCATCCTTACCTGGTCTGGCCTACAGCCAGGCCACAGCCATGTGGTTGATTGTTAATAATGGGCAATAAATGCTGGCATAGCCGGCAATGCCATCATCCTGTGAATAAATTAAAGAAAAGAAATAGGAAGCTTATCACTGACACATGCCAACTCTTACAGCTGGGCATCAAGATGTGATGAAGTATTCAGACAGCTTTGACATTGGCAGGTAGAGTTAATGCTGTCTTGAATTTCTATATAGTGAGATTATTCCAATTGCTAGCAAGAAATATGCTTACCCTTAACCATTTTATCACTCAGAGTGTCTTCAGGAAGTCAATGAGGAGTGGCTGAATTAACAGAGAAGATGAAAAGGTGCATAAATCAAAGAACATCTCAACCAGCAATACGGACTGGTGTCATTTTCAATATAAAACTGCACATGATCCAACTAATAAGCTGGCATTGGGAGGATTGAACTGGGATAAATAGTAGTTCTGTCACAATTTAAAACATTTGGAAGCTTTTTTATTAATAGTGAGAAATGACTTGTCATCTTAAACATATGTCACTATCACTTTTGTGCGTCTGTGTGAGGCAGAATCCACATTCTGTTTTATGTATTGACACTCTTCCCTTTTCAGCTACATGTTTCAAAGCCAAAAGAGTATCATATCTCTAGATGAGACCATGGCATAAAGCTGACATGTCACCACTTGGCCTTGACATGTTAATGCTTTTTAATTGGAATGGTACTGCGAAGGTTATGATGGCTGAACTGAATCTATAGCAGTGACCAAATTTTTCTTCTGTAGAGAATTCCTGTTAGAATATGGAACAGGCCCTTCAAGCCCACCATTGTCTGGTCTAACCATGATGCCATTCTAAACTAACCCTATCTGCCTGCATATGGTTAAAAATCACACAACACCAGGTTATAATCCAACAGGTTTATTTGGAAGCACTATTTGCTCCTTCATTAGGTGTTGTGGAGCATAAGATCATAAGACACAGAATTTATAGCAAAACATATATTGAACAAACCTGGATTGTTCATGTTGCAGCTGGATAAAACTTTAGTTAGGCTACATTTGAAGTATTGTGTGCAGTTCTGGTTTCCACACTACAGAAAAGATATGGAGGCTTTGGAGAGGGTACAAAAGAGATTCACCACGATGTTGCATGGATTGGAGTGTGTTAGCTATAAGGAGAGGTTGGACGCACTTGGATTGTTTTTTGCTAGTGCGTCGGAGGCTGAGGGTCAACCTGATGGAAGTATATAAAATTGTGAACAATCCAGCTTTGTTCAATATGTCACAATATGACACTGTAATCTTTTGCTATAAATTCTGTATCTTATACTCCACAACCAACTGATGAAGGAGCAGTCCTCCGAAAACTAGTGCTTCCAAATAAACCTGTTGGACTATAACCTGGTTAAAAACCTGTGTGGTTTTTAACTTTGTCTACCTGAGTCCAACACTGGCTCCTCCACATCATGCCTGCACATGGTCTGTATCCTATTCCCTGCCTATTCATGTGTTTGTCTAAACGTTACGATCATATCTACTTCTACCACCTTCTCTAGCAATATGTGCCAGGCACCTACTTCCAGTGTGGAAAAAGATTACTTCCCACATCTCCTTTAAATTTTCACCCCTCAACTTAAACCTATGTCCCTAGAATTTGACATTCCCACCCTAGGAAAAGACTCTAATTATCTACCCTCTCTATTGCCTCTCATAATTTTATATACTTCCAACATGCTGACCCTCAGCTTCTGATGCTCGAGCAAAAACAATCCAAGTATGTCCAACCTCCCCTATAACTAATACACTCCAATCCATGCAACCTCATAATGAATCTCGTTGCATAATGAATCTCTTTTGCACCATCTCTGAAGCCTCCACATCTTTCCTGTAGTGTGGAAACCAGAACTGCACGCAAGACTTCAAATGTAGCCTAACTAAAGTTTAATACAGCTGCAACGCGAATTCCCAACTTTTATACTCACTGCCCTGACCAAGGAAGATAAACGTGCCATGTTTCTTCTTTACCATATATCCACTCGTGTTGCCACTTTCAGGGAGCTATGGACTTATAAACCATAGCTCTACTATATTGCAATGCTCCTCAGAGATCTACCATTTACTGTAGGCATTCCTCCTACATTTGACCTCCCAAAATGGATCACCTGTTTTTCCAGGCTCTGCAGTAAATGATTCCAAACTGATCTTTACTTGGCACCTTAACAGTCAGCTGTTTTCAAAATAGAGTTGGCATATTGCCAGGGTTTACTTTCTAATATAAGGCTATCAACCTCATTTTAATGACTTTACTGTCTTGATAATGCCAATAAAATCAAGTAATTATCAACTCTTTTTTGATCTGTTTATATGTGTTTAACAGTTAACACAACACATGGATTTTATACATGCTATAAATCTTCCAACTCAATTCATGGAGATAACTTATCTTGATACTTTCCTTTGTTAAAAAAATACGCTCTGAACCAACAATGTGTGTTTTAACATTTCTACTTTTGGTAAATGGTTTGTGGCTCATTGTCTTTGAATGGAGCCTTTCGACATTCCTATGAAAATACAGCTCCACGATTAATTCTTCAGGGGTTAAACTTCATATTCTTTCACTGTAGCAATGTCTGCTTGCTGAGAAGAGAGACTGTGGAACGTAGTTTTGCTACTCAACAAGCTCTCAATTGCCCAACTTATTCATGGAGATTAAATTCCATGTCTACCTAGTCCCCAAATCTGTTGGGCTTCATGGCTCCCAAAAAATTGCATGATAATTTGTCTCGTTGACAGTCTCAATTTAGATGTCCATGACTCACTGGTAATGTAAATATGTTTAAATTGGCAATTTGCAGTGAACTGAAAAGTCTTCCAGTTACATAGTGTTACAAGCACTGCTCTATGTCAGTACTAATAAAGTTTTTTGATATTTTCATAAGCATTACGAATGCTAAAACATCGGGAGAATAGGGAACTTAAAGTCAACCTTTGACAAGTTATTAAATTTCAATGTCATTGGAGATGCAACTGACTACAACTGTAAAATCTACGCGAATAGAGCTATTACGTGTCTTTATTATTTCAGGCAATATGGTATAAAATGACAATTTTATGAGCTTGGGGAAGATTAGAAAGCAGAAGTGGAGATTGAGTATCTAAGCAAATGAGGCCTGGCAACTGGAATGCTTGAATTGCAGCCAGGTTTGATTTTCCAGTCTTTGGCATTGGGTTTGCATAGTACTTTGTTAATGCTGAAGTTCAAACAGGTTGTACGGATAGCGAGGAAGGTCTATTGCCATTTCTTATTTTCAGATTTTGAGTCTGCCGTGTAAATATGTTGTTCACAGTATGTCTTTTAATTCTGGCACTGCTTTGTAATGGTTAATGTTATGGGAAAGATTTGACACATTTTTGCAGCCAACATCACTGATGCCCTCTGGGAATACAACTATATTGATGTTAATTGGGAGAAAGAAGATGATACTTGAATTTATATATCACATCAGCATCAATGTCCTAATTTACTTTACAACCAATAGTTTATTATGATGAATGTCCAGTGTAATAGATCCAGAGACATGCTTATTGTATCAACATTACCTTCTAGTGTGTAGATATGAACAAAACACTTAGTGGGATGAACCTTGTGTTGAAATTTCCAATTTTAGGCTGCTACTTCTGGGAGTTTCATGGATGTTTCCCATTGTAGCTCACAGCAACCTTGTTTGAATAATCTTCTGCTGTTCACTTCATTAATTTTGTATCTGGGTTCCACATCACTTCCCCATACAATTATGCAGCAACAGAGATAGCAAGGGTTGCTGCTGCCTTGACATTGTGATCTGGCATCATATTTAAACCACTGCTATGCATTGCTTCAAGCACGAGCTGAAAATGTGTTGCTGGAAAAGCGCAGCAGGTCAGGCAGCATCCAAGGAGCAGGAGAATCGACGTTTCGGGCATGAGCCCTTCTTCAGGAATGAGGAAAGTGTGCCAAGTGGGCTAAGATAAAAGGTAGGGAGGAGGGACTTGGGGGAGGGGCGTTGGAAATACGATAGGTGGAAGGAGATTAAGGTGAGGGTGATAGGCCGGAG
>NC_057727.1:25638006-25660048 GCF_004010195.1 Chiloscyllium plagiosum
TTGCATTTCCACCTATCGCATTTCCAACGCCCCTCCCCAAGTCCCTCCTCCCTACCTTTTATCTTAGCCTGCTGGACACACTTTCCTCATTCCTGAAGAAGGGCTCATGCCCGAAACGTCGATTCTCCTGCTCCTTGGATGCTGCCTGACCTGCTGCGCCTTTCCAGCAACACATTTACAGCTCTGATCTCCAACATCTGCAGTCCTCACTTTCTCCTCATTGCTTCAAGCACTGCAAGCCAAGAACAGGCCTTCAGATGGTATTAGGCTTGGGAGAATAGTGAATTTTGAGGATGATGCTGAACAACTTCACAGAGACTCTGACAAATTTGCCAAATGGGCAGACATCCAGCAGACGAATTTCAATGCAGAGAAATTTGAGGTAATCCATTTGGTAGAAATGGATAGTTAATACAGGCTCAATGGTCCAACTTTGAGAGGGGTACAGGAGCAGGGGGACCTCAGGTTTCATATGCATAATTCTCTGAAGGTGGTCAGATAATTTGAAACAGTTGTTAAGAAAGCTTGTAAGATCCTTGAGTTTAAAAATAGAGGCACAGAGTATAAAAGAGAGGAAGTGATGCTACATCTCTGCTCATTGGTCAGACCACTGTTAGAGTATTTTGCTCAGTTCTGGGGACCATATTTAAGGCAGAATGTTAAAGCCCTGGAAAGAGTGAAAAGGAGATTGCCTAGAATGATACCAGGAATGAGGGGTTTTAGATACAAGAAAAAATGAATGAAATTGGCCATATTTACCTTGAAATAGAGAAGATTATGAATTGACATTATTGAGGTATGCAAAATTAGAAACAATTTTGACAGGGTAAAGAATATTCTGTTTCCACCAGTTGGTATGTCAGTAATTAAGGGGTCACCATTTCAAGATTATCAATAAGAGAATTTGGAGTGAGATGAGTAGAAACTTCTTTACTCAGAGAGTTGTTAGGATTTGGAATGTACTGCCTGGGAGAGTGGTGGAGATGGATTCTATAATGAGGTTTCAAAAGAGAGCTGGACAGGGATAGACTAATTTAAAGAGCTACAGAGATGGGGCTGGAGAGTGGGACTAACTGGAGAGCTTTTTTGAGAGCTGGTGTAGACAAGATGTACTAAATAGCCTTCTTCTGCACTGTAAGATTCTATGATCCCAGAGTTTGCTACTTGACCATTGTTAGAAAGGATGTGTCCTAGTGTGGGAAGCTGGCTGAACAGGGTGGTGGAAAGGAGAGCCATTCTTTTACTTTGAACTGACAAAGCACCTGACATATCATTTTAATGCTTCTGTGAGTGAATGACCTGTTTTGCCTGATTCCACACACGCACCACAAGCTTCACGTTCAGTTTCTGTTGCTATTGTCAACTCCATTAAGTTTCAGGCTCCCCACATTCCCATCTACCCTTTTACTTGACAGTCAATATCTTCAGTTGTCCCTCAGTCCTTGGTGTACTGTAATATTGTTGCCATGGTAGTGCCCTCCTGTCATTCCATTGGAGGCATGTTGGAGATGATTTGCAGAAACCCCTGTCCTGCTGATCCCTCTGCCCTCCTCTGCTATATCAGATTCAACCCTTGTATTTGTAGTTGTCCTTCCTTCACAGTCATTATTCTGTCAGTGTCTCAACATGAGTGCGTCTATTCCCATATCTGAGTTCCCCATGTTTTACGACATTGCATGGACTGCCCCAATCAGCCCCATTAACGTCGTCTGCCGCAGCTCCCAGAACGGACTGTGGCTCAGCCCATAGACTGACTTGAGGGGGAAGCCCCAACAGAGCATAGCCCAACCCCACGGCTGCTGGTCCCAAAATATAGTTTGTCTCTGACCATCAGCTTAAACTAATGTACATTAAAGTCTAATTACTATAGATATCATCAAATCTTTAGAGCAGTTACACCAGATATCGCACCCCAGAAATAGTCCCTCCCACTATGTGATACATTAAGTGCCAGGAGATAGTTGGAATCATTATACTGAAACTGCTCTTAGAAGGGTGAAAGTGAGTGCAGATGCCGGAGAGTGTGGTGCTGGGAAAGCACAGCAGGTCAGGCAGCATCTGAGGAGCAGGAGAATCAACAGTTTGGGCATCGATTTTCCTGCTCCTTGGATGCTGCCTGACCTGCTGTGCTTTTCCAGCACCACACTCTCGACTGTCCTTAGAAGGATCAGTGAAGTCAGTGTTTTTGTTGTGTCAGTCAGCAAACCCACAGCACTTGCTTAATCAATGGTAATTCTCACTGCAATAAAATTGTCGCAATTAAAGAATTTCCTCTGTCATCAGAGTTACTTGATGGTTGATTTATTCAGGTTGTTTGGGCCTATTAAGTTACAGTACTCTGTCTTGATATTCAAATAACTGGCTTGGGGCTGAACTTGATATGTGTAACATCTAAGATTTCAACCATATTTGAGCATTGCAGTTTAACAAAGAGAAAGCTGTACAAAGAAGGTACAAATCGTTAACTACATCCCAAAGATTGAACTACATCTTAAAGCATTCAGTAAAATCAATGATTCAAACTGTTCACAAATTACATTTTTGATGTGTTCTATAACATTCTGCTTTTAATAGAGCACAATGATTCAAAGAAAAATATATTTACTGTAATTGCATCTTCCCTAAAGGGACTAGAGCTGTAGTGAATGGTACTCTCTGTCTGCTTGGCAAATTGGACACCAGATTTTAATGGAAAATGACAAAAACCACCACTGGTTTTTCAGAGACCTCAGTTCTCTGATAAAGACCAGCTGTTAATTGTAGATTGAAATAAAGAAAACCCTTTGGGAATCAACACTCATTATAATTAGCATTCTTTACAAATATAATTTGGAGAAAAAGTCATGCTAAAAGGGCTAATTTTGAGACATTCCAGCTCATTCATCCAAGAAAGGGGTTTCAATGAGGTTTTCTCTGGCTTCTCGTGCACGATGATGCATTGCTCTGTCATGCCGTCTTTGATGGTGCTTCTGGTCAATATGCTATTCTCATTTTCCATAATGGCTTGAAATGCCCTGTATAAACCCTTCAAGTGAGACTGTTTCAAGTATTGGACCACTTCCAGTATTAAGGGCCATTAACAGTTTTCTTTCAAAGAAGCCATTGGATGGATATAGGGTGTCTAATAAAGCTGAAATTATGCCTTGGTCAGTTACACCTGTATTGACAGTAGAGAAGACATGCTGAAAATAGCATAGGGAAATAGGCAAATGCAATTGTTTGAATATTATAAAATCAGAAGAGATGCCTACTTCAAAGGGATTTAACACAAAATACAATAAGGAATCTTATTATTGAAAAATATTAGAGTGAAAATCATGTTTTAATGTGTCTTTTCTAGGTTTTAGAATTCTGTAGGACAATAGCAACACTTGAAGCAATGGGGGAATCCACACAAAGGTTTTTTTAAACTAATGTTATAGAATCCGATTAAATAATGGTGAACATTTCCTATTTTCAGTTAAAGTGTTTTATTGAGTGAGAATTAATGACGTCTGAACCACTATGACTCAGAGCACCTATTCATGTGCAATCTTTCACACTTTACCTTATTGTTATGCAACTGTATCCTTCTCATACAGTTGCCTGGCAGAAGAGACAAGGAGTCCCTGCCACTGTTGGAGTTTTCTGGTGTTCATGCAGTTGCTGCTGTATTTATAGCCAATTTGTGCACCAATCCTCTCCAAACCAGGAGCTGACCCTCACACTGTGATCTTGCAGCTTTTCTGAGGAAATGATCTGGAAAGGCAGGTTAGTTCCTTGTTGTGCAGTCGGGGACCTGGAGGTGCTGGGAGACGAGGTAGTAAGGAGGAAGACCTTCCTTTATTCTGCACACAGATCAGTGCTGACCCAGGTCAGTGCAATATCCTGGGTTAAATGGGACGAACAGCAATGCAAAAAGGTCAATGATCTTCTGTGCTCCACAAGGCTAAGTGTCATTATTTTCTCTCCACTATATCACACTAACCCTGCTGATGCATACATTTTTCACCACGGCTAATAAACTTTCATTACTGTACGCATCCATTCCACAGCACCCATTAAACTCATCCTTTCCAAATTGCCAACCCTTCCTGCTCTGTGTTTTCTGCTCACTCTCTGGACTCCTACATCATTAATATCACCAGCACTGATATATTTTAATCTGTAGATGCTTTTCTTGCAAACCTTCTCACAACTAAATCCCTCTGTGATGATACTATAGCTTTAAGGGGTATATTTTGTCCTGGGTATTTTTGAAGAGAGGTTTTAAGGCAGAGGTGATGAGCAGTCTGCTCAGACCCACTAGAGTGAACAGTTTATGAGGCCTTGACATTTTTTTTTAAAGTTGGAAACAATAGATGCAGCCTGAACACACACACACACAGAACCAGGATTTTCTGTTTCAGGATCAATTGGGGAAGTCATGGCCTAGTGGTGTTATTGCTAGACTGTTAATCCAGAAACCTAGGCAATGTTTTTGGAACCTGGGTTCAAATCTCACTGTGGCAGATAGGGGGAGTTTGAATTCAATAAATATCTGGAATTAAGAATCTAAAGTGGCATCACCCAAAGATATCAAGTGTGCAATCAGATAGATAACTGCATATTTATTCAGCAACAGAGAAGGTTAAGGACTGCGAAGATAATAAGGTCCACATGCTTTTGACATGAAACAGAAGCTGTTACCAAACTAACAGCACTCTCAATTTAAACAATTCAAGGAAGTCTAATTCCAGCTCATTCATTCAGGAAAGGGGTTTCTCTCTGGCTTCTCATGCACGACGATGCATTGCTCTATCATGCTGTCTTTGATGGTGCTTCTGGTCAATATGCTATTCTCAGCTTCATTCTCAAATGTCCATCTCCCATTTTGCCTACCTAGGACATCCTCCCACTTTGGCTCTAGTTGTGAAGGTCAGAGCATGCCATAACAATGTGGCACACCCTTTTAAAACTATACTGCAAAGCCCCACTGAAGTAGTACAAGCATTGAAATCTAATTTAAAGGTGGTCTGTTTAACTGTGGCCCTGGTAGATCAGGTTGAAAGTTGGTTTAACAGCCCTCCCAATCACTTTCCGTTGAAACCTCTTGCAGCTGGAGATGACAGTCCCCAGTCACGGTTCTGTTCCTTAGATGTTCCTCATAGAGGTAGACACCGTTACGACACAAGGTAAACCCTCCTGCTTACTCTAAACAATCAACACAGAAAAGATTCATCCCATGCAGTAATCTGTGAAAATTCGAGAGGCCAAGAGCTATTTAAAGTACAAATTAACAACTTTATTTCTTAAAGTATAATTAACTAACAACTATGTACAACTCCTTCCTCTGACCTATCTTTTACTTCCTCTTCTATAACCATATTCTGATAAAACACCCGATTAAGGTTTACTGAAAAAATTCAAATTTCAAAACCACCAGCTGTTGAATCTTCTATTTTGGTCTTCTTCTCTCTTATTTTCTTCTTCTTAGGGATTATGTTTCACAGGTCACGGATCAATAAAGGTATCTTTAAGAGAGCTATTCTCCAGACAGTCTGCAGATGTCATTGGCTTGGCAGTTTTCCCCACAACTGTTAAATTTTCCCCGGTCTTATATCCCCAAAGCATTGGGTTGTGTCATTGGCTTTTAAAGATTGTCAATATACTAATTTCAAACTTGATTAGAATTTGGTATTTTTCGGGGTATAAATTAAACTGATTGGCCCAATTCGAATCTGTTTTGTCTTTTCCAGGCAACCAGCTCATCTAGCTTTCCAACCAAGTGTTACATTGTGACCTTATTGAGAACACTGGGTGCTGTCAGGTAGTTCTGCTAGCTTTTGACTTTCTTAAAAGGTACAGTACACCCACATCTTCATAACGGTACCCATGGATAGAAAGGGTAGTGCAACTCTAGAGAGAGTAGATAATATCGAGGACTGTGATGCTATATTCATAAAGCTATCCACCCAATGATTTTCTCCCTAAAAATAATCATTGGGTACCTTGTAATGAAAGTATTCTGGTTACTTCCTGGATGATGGCCAATGATAAGAACAGTCTTATTTCTGCAGTCAGGTACTAACTGAACAGTAATGAAATCCACTTTTGTTCATAAATGTTATTGAGGTCTTGATGTCCGCAGTCTGCTTTCTGGTAAAAGTGCATATCTTGTTCAATGACCTCAGAAGAAATATGCTGAACAGAGTTTTCTGAATCCTTGTGAGTAGGGTTGGATTTGATGAACTTCCTTTTTCTCTAGTTTGGGCGGTGGGAGCAGAGAGCAGAAGAAGTGGAGTCTGCTGGGACGGTAAGGGTTTCTATAAAGGGACCTATCTTCACGTGCCAGCAGTCTTTTCGAGTTCAAGCAGCAGAGAGCGGAAGAAGCAGAGCATCCTGGGAAGGTCAGTGATTTTTTTTTTTAGGTGGGTGCAAACTAAACCTGAGACCCTACACCGTAGGGCCTCCCTCCCATCCACCTCCTCTAACCTTAAGAAAGTCTGTAGACATGGTAAGCTTTTCAGGTTCTCTCTTTTTTTCTCTTTGCCTTGTTTAGTACTGTGTGCACTTTCAGAGTAGGGGTATGGATGTTAGACATGTTCCTTCTGCAGAATGTAGCAGATGAGAAACACTATACATGTCTCCACTGGCCACATCTGCATGAAGAGCACCGAACGCCAGCTCCTCGACAACTGAGTTAGGGAACTGGAACTGGAGCTGGATGAACTGCGGATCATCCAGGAGGCTGAGGGGGAAATTGAGAGGACGTACAGGGAAGTGGTCACTCCTCAGGCACAGGATAAGGACAGCTGGGTTACAGTCAGAGAGCGGAAAGGGAACTGACAGACAGAGCAGGGATCCCTTGTGGCCATTCCCCTCAGCAATAAGTACACCATTTTGGATACTCCTGGTGGAGACAGCCTACCAGGGGAAAGCCATAGTTGTCAGGTCTCTGGCACAGTGGCTCAGAAAGGAAGGGGGAAAAATAGAAAAGTGCTAGTAGTAGGGGACTCAATAGTTAGACGGATTGACAGGAGATTTTGTGGTCAGGAACGGGGTATGTTGCCTCCCCGGTGCCAGGATCCGGGATGTCGCCGATCGGGATTACGGGATTCTAAAGGGGGAGGGTGAGCAGCCAGAAATCGTGGTACATGTTGGCACCAATGTCATAGCCAGGAATGGGATTGAAGACCTGAAAAGTAACTTCAGAGAGCTAGGATGGAATTTGAAGAACAGGACAAGTAGAGTAGTGTTCTCAGGTTTGCTACCGGTGCCACTAGACAGTGAGGTGAGCAACAGTCAGCGAGTGCAACTTAACACGTGGCTGCGCAGCTGGTACAGGAGGGAGGGCTTCAGATACTTAAGACCATTGGGATGCCTTCTGGGGAAGATGGGACCTGTACGTGAAGGACAGGTTGCACCTCACTGTAGGGGCACAAATGTCTTGGGTGGGAGGTTTGCTCGAGTAGTTCAGGCGGATTTAAACTAGTTTGACAGAGGTATGGGAACCAGAACTACACATCTGAGGGGGAAAGTATTTGTAGATGAGGCTGTAGTGAATCAATCAGGGAGGTTTTTCATGTGATGGAACAAAGGAATCGGTTAAAATGTGTCTGCTTTAACGCAAGGAGTGTCAGAAATAAGAGCGATGAACTTAGAGAGCGTGGATCAGTACTTGGGACTATGATGTTATGGCCATAACGGAGACATGGGTTTCACAGGAGCAGGAATGGTTGCTGGATGTTCCAGGGTTTAGAATGTTTTAAAAAAGATATGGAGGGGGTGTAGTAGTGCTAATCAGAGTGTGCATCACATCTACGGAAATGAAGATAGTCGAGGAAGGTTTGTCTACCGAGTCAGTATGGGTGGAAGTTAGGAACAGCAAGGGAGCAGTCACCTCACTTGGGGGTTTTCTACAGACCCCCTAATAGCAGTAGGAAGATCAAAGAAGTCATAGGCCGGCAGATTTTGGAAAGGTACAGACGTTGCAGGATTGTCGTTATGGAGGACTTCAATTTTCCCAATATTGATTAGAATCTCCTTAGTGCAGATGGTTTGGATGGAGCCGTGTTTGTCAGGTGTGTTCAGGAGGATTTCCTGACTCAGTATGTAGACAGGCCGCCAAGGGGAGAGACCATTTTGGATTTGGTGCTCGGCAACGAGCCAGGACAGGTGTCAGATCTTGCAGTGGGAGACCACTTTGGTGATAGTGACCACAACTGCCTCACATTTACTATAGTCATAGAGAAGGAAAGGAGCAGTTACCATGGGAAAATATTTAATGGAGGAAAAGGAAATTATGATAATATCAGACAGGACTTGGGAAGTACAGATTATGAGCAACTGTTCCACAGAAAGGGCTCATGTGGAGACTGTTTAAAGAGCAGTTGCTGCGAGTGATGCATAAATTTGTTCCTCTGAGACAGGCAAGAAGGGGTAAGACTAAGGAGCCTTGGATGACGAGAACAGACGAGCTTCTCATCACATGGAAGATGGCAGCTTATGCAAGGTGGAGGAACAAGGGTCTAGCACAGATTTAGAGAATTTCAGGCTTGCTAGAGAGGAGCTCAAAAATGGACTGTGGAGAGCCAGGAGGGGGCACAAAAATGGCTTGGCAGGAAGGATTAGGGAGAACCCAAAGGCATTTTACTCAAATGTGAGGAATAAGAGAATGGTCAGGAAAAAGGTAGGGCTGGTCAGGGATAGTGTAGAACATTTGTGCATGGAGCCTGAGCAGATAGGGAAGCCCTAAATGAGGTTTATGCTGCAGTTTTCACTCAGAAAAGGGACCTTGTTGTGAATGAGGACTTTGAGGAGCAGGGAAACAAGCTTGAATAGATCACGATTGAGGAAGTTGATGTGCAGGAAATTTTGGCAAACATTAGTATTGATAAGTCCCCAGGGCCAGACCAGATTTATCCTAGGTTGCTCCAGGAACCGAGAAAGGAGGTTGCTAGGCCACTGGCGAAGGTCTATGCTTTCTCACTCGCCACGGGAGTCGTACTGGAGGGAGGTAAATGTTGTTCCTCTTTTCAAGAAGGGGAAATGGGGAATTGCTGACAATTACAGACCAGTCAGTCTTACGACGGTGTTCAGCAAGGTTTTGGAAAGAATTGAGGGATAGGATTTATGACTATTTGGAAAAGCATAGAATGATTAAAGGCAGTCAGCATGGCTTTGTGAGGGGTAGGTTGTGCCTCACAAATCTTATTGAGTTCTTTGAGGAGGTGTCGAGACAGATCGACAACGGTAGAGCAGTAGATGTGGTGTATATGGACTCCAGCAAGCTATTTGATAAGGTTCCCCACCATAGGCTCATTTATAAAGTAAGGAGGTATGGAATACAGGGAAATTTGGCTGTCTGGATTCAGAATTGGTTGGCTGACAGAAGGCAGAGAGTGGTTATAGATGAAAAGTATTCTGCCTGGGAGGTCAGTGGTGAGTAGCATCCCACAGGGCTCTGCTCTTGGGCCTTGCTCTTTGTAGTTTTTAATAAATGACTTGGATGAGGAGGTTGAGCAGTGGGTTAGTGAATTTGCTGGTGACACAAAGGTTGGAGGTGCTGTTGATAGTATTGAGGGCTATTGCAGGCTGCAGCGTGACATTGACAGTATGCAGAGCTGGGCTGAGAAATGGCAGATGTAGTTCAACCTGGATAAATGTGAAGTGATGCATTTTGGAAGGTTGAACTTGAATGCTGAATATAGGATTAAAGACAGGATTATTGGCAGTGTGGAGGAACAGAGGAATCTAGGTGTTCTAGTGCATAGATCCCTCAAAAGTTGCCACCCAAGTGGATAGGGTTGATAAGAAACCCTGTGGTGTTTTGGCTTTCATTAACAGGGGGAATTGAGTTTAAGAGCCGCGAGGTTTTGCTGCAGCTCTACAAAACCCTGGTGAGACCACACTTGGAATATTGTGTCCAGTTCTGGTCGCCCTATTAAAGGAAAGATGTGGAGGCTTTGGACAGGTTTACCAGGGTGCTGCCTGGATTGGAGAGCTTGCCTTATGAGGAGCGTTTGACTGAGCTTGGATGTTTCTCTTTGGAGAGAAAGAGGAAGAGAGATGTCCTGGTCGAGGTGTATAAGGTAATGAGGTATGGATAGAGTTGATAGGCAGAGACTTTTCCCCAGGGCAGGGTTGACTGCCACCATGGGTTATAAGGTATAGAGGAGACATCAGGTAAGTTCTTTACGCAGAGAGTTGTGAGCACATGGAATGCGTTGCCAGCGGTAGTGGTGGAAGTAGAGTCACTAGGGACATTTAAGCAACTGCTGGACATGCACACAGACAGCAGTGAATTGGGGGAGCGTATGTTGTTTTAGATTAGGACTAATCCTCGGCACAACATCATGGGCTGAAGGGCCTGTACCGTGCTGTACTTTTCTATGTTCTATGCCATGCCCAATACTAGCAAAAGGACTCTGAAGGCAATATCTGAGACAATGCATGCCCTCTTGCTGCTGTCCTTCCAACTGTTTCATCCTGTAGTCAGGGTAAACTTCCCTTTCATTATTGATGCATTCTCTAGGACAACACCAATAGATGCTCCTTTCCAAGTGCCATCGCAGTCAGGGACCAAAAAGTCTAGAAAAGGGAAAAATTATTTTTAAATGGCAGAAATCTAAAAGAAAACCAGGGAAATGATGGCGGATCTATTGGATTGAAATGCTTCCATTCCCGATTTGTTCTGAGATGGAGATAAATGATTTATTGACTGTATAAGTTGCTGTCTCCTGTGAAATAGTACTCAGGCTGTCACAACACTGTTTCTCATTGAACTGATTTTGATCTGAAGAAGTCGGTTTGCATGTTTGTGGGACTTGTGAAATCACTCAAGTATCACACTTGATCACACAGCACGTATTTCAATATTATACCAATTATAATAAGAGACTCCATTAATCAGATTATTTTCTTTTAAAAGACAAGCTTCTACCCACAAAGATTTTAATCTTGAATAGGATGGCTGCAATTTATCATAAGGTTTTAGTTTGCAGCTAGTGAAAACTGATGAATAAATAAAAAGTTGGACTAAAGGAAGCCATTTGATGAGATATGTTTTGACTTTGGCTATGTCCTGCATATTGAAAAGTGATATTAAAGTGAAGGACTTCAGGAATTAAATGGTGTAAATTATATAGAAAGAAAGTATTTGTATTCATAAAGTACCTTTCATGATCTCAGACATTGCAGAGGGCCTTGCAGGCAGTTAGGTATTTTGAATTCTAATCAACATAGTTGTGTACAAGTTACAAATTTTAAAGAAAACTCAAGAAGAATCAATCCACTTAAAAATTAAATAGTACTGTCATTGCCCTAATGATAGGTAAACTGTGCATGGTTGGCCTGAACCATACACACCTGAATAATCCAGGTTTCTTCAGTCAATGGAATAATGGCACGGGTACTACAAAACACCCTCAACACCCAGTATTAGGAAAGGGATTGTTCCTGCCTGTGATTGTTGTTCAGTGACCCTGGTCAGATGTAATCATGTGGCTGTGAAGTGAATTTCAGCTTTGGCTGTGACATCTTTCATGCAGGCTCATGTGTGAATGACATATTTGGGGAACATGCTGTGATCTGTTAGATTGCATTCAGCAGCACTGAGGACCTTCAAAGGAGGAGGAGAGAATCTGAAATAACATGTATATTGGCCAAGGGCACATTACATTAGTCCTAAATTCTGGTTTACTAATAATCCAATGGATTTTGGGTTTCAATCCCATTGTGGCAATTTGCAAATTTGAGTTCAGTTTTTTTTAAAACCAGTCCCCCACTGAGAATATAGAAATGTGAAGCTCAGTCTGAACAACTGGCTGATATTTATTGAAGTGACTACTGGGCACAAATCACTACTGGTTTATTCACATACTTGAATTAAATATACCGTCCGTACCTGGTGACTTATTCTTTAATGTAATAAGTAAGTCCTTAAGTTGTAATGTAGCTACCAGCCATTCAAACAAATGTACCACAACCTTCTCAGAGCAACTATCACGATCCCTGTCAGTGATGCCCATGAAATTAAAATACATTTTATTCAACCTACCCCATCTAGCAGGGGATGAATAGGATCAGATTGAAAGTTGGTTTAACAGCCCTCTCAATCACTTTCCATTGAAACATCTTGCAGCCGAAGGTGACAGTGTCCAGTCACTGTTCTGCTCATTAGATGTTCCTCAAAGAGGGAGGTATAAACGGATAGAGAAGTGATTCGGAGCCCTCCACAATCACCTGATGAAGGAGCGTCGCTCCGAAAGGTAGTGTGCTTCCAATTAAACCTGTTGGACTATAACCCGGTGTTGTGTGATTTTTAACTATGGATAGAGAAGGTAGTGCAACTCGAGAGTATGCTATATTCATAAAGCAATTCACCCAATGATTTTCTCCCTTCAAATAATCAAGGTACCTACCTTGTAATGAAGGTATTCTGGTTACTTCCTGGATAATGGCTATTTATGCAGTCAGGTACTAACTGACCAGTGATGAAATTCACTTTTGTTCATTAAGGTCTTGATGTCCACAGTCTGCTGTCTGGTGAAAGTGCATGTCTCGTTCAATGACCCTAAAAGAAATATGATGAAAGTATTGCATCTTGCAAACCCAGCAATTGCCACTTCCACTTGACATGCGAGCACTTCAGAGTGCCTGGTATTGCAGCCATTTGCAGGGTGGCTTGGAAAACTGTGGTAACATGAACATTAACAGTATGGAAAGCTCATCTCTGCAGGAGTCGTCGGTGAGATTTAATACTGAGCATCACTCACTCTGCAGTTGGTAACACCATTCTGTGGCAGCCGGTCTTTTACAGAAAAGCTGACCAAAATAATTCCTGCTTTATGTGTCCATCAGCAAAAGCTGCAGAATACTCCCAGTGAGAATATAAAAATGTGAAGCTTGGTCTGAACAACTGGGCAGTGGGAATGTTTAAAGCTTTCATACGAGTTCAATATCAGTGCTGACAAACCCAGTTTATATCTGTTAATGCCAATGTTATGGATTCTGTCTCAACTAAACTTGTGAAATTGAATGTTTAAATATTACAGTTACGAGGACAACATATGCCGATAAGCAGCATCCTTCTGCTTTCCAGCTCATGGAATTAGTAGGTTGTAGTCAGAAGCAAGGGAAAGTGATTACTCTCAATGGCCACCCTTCTGCCCACTGAACATGACCTCAAACATGAGCTGAGTGTCTTTGATTAAGCACCTTCCCCACTCCGAATACACATCCGCACATATAAAAATGGGACTGGTTGATCAACCACAGATCGCTCTGACCCAAATGTAATTTAAGTGGAGTTAGGAAGGCAGCTAAAAGGGATAAAATCTTGTGCAGATTAGGATTGAGTTAGCAGTGGTTTTCTTGGGAGTTTTAAGCAATACAATGAAGCATATAGCTTTGGTTGGCCGTCGCGGTTTCCTCATTCTCCACCAGCTGTCGTCTTCTCTGACTCGATTGAGAATTTTCTCCTTGTATAGAGTGAGGAGCCTGAGGACATAGAAAGTGAGCCAACAGTCGAGACTAAGAATCGATACGGGTACTGTTGGACAGTAAGTCCTGACTGGCACAGACAACGCTCATCTATTTGTGAAAAATAGGTCACTCGAAGATATACAGAAATAAAAAAATGGTGGAAATACTGGTGGTCACATGTTATGTGGTTTACTTGGCAGATCACCTACCACCATTAAATGAGACACCTCCATTAAAAAAAAAGAGACCAGAGGTATTCCTTCAAAACAAAAATAATGTTTCAAGTGACCAAGGTTCAGGGAGCTTATTTATATCAAATGACAATTGTTAATATGCTGTCTAATCAATCATCGCATAGCTGAACAAACCAGCAAAAGGTTGAAACTACATGGACCATGCAGAACAACTCTTTAGATTAAAAGATATGCTACAAATAGCACTGCAACACAACCAGCATATACAACAGTTGAAAATGTGTATCTGATTCACAGTCAATATTACTTGCTTATTGAATATCCAAATATTCATCATCCTTTTGAGAATAGGAATTCAATGAGAGCTAAGGGAACTTTTGGTTCAGAAACAAACTACTGTCAACAAAAAAAAAAAGAACAGCAGTTTATTGTAACTTGCATGTATGAAAATACAGCGAGATATATACAAGTTGCCACAGTTTGGCACCATTTTAATTACAGAAATTATATTTTAAAAATTGAGAAAAAGTTAGGACAAATTTTATCTTTTGTACCCTCCATGGCAATTTGGATTTATGGAGTGGTTACGTGATGTTGTTCCTGAAGCCACCCCAAAGCAAGGATTTCCAGACCAGATGCACCACGCTGCCACTGCCACCATAGCAAGGAGGGACAGACCAGTCCTGCCAAGTCTCCGATGCTGAAGCTGGTTGCTCAAGCCATTGCCACTTCAGTCCCTGCCTGAAGCGTCCACATTGCTGTCATAGCTTTGAGGAAACTTGGGACCAGCAGGATGAACGGACCGACCCACCAACAATGAAGCCTTTGATTAAGCAGTGGCCACAAGGAACAGACATCTGGATCTACCGCATTTCCACTACAGCAGGCCCTCGCAAACACCTTCCTCCATCACCACTGCAGAAAAGAAAAAAGTGAACTTTGACACAAAAAGGGCAATGAAGAAACAAACAAAAAACATAAGAGTAATTGTTACATTGTGTTTCCTGGACTTTTAGCAGAATTCAAACAGATGAATGGATCTTGGTGTAATTGTATTGCTGAAAAACAGACAAACATTGCTAAAGCTTTTCATTTTGCAGTCAAGTTCTGTACTACCAAGCAGTTACTATGGAGATTACTGTGTGGCCTTAAAAAGTACACAGTTTCATACTCTCAATAATAAAGAGCCAAGAGACTTTACAAGACTAGTGGACATGTTCAAACCTCTCTTCTAAAAACAGAGCAGTTAATGTGAATGAGTGCTGAGTGTGCAGAAAACTTCCAGTAACATGACTGAGGAAGTGAAGAATTCTAGTTCAGCAGTTAAACAACCACAGTGACTGAAGGTCACTTGAAGTAAAAAAAGTTTGTATACTTCAATGCAGATGTAGCAACAGATTGAAAGTCAAGATTTACTTCAACAAGTAGAAACTCAATTGAAGTTAGTGTAAACTGCACCAATTATTTCTTGTCATGTAAGACGAGTGCCTCTTCTGTTAAAACTCACTTGTGACCTATCATCTACCGCAGATAAGTAAATGAGACCAAAAAGCCACTGAGGAATTTGATAGCTTTTGGAAAACAAATGATCATTTCCAAGCAAGGATGTATCATTGGCATCAGCAAGTTGTACAAAAATTGAAGAAGTGCACTCTGGGAGTCACTGGATTAGTACAAAAATTCAGATTACTGGTTTGTATATTTGAAACAATTGAGCACAGTGAATTGGTTCTAACTAGTGTTCAGTTCTTGGAGAAGGAGACTGCTGAATCAGATGTCTGCTTCCTGAGAAAACAGTCATACCTTTCAGCATTCATGGAACAAATGAGGCATTCCATTGTGACACAAAGAATAGAGTTGATGATTACCAGATTTCAAATTAGTGCAGATACCAGCTGCAGATGAATGCCATGAAAGGAATAAAGACAAGCACAATGGTGATGAAAGCAGAAATGCTAAACCCAATTAAATCGATTGAAAATGTGAGTTGATGTGTTAGATGGAACTAAAGTATTATAATTTTGCAGTGAATTGCCCAGAGCAAAAAGGGTCTTTGAATTCATTCATATTGTTCTGCCAGAAAAAAAATGAAGCTCCACTCGTCACAGGCGTTTTAATCCTATGCTGGCTATCAGGAGTTAAGGACTCCTTTAAATTATACTGTATTAGTGCAAATACCTCCATGGTATTTGGGGTAGATTGCCAAAATGTTATCTTGATTCACTAAGTACTGGTGATTGATGCAAGGCTAAGGAATCTGAAAGTATTAAGAACATAAGAACTAGAAGCAGGAGTAGGCAATGCAGCCCCTCAAGCCGCCTCCATTCACTGTGATCATAGCTAATCTCATCCTGGCCTCAACTCCAGTTGCCTGCCTGCTTTCTATAACCCTTCAACCCATCATTCATTAAAAATCTAACTCCTCTTGAAATTTACTCAATGTCCCAGCATCCACCATACTCTGGGTGGAAGAATTTTACAGATTCACAACCCTTTGAGAGATATAACTTCTCATTTATTTTAAATCTACTACCCTTTATCCTTAACTATGATCTTGTGTTCTAGATTGCACCACATGAGGAAACATCTTTTCTACCTTTACTTTGTCAGTCTATGACTAATGATAACACTTTGAGATTTTTAAGTATGGTAATTTCATGCATATTAGCTGCAATAAACCATTTGTAAATATTGATACAGTTGAGAGAGATAACCAGCTTGTTGAGTAAACCTTAACATACAAAGACAGAAATTAAACATGACAGAGCACAGTAAGGCAATGGAGGCTATTTTGTAATCAGAATATTATTGTAATCCTTTAACAAACTTGATGTTTCTCAGAGTGTAAGTCAAGATTAATGGCATCAACCAAAAAGAGAACAAAGAAAATTGTCTTCAGGTTACATAAGCAATTTGCTCACCTAAACTATCCAGAGTTAAAACTTATACTAAAAGATGCAGATGTATTTTGAGGAGTATACAAAGTTAAAGATGAGTGAGAAATGTAAAACATTTAAGTATTGAAGGTTACCAACACATCGTATTATAAGTATTCCATTGGGACATTGATTTAATAAGGAACCTTCATGGATCTAAAGATGTGGGACAAATAGATCTTTTTAATCATCAATTTATAGGCCAAGATGATATAATACAGGATTAGTGTAGGAAGAACAAAAATATTACTACAGATTAAAATTATGGAAAATTGGACTTAGGAAACAAAGGTTTAATAAATATGAATTTCCTTTGAATTTGTTCTCAGTGGTTTAATGGGTAAATTTGTGAAGCTTTCCATTATGTAAACATGCTTTGATCTTGGATCTTTGATAGTAAACAGGAGTTCTCCCTACTCTCATTATCCAGGGGTTATGGATGGGAAAGTTAAGACATAAATCATTGTTTCTGCTTTGAACACCATCCAGCAACCTCTGTTGGAATTTGCTTTGTGTATATTGGATGAGGACTGAATAACCATGCTAACGTTCAGTGACTCATCCTCCATAGACAATGGCAGGCTTATTAAATCTGGTTTTTGGAACAATAGAGGAGTTAACTAGCCTGTGGTTTTTGGAACAATAGAGGAGTTAACTAGCCTGCAAGGTGATTACTTACATTAGATTAGATTACTTACAGTGTGGAAACAGGCCCTTCGGCCCAACAAGTCCACACCGCCCCGCCGAAGCGCAACCCACCCATACCCCTACATTTACCCCTTACCTAACACTACGGGCAATTTAGCATGGCCAATTCACCTAACCTGCACATCTTTGGACTGTGGGAGGAATCCGGAGCACCCGGAGGAAACCCACGCAGACACGGGGAGAACATGCAAACTCCACACAGTCAGTCGCCTGAGGCGGGTATTGAACCCGGGTCTCTGGCGCTGTGAGGCAGCAGTGCTAACCACTGTGCCACCGTACCGCCCAAAGGTGGTGTCCTTTCAAACTTGGTCTTCTCCATCTCCTGCTCCTTCCTGTAACATTTAGAGGTAGATGCAGCAAAAATTATCACTTGAACATTCAGTATGTTTACTATGTTGAAAAAGTTGAATCTCTAGGATTATGACTAGACAGCCAAGGTTCTTGAAAACAAAAGACAAACTAACTTTCATTTTTCCATAATATTCATGTGGATGTTGTGGTTAGGCCTGTACTTATTGCCCTTCCCTAATTGCCCAGAGGTCAGCTAAGAATCAACTGCATTGCAATGGCCTGGAGTCACATGGACTAGCAATTTCCTTTCCTGATTTGTATTGGTGAACCATAGATTTTTCCAGCGATTTTATTCATGTTATCATTAGAATCTTAATTCAAGATTTTTTATTGAATTCACATTCCTCCATCTGCAGTGGTAGAGGTATGAAGATGTGGGTGTACTTTAGGAGAATTAAAAGCAGCAGAACTATCGGCCATAGCACCAAGTGTTCTCAATAAAGTTAACAAGGTAACACTACTCTATTAGCCGGTTGCCTGGAAATGAAAACAAATTTGAATTTGGCCAATCAGTTTAAGTTATACCCTGAAAAATACCAAACTCCAATCCAGTTTGAATTTGTTATATTAAAACACAATGACACAATCTGATGCTTTGGGGACACAGGACTGGGGAAAATTGAACAGTTGAGAGGAGAACTGCTAAGCCCTTGCACATAAACATACTGTTTGAAAAATAGTTCTTAAAAAGGTATCTTTTTGATCAGTAACCTGTGATGCAGACATTCCTAAGAAGAAGAAAAGATCACACAGGAAGATCCAAATAGAAGCCTGGCTTTGAGATAAGTGTTATTTTGTAAATCTTAATTGGAGTTTTATTGGACTAGTATTATAGAAGGGAAGGTAAAAGATAGGTTAGAGTAAGGACTTGTACATAGTTAATTATTCTGTTATACTTTAAGAAGTAAAGTTGTTAATTTTTACTTTAAATAGTTCTTGGCCACTTGAGTGTTTACAGTTTACTGCATGGGATAATTCTTCTGTGTTGCTGGTTTTAAATTAAGCAGGTGTGTTTACCCTGTGTTATAACAGTAGGATTTGAACAGACATCACCAGAATATTATCTGGGTCTCTGGATTAATAGTCACGTGATAATACCACAGGCCAAAACCTTCCCAATTATCCTTATTATCCCCATGATCAAGAAATCACTGCCTAAAGATTGCTCAAATGAGGATTCATTGATAATACCGGTGGGAAATAGGACCGAAATAACCATAGAGGCTGGTATTCCATCATCAAGTCAACTTTATTTACTTGTGCACAACACACTGGCTGTGGCCCGCCAGCTTGAAGTTGAGTCACCTGAATTGAGGAGATTCTAATTTTCTGGCTAAAACAAAGAAAATTTACAGCCGAGGAACAGGCCCTTCGGCGCTCCAAGCCTGAGCCAATCCAAATCCACTGTCTAAACCTATCGCCCAATTCCTAAGGATCTGCATCCGTCTGCTCCCCACCTACTCATGCATCTGTCCAGATGCACCTTAAATAAATCTACTGTGCCTGCCTCTACAACCTCTGCTGGCAACTCATTCCAGGCACCTACCACCTTCTGTGTAAAGTACTTTCCGCATGTAATTTTAAAAATTTTTGTTTTTGCCAAATCCCCTTGTTACATTGGTCAGTGGGGCTTTCCTGCTTGCTTGGGGTTGCTAACCTGGCCAATGACCTGGTTCCAATCACTACATTCCTCCCCTACTAAGTCTGGGGATGAAGGCCTGGTCTTTGGCTTGTAGCTTTTCCTGAGATGTGTTTGCCCCAAATCTGGTTCCTCTGATTTAGACTGACCGAGGTGGTGTGGACTGTTGACTGTAACCCACCTTGGGAGTGTTTCCTCCTTCACTTCCAGCTGTAACAATATCAAGGCTGCATCCAGCTCAGACTTGGAGGTTTCCTCAACACTAGACGGAGGGGGAGCCTACAGTTTCCAACAGGTCTTCAGGCTATTCTGAGGGGCCAGGTATGTTTTGTTCCTGCCCTGTAGGTCACAGCATTCAGGTGATCCACATGTTTGTCGAGGTCTGTATCACCTCCCTGAAATTAAGTGACAAGACCTGACCTCACGTCAGCCTCACCTCATATAGGGCCATTTTCATAGTTCTGGCACTAAACTTCCTTCCTTCACTAGAGGCAACATGAGGCTGGCTTTGGCATTCCTGCTGCTGTTTCACCCTCTCACTGGGAATATCTCCCCATTGGAGACTCCACTGGAGCTATTCCTGTTATTGAGAGGTGTGGTCCTATAATCAACCAGGAACTGGAAAAGTTTGTCAGAGTCATGGAGATGTACAGCATGGAAACAGACCCTTCGGTCCAACCCGTCCATGCCGACCAGATATCCCAACCCAATCTAGTCCCACCTGCCAGCACCCGGCCCATATCCCTCCAAACCCTTCCTATTCCCATCTAAATGCCCTTTAAATGTTGCAATTGTACCAGCCTCCACCATATCCTCTAGCAGCTCATTCCATACATGTACCACCCTGTGTGAAAAAGTTGCCCTGTCGGTCTCTTATATCTTTCCCCTCTCAATTAAACCTATGCCCTCTAGTTCTGGACTCCCCAACACCAGGGAAAAGACTTTGCCTAATTACCCTATCCATGCCCCTCAATTTTGTAAACTTCTATAAAGGTCTCCCCTCAGCCTCCGATGCTCTAGGAAAAACAACCCCAGCCTGTTCAGCCTCTCCCTATAGCTCAAATCCTCCAACCCTGGCAACATCCTTGAAAGGGTTCAGAAAAGATTTACAAGTTTCACAACACCTTTCCAATAGGAAGGAGACCAGAATTGCATGCAATATTCCAGTGGCCTAACCAATGCCCTGTACAGCCGCAACATGACCTCCCAATCCTGTACTCAATACTCTGACCAATAAAGGAAAGCATTCTAAACGCCTTCTTCACTATCCTATCTACCTGCGACTCCACTTTCAAGGAGCTACAAACCTGCACTCCAAGGTCTTGTTGTTCAGCAACACTCCCCAGGACCTTCGCATTAAGTGTATAAGTCCTGCTAAGATTTGCTTTCCCAAAATACAGCATCTTGCATTTATCGGAATTAAACTCCATCTGCCACTTCTCAGCCCATTGGCCCCTCGGATCAAGATCCTGTTGTAATCTGAGGTAACCACCTTCGCTGTCCACTGCATTTCCAATTTTGGTGTTATCTGCAAACTTACTAACTGTACCTCTTATGCTTGCATCCAAATCATTTATGTAAATGACAAAAAGTAGAGGACCCAGCACCGATCCTTGTGGCACTCCACTGATCACAGGCCTCCAGTCTGAAAAACAACCCTCCACCACCATCCTCTGTCTTCTACCTCTGAGCCAGTTCTGTATCCAAGTGGCTAGTTCACCCTGTATTCTGTGAGATCTAACCTTGCTAACCAGTCTCCCATGTGGAACCTTGACCCACACAAAGACCCCCTTGCTGATCTTTGAGGGGCCCTATTCTTTCCTTGTTACCCTTTTGTCCATAATGTATTTTTAAAAACCTTTTGGATTCTCCTTAACTCTATCTGCCAAAGCGATTTCATGTCCCCTTTTTGCCCTCCTTCTACTGCCATTATACTCCAAGGATTCACTCGATCTATCCTGTCTATACACCTTACATATGCTTCCTTCTTTTTCTTAACCAAAACCTCAATTTCTTTAGTCATCCAGCATTCTCTATACCTACCAGCCTTTCCTTTCTCCCTAACAGGAATATACTCTCTCTGGATTCTCGTTGTCTCATTTCTGAAGGCTTCCCATTTTCCAGCTGTCCCTTTACGTGTGAACATCTGGCCTTCTTCCAATTTAGAACTTCAACTTTTATATCTTGTCTATCCTTTTCCATCACTATTTAAGATCTAATAGAATTATGGTCGCTGGCCCCAAAGTGCTCCCCCACTGGCACCTCAGTCACCCGTCCACCTTATTTCCCAAGAGTAGGTCAAGTTTTGCACCTTCTCTACTAGATACATCCACATACTGAATCAGAAAGTTTTCTTGTACACACTTAAATTCCTCTCCATCTAAACCCTTAACACTATGGCAGTGTCAGTCTATGTTTGGAAAGTTAACCATAACCACTATTATTCTTACAGATAGCCAAGATCTCCTTGCAAGTTTGTTTCTCAATTTCCCTCTGACTTATTAGGGGGGTTGATAATGCAATCCCAATAAGGTGATCATCCCTTTCTTATTTCTCAATTCCACCCAAATAACTTCCCTGGATGTATTTCCGGGAATATCCTCCTTCAGCACAGATGTAATGCTATCCCTTATCAACAACGCCACTCCCCCTCCTCTCTTGCCTCCCTTTCTATCCTGGAATGTTAAGCTGACAGTCCTGTCCATCCCTGAGCCATGTTTCTGTAATTGCTATGATATCCCAGTCCCATGTTCCTAATCATGCTCTGA
>NC_057727.1:25660345-25672276 GCF_004010195.1 Chiloscyllium plagiosum
AACGCCACTCCCCCTCCTCTCTTGCCTCCCTTTCTATCCTGGAACGTTAAGCTGACTGTCCTGTCCATCCCTGAGCCATGTTTCTGTAATTGCTATGATATCCCAGTCCCATGTTCCTAATTATGCCCTGAGTTCATTTGCCTTCCCAGTTAGGCCCCTTGCATTGAAATACAAGCAGTTTAATTTATTAGTCCTACCTTGTCCCTACCTGGTTGACTCACTTCTGTTCTTAACTGTTCTGGTCTCAGATTGATCTCTTTCCTCTCTCTCCCTGGGTCCCTCCCTTTACTAGTTTAAATCCTCCTGAGCAGCTCTAGCAAATCTCCCCGCCAGTATATTAGTCCCCTTCCAATTTAGGTGTAAATCGTCCTTGTACAGGTCACTTCTACCCCAAAAAGAGAGATTCCAAGATCCAAAAATGTGAATCCTTCTCCCATACATTCATCTGCTCTATCCTCCTATTCCTGCCCTCACTAGCTTGTAATGCTCTAGACTACTTCTTTAAGCCAGTCCTCAACATTTCGACCACTCTTTCAACAACAGCAATAGACAACGAATGGCAGGGAGTTGTCAGAGAGTCAGATGTACAGCATGGAAACAGACCGTTTGGTCCAACTTGTCCATGTCGACCAGATATCCCAACCCTATCTAGTCCCACCTGCCAGAACCCAGCCCATATGCCTCCAAACCCTTCCTATTCATATACCCATCCAGATGCTTTTTAAATGTTGCAATTGTACCAGCCTCCACCACTTCCTCTGGCAGCTCATTCCATACACTTACCACCCTCTGCGTGGAAACTTTTCCCTCTCACGCTAAACCCATACCCTGTAGTTCTGGTCAGCCTCTCTCTATAGTTCAAATCCTCCAAACCTGGCAACATTCTTGAAAGGGTTCAGAAAAGATTAACAGGTTTCACAATATCCGATAGGAAGGAGACCAGAATTGCACAATATTCCAACAGTGGCCTAACTAACGTCCTGTACAGCTGCAACATGACCTTCCAACTCCTGTACTCAATACTCACCAATAAAAGCAAGCATACCAAACGCCTTCTTCACTATCCTATCTAACCATGACTTCACTTAAGGAGTTATGAACCTACACTCCAAGATCTCTTTGTTCAGCAACACTCCCGAAGACCTTACTATTAAGTGTATAAGTCCAACTAAGATTTGCTTTCCCAAAATGCAGCACCTCGCATTTATCTAAATTAATCTCCATCTACCACTCTTCAGTCCATTGGCTCCTCTGATCAAAATCCTGTTGTTATCGGAGGTAACCTTCTTCACTGACAACTACATCTCAATTTTGGTGTCAACTGCAAAGCTACTAACTATACCTCTGATGCTCACATCCAACTCATTTACGTAAATGACAAAAAGTAGAGGACCCAACACCGATCCTTGTGGCACTCCACTGGTCACAGGCTTCCAGTCTGAAAAAACCCTCCACCACCACCCTCTGTCTTCTACTTTTGAGCCAGTTCTGTATCCAAGTGGCTAGTTCTCCCTGTATTCCGTGAGATCTAACCTTGCTAACCAGTTTCCCGTGGAGAACCTTGTCGAGCACCTTACTGAAGTCCAAATAGATCACATCTACCACTCTGCCCTCATCAAGCCTCTGTTACTTCTTCAAAAACTCAATCAAGTTTGAGACATCATTTCCCAAACAAAACCACGTTGACTATCCCTAATCAGTCCTTGCCTTTCCAAATACATGTACGTCCTCTCCATCAGGATTCCCTCCAACAACTTGCCCACCAGAGGTCAGGCTCACAGATCTATAGTTCCTTGGCTTGCCCTTACCACCTTTCTTAAACAGTGGCACCACGTTGTGCCGGATGCCATTTGACTTTTAGGATATGTTTGAGTTCCCTGCTGGTAAAACGTCCCGTTGTCTGTGACCAATACTTTCAGGAGTCCTTTTATCGCAAACAATGATCTTAGCTTCTCGAATATTATCCCTGAGTTTGCCATATGGACTTCATTCACATCCAACCATTTTGAATGGGTGTCTACAATGACCAGAAACATTGAGCCAAAGGAAAGACCGGCACAGTCTATGTAACTGAGTCCAGGTTTACCTGGGCATTCCTATGAATGTGGGGGAGCTATTGGAACAATGTTTGTTGTTAGCATTCTGGGCAATGCCCCACCAATGCAACTATGTTAACATCGAACCCTGGCCATCAGACTGCTTCTTGGTAGCATCTTCATCTTGGAAACCTCTGGATGATCCTGGAGGAATTCAGCAAGCACCTGGTGGTGACCTTTACTCTGGACAATCACCCTTGCTCTCTACAGCAAGATGCAATTCTTTACGGTGATCTGGTCTAAGGGTGTAGAAAAGTTTCAATCCGGATTCCGATGGCCCTTCTGTTTCCCCCATTACCATCAGCTGTTAGCTTTGCTAGGACAGGATATTTTTGTGTCTACAGTGGGATATTGTCAGCAGTGACCAGAAGGATGTCCAGGAAATTAAAAAGTTGCCAGTGGAAGGTAGCTCAAGGCAACTACGTTAGCCACTTGGGCTGCCTGGATGATGTTCTAACTTGTACATGCTGAGAATAAGGGCCCACTGGAAGCTTTAACAGCACTGTCTGGTCTTCCTTCAGTGGCCGCAACAGGGATTTGTAATCTGTTACTATGACAAATTCCTGTCTTTAAAAGTATTGGTCGAACTTACACCAAAGATGACTGCCAAACCTTCCTTGTCTATCTGGGCATGTGTGTGTTAAGTGTCAGCCAAAGTCAAGGAAGCATATGGTGTTGGGTGTGCCATCAGTCAGCCAATAACCCTGCGGGGAGGCATCACATATCAGCACTACTTTGCTTCGAATTGTAATGGGCCAACACCTTAGATGACAATAGCTGCTTTTTCATTTCCCTAAAGGCTGCTTCTTGGCTACACAAACATTTCAAAGGCTGATCCTTTTTTTAATAGCAGGTGTGAGGGCACCAAGATGGAGGCCAGGTTACATTTGAATTTTCCATACGCATTCACTAACCCAAGGAAAGACCTAGGGTCCAGTATAGACGTGGGAGTCAGGGCTCATTTGATGGCCCTCACTTTATCCTCCAATGGGTGTAACCCAGTTTTGTCAATTCTGTAACCTAAGTAGGTCACTTGGAACACATTTTATCATTCTAAGGCATATGCTTGCCTGGGAGAAACTGAAGCACGATATCAAAGTTCTCCACATTGTCCTTACTGGTCATCTCTGATATAAATTTGTCATCTGGATAAATGGATAGTCCTTGTAAAAATGTTCTCCGTGGAATGCTGGAAAAGTGTACACACTAATAACACCCCAAATGGCAGTCTTGTATATTGGTTATGGGTGTTAATTGTTGTGTACTTTTGGCACTCCTCATCCAGTTGCAATTGCAGGTAGCCATGACTTCCGTCCAATTTTATAAAGGTAGCCACCCCACCAATTTTGCATACAAGTCCTCCATGTGAGGGATCATGTATTTATCCAGCTGTGAGAAGCTGTTTACCATTTGCTTAAAATCCCCACAAAAGGGGAACTCTGCCATTAGGCTTCACAATCAGTATGACCAGTGTTGCCCATTCCACAAACTGCATTGGTTTGATGGTTCTTTCATTCTCTACATTACTTACAATGTGGAAACAGGCCCTTCGGCCCAACAAGTCCACACCGACCCGCCAAAGCGCAACCCACCCAGACCCATTCCCCTGCACTTACCCCTTCACCTAACACTACAGGCAATTTAGCATGGCCAATTCACCTAACCTGCACATTTTTCAACTGTGGGAGGAAACCCACAGACACAGGGAGAATGTGAAAACTCCACACAGTCAGTCTGAGGTGCCTGAGGTGGGAATTGAACCTGGGTCTTTGGCACTGTGAGGCAGCAATGCTAACCACTGTGCCACCATGCCACCCATCTCTACTTTTTAATGCAAGACAAATGGCATCAAGTTGGCCTTGCAAAATCATGGAATTGCTTCCTGGTCAACATGTAAAGGGGCTTTAGCCCCTTTAATAGTCTCAACCCCTTCCTGAAAAACACCTGGATATTTCACTTGGACTTCACTGAGGCAGCCATTTTCTAATTGCAAAATGTTGAGCCAATCGGAGTGAATCTTTCTCAACCAATTTTATCCCAATAGGCTTGGGCCAGAGCCTTTTACAACCATCAGTGGTAACTGCATCAACTGCTTCTCGTAGGCGACCGGAACTGAAATCATACACTGGGAACTGTTCCAGATTAAGGGTATGATCCCAGTGTGGCTGAGGTCTTGCACAAACCTAAGTGTTGGAGACCAGAGTGAATCTTGTTAAAGACAGATTCTGCAACGAAAGATATAGCTGCACTGGTATCAGCCTCCATGGGAACTGGGTGACCATTAACCAACATTAATTTTAATTGGTCCAGATTTGGATGTCGCTAAGCAATTTAGTTGTTCCATCCCACTTGTAGGGGTCTTTCCAGGGTGTGCACTCTCTTGGATATGAGCCTACAAGTTTTCTTACTCAAATCAGACCTTGTAGGACTCCTTTGCTGTCTCAAGTCTGCAGTAACTACAATGGCTTGCTGTCCCATAGAATAGAATATTACAGCGCAGTACAGGCCGTTTGGTCCTCAATATTGCGCTGACCTGTGAAACACATCTGAAGCCCATCTAACATATACTATTCCATTATCATCCATATGTTTATGGAATGACTATTTAAATGCCTGTAAAGTTGGCAAGTCAACTACTGTTGCAGGCATGGTATTCCACTCATACTACTGACTAAAGAACCTACCTCTGACATCTGCCCTATATCTATCACCCCTCAATTTAAAGCTATGTCCCCTAATGCTGGCCATCACCATCCGATGAAAAAGGGTCTCACTGTTCACCCTATCTAAACCTCTGACCATCTTGTATGTCTCTAAGTCACCTCTCAACCTTCTCTAATGAAAATAGCCTCAAATCCTCCAACCTTTTCTCATAAGACCTTCCCTCCATCCCAGGTAACATCCTGGTAAATCTCCTCTGCACCTTTCCCAATGCTTCCATGTCCTTCCTATAATGCGGTGACCAGAACTGTACACAATACACCAAGTGCAGCCGCACCAGAGTGTTTTGGACAGCTGCAACATTACCTCATGACTGAAACTCAATCCCTCTACAAATAAAACCAACACACTATACTTACTTAGTGTGTTAACATTGATAGAGTTGTTAAGAAGGCTGTGTACAACCTGGGCGGCAACATTCAGAGATCTATGCACATGGTGACGGATCTCTCTGTTCATTCAAACTGCCAAGAATCTTATCAATAGCTCAGTACTTGCATTCCTGTTACTCCTTCCAAAGTAAATCACCTCACTTCTCCACATTAAACTCCATTTGATACTGCTCAGCCCAGCTCTGCAATTTATCCATGTCCCTCTGTAACCTACAGCATCCTTCAGTACTATCCACAATTCCATCGACCTTAGTGTCATCTGCAAATTTACTAACCCATCCTTCTACGCCCTCATCCAGGTCATTTTCATAAATGACCACAGCAGTGGCCCCAAAACAGATCCTTGCGATACACCACTAGTAACTGAACACAAGGTTGAACATTTCCCATCAACCTCCAACCTGTCTTCTTTCAGCTAGCCAATTTCTGATCCAAACCACTAAATCACCCTCAATCCCATGCCCCTGTATTTTCTGCAGTAGCCTACATGGGGAACCTTATCAAACGCTTTACTGAAATCCATATACACTAATCAAACAGCTTTACTCTCATCCACCTGTTTGCTCACCTTCAAAGAACTCAAAAGGTTTGTGAGGCTTGACCTATCCTTAACAAAATCGTGTTGATGATCCCTAATCAAATTATTCCTTTCTAAATGATCATAAATCCTCTTATAAAGTTTTCTAATACTTTACCCACAACAGAAGGCAGGCTCACTGGTCTATGATTACTAGGGTTGTCTCTACTCCCCTCCTCGAACAGGGGACAACATTTGCTATCCTCCTGTTTTCTGGCACCATTTATATAGACAACGAAGACAAAGACCAAAGCCAAAAGGTTCTGTAATCCCTTGTCTAACTTCCCAGAGAATCCTAGGATAAATCCCATCCAGCCCAAGAGACTTATCTATTTTCACACTTTCCAGAATTGCTAACATGCCCTCCTTATGAACCACAATCCTGTTTGTATCTCCATATACTCTGACAATATTGTCTTTTTCCATGGTGAATACTGACAAAAGATATTCATTTAGCACCTCTCCTATCTCCTAGGACTCCATGCACAGCTTCCCACTACTGTCCTACTTGTCCAGATCCTGAAGAACTTTTAGCCACCTGGCCAAGGCTCAGCTTTGTTGTGGTGTTCTGCTGTGGGATGGCCTAGGGTCCCTATGCTCAGGATATGCCTTGTGTGAGGGTCTGCAATTGCCTACACTAGCTCAGTTGGCAAGGTGCAGGAGTCCACTTCCATTAGGATGCCCTGTAACTCCAAAGCTCCACTTACCACATTTTCTAATGACAACGCTAGTTGTAGTGCCTGCTTGAAGTTCAGTTCAGTAGTTGGTGCTTCTGCATGGTTATATTAATCCCACATATCAAGCAGTCTCTCAGCATCTCAAATCAGGGTTAACTCAAATCATATGCTTCTGCCAGTCATCTCAACCATGAGAAAAATCCCAATACGGATTCCCCTGGTTCTCTAACAGCTGAATAAAACAGATAGCATCTCAATTACAGACGGCTTGGGTCGTACTATTCTATAACCAACTCAGTCAACTTTTGGAAGGTTTTCGTGTATCTGGTGCCTTTGGGGAGGTTAAGTCCCTTATAACAGAGAATGCTTGCGGACCTGCAGCAGTCAGAAGGATTACTCATTGCCCCAATGTGATTTGCCCAGAAAATATCAGATTCTTTCTGCATACTGGGCTCAATCTTCAAAGGCAGGGTCAAATAAGTCAAGCTTTCCAAAAATAGGCATGATGCCAGAAATACTTACCCCAACTCAAAAGATGACTATTGCAAGCAAGTGTTCTTCAGGCACATACTGATTTCTCCATTGAAATAACTGCACAGTACCCTGGCTGTGGCCAGCCAACTTGGAGTCAGTCCCCAAACCGAGGAGATTCTAATCTCCTGGTTGTATATTTCTTTTGATAAAAATATACAGCTCCATTAAAAGAAAAAAAAGCCCCCACCACACCACAGGTGGTGGCCAGCCAGCTCACGAACCTCAGGCAAACTCTCACCCACTTGTATTTTAAATTCATAGTTATACAAAATACAATAGTAACAATACACAAGAGAAATAGGGACACAACCATAAAGTGCTTGAAGGCTCAAAAACAAACACTACATAAAACATATAGAATTTTCACACAAATCATTGTCCTTTTAAAAGGTACCACAATGACAGAAATCTAGAGAAGAGTCAATTTCAGGCCCTAAGGGTGAAGTTTACAGCAAGCAAAAGCCCACAATATACAATTGCAAACACTTTACACATCATCTGCACCTAGGCACAAAGGAAAAACGTCTACAAAACACGACATAGCCAAAAATAGCATTCAACAATGAAAAACATTGAGTACATAACTCAACTCGCCCTGACACCCTCCAGTTCCCACATATCCTACACACCTCCTGACACCAGTCCACACTGCATATTGATCAGACCATCCTTGGCTAGCTTTCCTGCAGGACAGTCAGCCTTTCGGTCTTCAGCTGCCTTGCTGACCTGGTTATATTTCTTATTATTTTAATAAACAAGGCAGTTAACATTAACAGCTGTATACAGAGAAACAGCAATTTGCAAGGGAGAAGAGTGGCAAAGCCAAGCCCCAAACCCTAGATTTCGAACAGTTTTCAGGGAGATGAGGACAAACCTCAAATCCCACTTTCAGTCATCACAAAACAGTAACAAATACATATTAGACATGTCCAATTAGATAAGAAACAGTGCATAGAATACAGACACACACACACACACACACCCACCCCAGCAAGCCACCCGTCCCTCCCACCTTCAGGCCACTCAAAGGCAGCCCGCTTCTACACCCCTTCTAGTTCTTGGACCACTCTGACATCTTCTGGCCACCTCTAGGACAGGCCGCCCTGGTACCTGCTCGGGGTGACAACACTGAGGATAGCCTACCTGCCCTCTGGCTCTGTCTGCCCTTACATGCCATCTGACTCTCACTCACCCTGACACCACCCAGCTTGTGGGTGGCCCTGACACACCATCCAGCCAACTCTAGAACAGCCTATTCCATTTTCTGGGATGACTGAGCACAGGGCAGCCCAGAGGCCTTCCAGTCCTTGGCCGCTCTGACACACCTTCTGGCCAATTTTAGGACAGCCCGTCCTGATCACCCCTTTTTGGGACGACAGCGCTCAGAACGGCCTACCACTCTCCGGCTCTCAGGGGGACTGGAATCAGGGTGGTCTACCCACTTTCTGGCTTTCAGGACAGCCTGTCCACCTTCCAGTGCACAGGACGGCCTTCCCTCCCTCTGGCTCTCGCGGTGACAGCTTTTAGACAACCCAAGAGCCTCCCAGCTCATAGGGGATACAAGACAGTACAGGTTATAAACCCAATAAGCAGCAAGACAGTCAGTTACCAACAAACAGAGTCCTTTCTGGTACACCGAGTCCATTACCATAAACAGTTCTCTTCAAAATGCGTAAGTCCTCAACCAAAGGCAGAGACCACTCCAATATCCAGAGTCCACTCCTGAAGGCAGCAAACACAGTTTCCATAGAGGTTTGGTTTATCCACACAGAACCAGGCCCACTCACAGGAACACAGTACATTGTAAAAGGCCCACTCACAGGACACAGCAAATGCTCACCTCCCAGCACACACAGATGTTCAGTTTTTAACAGAGGCCTAGTCCACCAACCAAGGCCAGGCCTACCAACAGGAGCAGCTCATCTGAAAAAATGTATTTTCTCACAAGGGCTCAGTTCAACCACCAGAAAAAAAAACATGAAAACACATAAAAAACAAAGAAAACCAGAGTGCAAGGGCGAAGCCCAGCCATAAAATCAACATTTATCTTTTGCTTTGAGAAAAGGACAAAGAATAAATACAGGCTGTTCCCAACCAGTAAAACAATGGTTCCTTAACAAGGGCTGAATTACACCTGAAACACATTGATTGACTGTAAATCAGGCAGTTTAGCAGTCCTCAATAAAAGAGGAATACCAGTTAACAAAACTGGTTTTGTTAACCAGTCAGTTTGGGATCATATTCTCCCAAATAGAAGCAAACCAACAGCAGTAGTAACACACTGACTGTGGCCCAGCCAGCACAGAGTTAGTTCTCTCAGAGGAGATTTGAAATTGTTTTTAAAAATTTTATTAAACAGTTCAGTTTACAAACAATTACCATTAACAGCAGTATACAGAGAGACAGCAATTTACAAGGGAGAGGAACAGCAAAGCCAGACCCTAACCTCCATTGTTCTAGTTTTCAGGGAAATGAGGACAAACAAATCCTACTTTCAGTCATCACAAAAATAGCAGTAACAAATACATACAAGACAGTCCAATTAAATAAGAAACAGTGCATAGAATACAGACCCACCCCAACAACCATTACTATAAAAAGTTCTCTTCAAAATGTGGAGTCCATTCCCAGTATACCAAGTGCATTGTCAGAAATAGTCCACTCTCAACTGCAGAATCCATTGCCAGAAATAGTCCACAACCAAGGGTAGAGTCCACTCCTGAAGGCAGTAAATGCACACCCCACATTCCTAAACCCTGAACTGGCTGTATTATTTAGCCAGTTTTGTTAACTGGTATTCCTTTTTTTATCAAGGACTGATTTTTAAACTGCCTGGTCTACACAGTCAATGTGTTTCAGGTGTAACTCAATTCTCATTAGGGAACTGTTGTTTACTGGCTGGTTACAGCCTGTGTTACTCTTTTCCTTTGAGAAAAGGACAATTTGACTTTGTGGCCGTGTTCAATCTCCATAGAGAACCAGGCCCACTCTCAAGGACACAGTATATTGTAAAGGTACAGTTAACTCACAGGGATTTGGTGCACTCCCTAAGGCAGAGTCCAGGATGCAGCAAATACTTACCTCTCAGCACTCATACAGGTGTTCAGTCTTTACAGAGGCCTAGTCACTGCAACAACTCATCTGGAAAGGTGTGTTTTCTCACAGGGGCTTAGCCCAAACACCAGACAAAAAAGTGAAAACACATACAAAAATGAAAGAAAACCAGAGTGCAAAGGCCAAGCCCTGCCACAAAATCAACATTGTCGTAATGTGTGTATGCAGGTGTCAGACACAGTGAAAGACAACAGGTGTACAAAACTTTATTCACTTTCCACCACTAAGAAGAAAGGAAACATCCAACTGGCCAGTGACAAGCAGTACCCTTCTCATCAAGGGACAATGCTGTGTGGTCAAAAAAGTGAAGGGGAGGGCAGGGATTAAATCAAAATAGAGTTGGAGGAGGAAATAAAACACCACTCCCTGAACAGCTCAAGGGAGTTGGCAGACACTGCATGCTCTTTCTTCAGGGACACCCGGGCTTGAACGTAACCATGGAAGGGGGGACCAGCAATTAGCCATAATGATCCCTTCCACAATCTCCTGGTTTTCTTTTTTTTATTTCATAATTCCACCACAAGGAAAAAAGGAAACAGCCGAGTGGCCAGTGTCAAGCAGTGCCCTTATCTCCTGTTTTTTTTAGGAATACACTGACTGTGGCCCAGCTAGCACAGAGTCAATCCCCTGAACTGAGGAGACACTAAATCTCCTAATTATATATTTTTTTCTTCTTTCTTTTTTTCCTTTTTCTTCCCTACACTACTGCCTAACAGAAGTAGTCCTTATATTCTCCCCAGTACCCATATTGTGTGTGTGTGTGTGTGTGTAGGTATGTGACACAGTGAAAGACAACAGACGCACAAATCTTTATTCAATTTCCATCACCCGGAAGAAAGGAAACACCCAAGTGGCCAGTGGTAAGCAGTGCCCTTCTCATTAAAAGGCGTGATCAAAAAAGTAAAGGGGAGGGCAGGGATTAAATCAACATAGAGTTGGAGGGGGAAATAAAACACTCCACTCTTTACGGTGCCCACCTCTCCCTGAACAGCTCGAGGGAGTTGATAGACACTGCGTGCTCCTTGTCCAGAGACACCTGGACTCGGACGTAACCACGGAAGAGGGGCAGGCAATAGACCATAATGACCCCCTCTACAATCTCCTGGATTTTTTGCAGTGGGAGCAGACCCAGGCTGCATCTGCAGCAGTGTTGGGGGTAGCTGTATGTCAGCTGAGCACAGCACCAAACTAAAGGAAAAGAAACCAAATACAACAAAAAACATAAAGAAAACCAAAAGAACAAATGTCTTACCGAACACTGGGGCATGGATAAGGTGAATAGCTAAGGTATTTTTCCCCAGAATAGGAGAGTCCATAGAAGTCATAGGTTTAAGGTGAGAGGAGAAAGATTTAAAAGGGACCTAATGGGCAAGTTTTTCACACAGAGGGTGGTGAGCTGCCAAACGAAGTGGAGCCATCTAGTGAGAAGCCTTAGGTACTACTTCTTGTGTACGTCAAGCATCAATGTCCTAATAACAGCTTCGGTAAAAATGGCAATTTGCAACACTAACAAAACTTTAAGCTTTTCTAAACAGCCTCTAGATTCCACTCCCTCCACTCCCTCCGTGACTCCCTCATCAGGTCCACACCCCCCACCAACCCAACCTCCACTCCCGGCACCTTCCCCAGGAACTGCAAGAAATGCAAAACTTGCGCCCACACCTGGGCGGCATGGTGGCACAGTGGTTAGCACTGCTGCCTCACAGCGCCAGAGACCCGGGTTCAATTCCCGACTCAGGCGACTGACTGTGTGGAGTTTGCACATTCTCCCCGTGTCTGCGTGGGTTTCCTCCGGGTGCTCCGGTTTCCTCCCACAGTCC
>NC_057727.1:25672691-25698984 GCF_004010195.1 Chiloscyllium plagiosum
CCTCACCTTGACCTCCTTCCACCTATCGCATTTCCAACGCCCCTCCCGCAAGTTCCTCCTCCCTACCTTTTATCTTAGCCTGCTGGACATACTTTCCTCATTCCTGAAGAAGGGCTTATGCCCGAAACGTCGATTCTCCTGCTCCTTGGATGCTGCCTGACCTGCTGCGCTTTTCCAGCAACACATTTTCAGCTCTGATCTCCAGCATCTGCAGCCCTCACTTTCTCCCTCAGATTCCACTCCCATGTCAGCACCAAAGGGAGATGAGTCTCACACTCCAGACCCTTGTCTTGCAGCAGTGAGAAGGTTTCTTCCATCTCTGTGTGATTGCTGAAATGGTATGTTGACGTAGTGGTAGGAAAAGCAAGGTTAATGAAGATTGAAGCCAGATTTGTGTTATAGATGTTAACTTCCTGCTTTTGGGTGAGGTTACCCTGAAGGACTTTCCTTCCCAACTTCTTCCCTCACTTGCGTCTTGTCGACCCTCAGGTTAAACCACCACCGGTTTGCATTTATATAATGAGAGAGCAGTCTTATGGCTGGTAGGATTACAGCGACTTTAGCTGCACTTGACACAAATATAGCATTTTCTCCTGTGGTCTCTTGACACTTGACACAAATAACACTTGACACAAATATAGCATTTTCTCCTGTGGTCTCTTTCAATGCATTGGATGATAATGCAGAATTTAAGTATAACACTTTTGTTTTTGTAAGTTGTTCTGATGAGCACAAGATGAAAAACTTTAATAGACTATATTTTTTCAGTAGTGCTCCTCACTGTGACCCTACTTGGAGTGCTGTAAGTGGACCTGGGAAGAATCCTCCCGTTATGAGGGATACTTTGACCCTGGAGGGGTCAAAGTGCAGGTTTACAAGGATGATACCAGGACTTCAGTGGTTAAGATAAGAGGAGAGATTAGATAAATAAGGCCTTTATTCTCTAGAATTTAGAAGGTTAAGCGGTGGTCCAAGCAAGGTTTTCAAGATATTAACAGGATAGGTAAAGATAAATAATGTCCATTGGGTGAAAATCCTCAAACCAGGGTCAAATCCAAGAAGTAGGGCCAGGCTATTCAGGAGACATGTTAGAAAATATTGTTAGACACAAAGAGTTGTGGAGGTTTTGAACTCTCTTTCTCAAATAATGGTCAATGCTAATTCAACTGTTAAATTTAAATCTGAGGTAGATTTTTTTTATTTAGCAAAGGAATCAAGGAATATAGGCTCAAGGCAGACATATAGAGTTAGGCCACATATCAGCCTTGATCTTATTGAATGGCAGAGAAGACTCAAGGTGCTGAATGGTCCATTCCTAGTCCGATGTTCCTAAGGCTTCTGACTATATACTTTTTTGTTGCAAATGACGTTTAGGGTTGATGATCACCTCAGACACTGACATGTGCTTCATTGTAGCAAGACAAAGAACACTTTGTCTTTCATTCACTGCCCTTGTCTGGGAGGAACATAACCACTGAAAAGTGGGAACACAAGCCATAAGATTTGGTGTTTGAAGTCAATTAGCATATTTTAGTTCCTCTACATCACAGCGATAGCAGAGTGCCCTTTGCAAACAAAAGTTTGAGACTCGGTAATTCCCATGTAATCATGCATAACTCCACACTGATGCTCCAGCCAGCAAAACTGAACTGGTGGTTGTTGATGCTAAGTGAATGAATTTATGCCAAACAAAATAGATTAAAGTTTTAAATTTCTAAACCAAGCAATTCCTTGGTGGCAGGAATATCTCTATACAATAGTTGGACCGATGTTTAGATATGTCAATGCAAAGTCATGGATCATCAAAATAGATTCTCTCAAGCCTGTCAGCTGCATTTCACTACTGCCCTTGTTTCCTCAACATTCTCATCATCAGAATTGGCTCCCTCAGCATCTCAACCAGTCTCCCCTTCTTTTGTTACAGGTTTGTTATGTGCCAAACGTCACCTTATTAGTACTAAAGCAATGGCAATGTTCTGTGTAGACTGCAGAATTTTCCATGTACAAAGCCAGCCCATTTAAGTTATTTCCCCCCCCATAATATTTTTTATGGACATGTAGGCAACAAATCATGCCACAGAAGGAGTGATGATGTAACCTGTACGGACAACTGATATTATGGACACAAGGGGTCCAGCATCAGAACTGTCTACTCCCAGATTACTCAAAATCAACTGTTACTCTTAATAGAAAGTATGATCCAGACTCCTTGTCTCCTAGCTTCTCAAACATTTTTAGTCTGGACAATGGATGTTTTTTAGATTGATGTGACACTCTCACAAATGTCACTGTTATGGCAAAGTGTACCCTCCTTCCCTTAATAAAGGGAAGAAGTATTAAAAATGTCACAGGCAGAGAACAACTCCTGCTAAATGATACAAAACCTAATCATTAATTCTGTGAATTTTACATAAAATTGTGCATCTGGGAACTAAATTGTGCCATTTTAAAGGTATTGGCACAATTTGTTGTCCAAATGTGTAGTATTGCACAAAATGTCTCAGAAAAAAAGAAAATGCTAGTTTTTGAATGTTAATTATTTTTCCTGACTTAGTTCCTATTTTGCTCTTATAGGCTTGCCTCAATATACCAACTTGCAGAAAGATTCCAGGCAACACTACAAACTGCCTTTCAGCATTAACCTCCATAACCTTGGGGAATATTTGCTGGGTGAATGTCTACATTCTCAGAATGCCACTCTTACTGAGCCTACTATCATTCAGTTTGTCTCTCTGATATATGTCACATGCACAGACGTAAGACCAGTGCTCTTTCTGCCCCCTCACGTCTGATTTGACTTTAGTCATTTGACTTGATTTTGCTTAAATTGCTAACTTCTTATTGAGACTGGTGGCATGAAAACAAGGTTTCCCACACTTCATCTGCAGCTCTGTGCAAATGTTTGTAACTGATGTAGTTGTGAATAATATTAAAATACACATTATGGTGTTTAGATTTTAACATGAATGCAGTCTCTACAGGTTTTTCACTTTGAATATTTACACTTTCATGAACACTTAGTCACTCAATTGTTTTTCCAAGTAAATTCTGAAAAGCTGGGACTAAATTGTAAATATTTTATCTTTTATCTATAGCAAACACTATTCTATAAACACTCACAATTTTACCTCCACATGAGCACTTCTCTCAATTTTCTTTTCTCTGATTTTCAAGGTCTGGGTCGCTTTGGCAATTTTCACCTCAATATATAGATAATTTCATGAGAGCATTTTCTTTTTGAGCATTTCTGACTTGCATTGCACATTTATCTGTTGGAAATACTGATTTTTGCTCATGAGGTGTTCTAAGGGAACTAATCAATATTAGGTTCCTTATCCAAGCCTGTATTCTTTTATACAAATCACACAAATCAGTAGCTGCCAGTTATTTGAAAATGAGGAAAAACACAATTTAAAATAAACTTATAGATAATACCAGTAGATTTGCAGTGTATTTCATAGCATGTGGAGGCATTTCCACCATACTCAAATCTGACCTCAGCTGCACTGTCTGAATAATAGTGGCACATAATGGTACGCAACCGGGCACCTCTTTCAGCTGATAACAAAGCAATACTGGCTCAGTATTTCAAATAGGCGCATCCACATTCTCAAATGAAGATTAGCATGTGACAGCAGAGACAAAGGCCATCATATACATTACTAAATTTGTCCTTTCATTTACTTCATCTGCTCTGAATGCATTTATATATTACTGCACTAAGTTAAGATTATCCTCAAATATAATAAAAATGGGGGGAGAAAGAAGTAAACAAAAACTTTACAAACGTGTGCACTTTACTAATCCTTTATCAATTGCTCTGCTCTTCCTCAAACTGATAATACAGCTGTTGTTCTACAGCAATTAGTAGACCTTTATCATTTCTGCTTCTGTCATGCTATACATGTGAGTTTAGTCCATTAGTGTCAATAGTTTAAAAATAGCATGGTCAAACAATTTGTCTAAGATTCGTGCATGCACGCTTTAACCAGTTGTTACCAAACCCCAGCATCAAATGACAATGAAGCTTGAGCACTTGCGCCAGGAGCTGCAGCAACAGGTAGCAACAGTGAGGGACAGCACTGAGCATGGCAACTGGAGCAATTGAATGGACCACCTCTGGAAGAAAGGATGCCTATGGGGAAGGATCAGACAGACAGGCAGACAGGCAAATGATTTGTTCTCAACCAGATGTAAGCCACAGGCTTAACCTTATATCAATATGACATGTGTATATAGATATTATTTAGCCTTAATTTCCTTTCATGTTTATAATGATCTGATGCAAGTGGAATAAAGAGTTCCTGCTCACGATCTTTAGGCTGTCCATGTGTTCAACTTTCATGTTGTACAATGGATTATATGGAGAAGTGGAGAATCTAAAAGCTACATAGGAGCATAAGAATAAGAGTTGGCCATTCAGCCCCTTAAGCCTGGTCTGCAATTCAGTGATACCGCGGCTAATCTGTGGCCTAACTTCAGTTATCTGCTTTTGGCCCATATCTTCTAAAACCTTTTCTTAACAGAAATTTATCTATCTCAGATTTAAAATTACCAACTTATCTATCACCAACAACCATTTGTGGAAAAAAGTCTCAAACTACTACCACCCTTTATGTGTAGAAGTGCTAGAATCTCCAAATAATGAAAGTAGTTTATCTTTATTACTCTATCTTTTCCTGTTAACATCTGAAGACTTTGCTCAGATCACTCCTTAACTCTCTAAATTCTTGAGATCAACTGTATCCCAAAGTACTGTCCAAGCTGTGATCAGCTAATTGAACAGAGGCCAAGGATGGTACACAAACATTCTAATTGGTATTATTCTATGTCATAATCCATGCATTTCAATCTGGGGAAATCCAAGATGTAGCCTATACATCTAAGATAATCACCAGTAAATCCAACAAATAACTCGGAAACATTTTTGACCAGAAAATATTGAGAGTAAGGAACTTTCTATCAATAGAGTAGTTAAGGCAGATAACATTGTACTGATATCATAAATGCATGAGGAGAAAGGAATTGACAGAGATGAGGAAATAGTCAGACAAGCAGAAATGGGACGAAGCTGATTTGGACCATAAATGCTGGCATGGACCAATAGCTTGCTTCTATTCTGTAAATTCAATTTGATGCAATAATCAATTGGGAAAATTTTCTGCTATATGTTTTTATTCAGACTTTAGTTAAAATGTGTAAGTGTATATATAGGCAAATCATTCCATTCTTCTAAACATCACAATTTACACTTGTTTCTGCAGAACCACTGAAGGTAAAAATCATTTTTCAAGTCACTGTAACTCTTGTATAGAAATTCTACTTAATTCTGCAGAATTGGTATAATTTATTTTCTATGCTTATAAAGATTATTTTGAGTCCTTTCTGAAACTGCATTTTGTCATATATATAAATGATTTGAATGTGAATATAGGAGGTATGGTTAGTAAGTTTGCAGATGATGCCAAAGTTGGACAGTGAAGGATGTTATCTCTGAGTATAATGGGGTCTTTATAGATGGGCTAATGGGCCAAGGAGTTGCAGATGGACTTTAATTTAGACAAATATGAGGTGTTGCATTTTGCTAATACAAACCAGGGCAGGACTTACACAGTTAATGGTAGGGCCCTGGAGAATCTTGCCAAACAAGGAGAACTAGGTATGCAGATATATAGTTCCTTTAAAGTGGAGTCACAGGTAGGCAGGATAGCAGGATAGTTCCTTTAAAGTGGAGTCACAGGTTTGTCATGCTTGCCTTCATTAGTCAGTGCATTGTGTATAGGAGTTGGGACTTCATGTTGCAGCTGCACAGGCCATTGATGAGCCACTTTTAGAATACTGCATTCAGTAATGATCTCCCTGCAAAAAGAAATATACTGTTAAACTTGAAAAGGGTTCAGAAAAAATTGACAAGGATTGGAGGGTTTGAGCTATAGGGAGAACCTGAATAGGCTGAGGCCATTTTCCCTGGAGCATTAGAGCTGAGGGATGACCTTTTAGAGGTTTTTAAAATCATGAGGGGCATGGATAGGATAAGTAGCCAAAGTCTTTTTCCCAGAGTAGGAGAGTCCAAATCTCGAGGGCATAGCTTTAAGGTGAGAGGAGCAAGATTTTTAATGGAGCCGAGGGGCAGGTTTTTCATACAGAGGGTGGTGTGTGCATGGAATGAGCTACCAAATGTGTTGGTGGAGGCTGGTGCAGTACAATATTTAAAATGCATCTGGTTGAGTACATGAATAGGAAAGATTTAAAGGGATATGGGCCAAATGCTGGTAAATGGGACTGGGTCAGATTAGGAGGTCTGGTCGGCACGGATGAGTTGGACAGAAAGGTCTGTTTCTGTGCTGTATAACACTGTGACTCTATAACTTTATTTTGTAATCCATAAGTGAAACTGTAAAACTCTATTTCTATTTTATACAGCTTTGATGCATTTTAATAAATTTTAATTAAAATAAATTGAATAAATATTTATTGACTTTCTGGTGATTTTTTTTTCTTTCTAAATCTTCACATAGGCCTTGACACTATGGTCCTTTTGTGACTTCAAACCACAACTACTGACTTTGTTCCTGGCACCTGCGCTGTCTGATTTAACTCTGGGTGTTACACTGTCACTGCATTTCATACAAAATGCATGCTATCCTGCATAGCAAGAGTCCACATGATGAAATTAATTTAAATGTCTGCCCTCTAACATAGCTTTTCCTTCCTTTTATAAATTGTGGTTAATTGCAATCTGACTCCTTAGGCTGATCTTTCTTGACCCATTGGGCTCAGACAGGAAGATGAGAGGACTGGCAATAAATGAGGTTGTCATGTGGTAGTTCCTGTTTTTCCACACATGCACCTTCTGAAGGAGTAGTGATTTGCAACTGGGGGGGAGGGAATCACTGCTGCTGGGTCGATCCATGGAGCAATAGGTGCTATATAAGATGACCCGCCCCTGCCATTCCACAGCCTGAGTAGCAAATTACATGGTGAATTGCCAGTGGCATAGTTACCCACTGGTCAGGCAATTGAGTCACTTAATGGCTCAATTAAACATCACTTCTCAAAAATGGTTGCATTTTGCCCATATTTGGGGCGCTGGCATGGTAGGGCAACTGCCAAAATGAACTCTAGTGTCCAGGGTAAAAGGCGGGCAGGGATGTGCTTCTTTCATGGATGCTCTGTGGATCATGGATGGACCCTGCATGCAAAGTTGCCCCATATATGAAGCACCCCAACCAAATCCATCCCATCTCTCATCCCTGAGGCATGACTTTCTTGCCCTGGCTTCCTCAATCAGCTTGTATGTCTTTGAAGTGTCTCTGCAATTAGATGCCATCTTTCTGATGGTGCAGTCAGACGTGGCGGCTGAAGCTACAAGGTGGACAGCCCTCTGTTTGAACTCTTGCAAGAGGGCTGGCTGCCTCAATGGGACAGTGCCCTCAGTGACAGATTGTCAATTGGCTGTTGCTAGAAGGATCTTGCCACAGAGAACCTCACCACTCGCCAAGGCAGGTCGATGCCTACTTTTGCCCCTAGTAAACATCAGCTTCTCTGGAAAAAATTAGACCCATATTTGAGTTTGTTTTTACAAGCCCATTTTGTTTTTACATGACAGCCCAAATAATGTTCAGCTAAATGATCTGCTTTTACCTTTTGCAACACATCAATTCTCTATCCTATAAATCTAAGCAATATATTTTAATGACATGATGTGTTCTTAATTCCACATTCAATTAAATGCATGCATAATGTAATGATTTGGACATGCCGGTGTTGGATTGGGATGTACAAAGTTAAAAATCACACAACACCAGGTTATAGTCCAACAGATTTATTTGGAAACACTAGCTTTCAGAGTGCTCCAAAAGCTAGTGCTTCCAAATTAACCTGTTGGACTATAACCTGGTGTTGTGTGATTTTTAACTTTGTGTAAAGTAAGAGACTGCAGTAATATGTATGCTGTCGCTAGCCATTTTATTTCCAAATTCACTACAATTACAATATTTCATGCACAGAGAGGTGTAATTGAATAGGTATACTTATTGATAAATGCAGTTTAGCAACAAATTGACTAGACATCAGAATGAAGAAAATAATTAAGATTAACTGTGAATTAGAGGTGCTTTTAGGCAAGAGGGCCTTCGTTGTGTGCTCTACATAATTTTAAATTAATCATGTGATTGGGGTTAAACCTATAAATTTTTTCCAAGTTCCCTGCAACAGAACATTTCAGATTGAGGTTCTTTTTGTGTTGCTTTCCTCGCTTAGCTTGGAACCTTCTTTCAATTTTTTGCTATGTGTTTTTTTCTGTGTTGGTACTGATTAAAACTATGACAGGCAATACTAGCTTTTTGAAGAACTATTGTGCAAAGGAAGCTTTTAGGATTCACTAATGGCACGCCATAGAATTGTTAACTCTTACATATCTTTATGTTTTCTTAAAATGGTGCAAACAATAAATTCCCAATTCAAGTGATCTGGCATTCAGCATATTTGAACAAAGCCTGAAATTTCTACAAACTTAAAAAGCAGGAAATCCTTTGACTGTGAAATAAATGATTGAAGTGTCTTTCACTGAATAAATCGTTGGTCTTAATTGCCATTGTGCATTACTTATAGCACATCAGTTAACGTTCTTATCAGTTATTTTCTCTGTTAAAGTAACAGAAACCGATTTTTTTGTGTTGGATTAATGTATGTGTTAAGATAAGCAGATTGGACAACAACAAATAAATAGGATATTATTTGTCTTTTTGAATGCATTCTCATCCAGCCCTACTAAATCCAATAATTTGTGCTCGGCCAGTCTGCTCTGAATGCCTGTAAAAGTGTGTCTTTTATTTTATATTGCATCTCCTTATTCTTCTTACCACATATATCAATTCATTTCATTGAATTCCAGCTGTCACATGTCAGCCATTTCCACCAGCCACTCGATGTCCTCTTCAAGTTTTTCACTATTGTCCTCACTCTTCCCAATACTTCCAAATTTAAGTCAGAAGCTGCCCTTCACTAACTCTTCAGAGAAATTGACATGCTCAGTATTTTTTTTAAGTTAATATGTTTGAAAGGTTGAATACAAAGAAGCCATTAAAATGGTTGCTACTAATTACATCACCTTTGGCATATGAGCTAAAGACAGCCTCAAATCTCAGATACACAGGGAACAAAATAAGGGCATGCAAAGTTATTGGGGAACTTGCAAATCTTTTTCTTAAGGATGTTCCAACACATTCCATTTCGCAAAAGGGAAGATTGAAATTCGATTTGTGGTAAAAAGGAAGTGCAAATTCTTCTTTATCACAGTGACTCTCCCCAATCTAAACTAGACTAGCAGATGTCAGCAGTGTTCACCCAGAACACAGGGTGTGGAATCAACACAAACACCATTCATTACTAGGAAGGGTCATTAAAATTGTGAAAAGCTATATGGAGAGAGCATTCTTTGTTTAGAAGGTGGGCTAAGTGCTGTTTGCAGAGAAATTTATCAGAAGCTATCAGAATCATTGGTTCAATCAAACTGTGATCTAGACTCAGAAATGAGATCAGGCAACCAAAGAATGTAATCTGTTCCAGTTTAAATTTTGTCTGAGAATCAGACTCCTGGACATTTCACTACAAGAAACTTCACAATCTACAACAAATGTTTCACTTTGCAAGACCTTCTCCTTAAATCTTCAAAATCATTCAAGAAGTCATGGGCCTGCCAGGTGAGAGAACAAAGATTGTCCATCAGAGACTGAAGTAACTAATCCATAAAAGTATGTCACCTTTATCTGTATCTAAACCTTATGTATGTATACAACACAATATGTGTAACATTCCACTTGATTTGCAGTAAATGTGTGAATCTATTCTTAGTTTTGCAACAGTTTGGTGTTGATTTACTTAACTGTGATAGGCATTCTCAAGAGTAAGAAAACCACACCTCTATCTGTATAAAACAATCTGATCGTGGGAAACAAGAGAACCCTTATATGATTTCATTGAAAAAATCAAACTGGTGTGCATGCAAAACCAGCCCTAACAACATTCACAATTACTTTCAGTGATTTGTTTATTCATAATCCCAGATCGCTTTAGTCAGCTACCTCATTTAGATCTGTGTTTTGTAAGAAATATGTGACTTAATTTTTTCCCCCAAAAACCAGGACTATATTCACTGGAATTTCGAAGATTGGGAGTGGGGGGGGGGGGGGGGGGGGTTGGTGGTGGTGGATCTCAAAGAAGCATATAAAATTCTAAAAGTCTGGGACAGGGTAAACACAGGAAGGATGTTAATGGTGGCAGTGGAGCCCAGAATAGTTTAGGGATATAGGTAGGCCAATTAGGACTGAGATGGGGATAATTTTCTTCATCCATGGAGTAGTGGGCTGTGGAATTCTCTATCACAGACACCGAGGCTAAACATTGAATGTTTTCAATAAGTTGTTAGATTTCGTACTAAGAGCAAAAGGTATCCAAAGGTATAGAGAGAAAGTGGAGCAGAGTACTGAGTCGGATGATTAGCATGACCATATTGAATGGCAGTGCAGGCTGGGATGGCCGAAAGACCTACTCCTGCTCCTGTTTCCTCTGCTTTTGTGTAAAATGTAATGCCTTACACTGTTTTGAAATTAATTTGACAATTTCATGCTCCTTCTTCAACTGTATTCGTGTTCTCCTATAAATTGTTTCAATTCTCTTTGGTATTGATCATTCGCTGAATTGTTTTGGGGTCATCTGAAAATTTAAAAATTGTGTTTTTAATCCTGAAGTTCTAAATCATTAATGTAAGTTAGGGATGTGGCTCAGGGATGGACAGGTCTGGCAGCTTAATGTTCCAGGGTATGGATGCTATAAGAAGGATTTAAAGGAGGGACAAGAGAGGAGGGGGCGGTGGGTGGGTTTCAATTATGGATAACGTTATGGCTCTTTTTAGGGAGGACATTTGTGTGAATGCATCCAAGGAAGTTATTTGGGAGAAACTGAGAAATAGGAAAGGGCTGATCACCTTATTAGGAATGTAATATAGACAGAGTCGAAAAGGAAAAGCACAGCAGGTCAGGCAGCATCCAAGGATCAGAAGAGTTGACGTTTTGGGCATAAGTCTTTCATCAGGAATGAGCCTCAAACCTGATGAAGAACTCCCCCAAATCTCCCCCCCCCCCATCTCATCCCAGATCCAACCCTTCAACTCAGCACCACCCCCTTGAGTCGTCCTACCTGTCCATCTTCCTTCACACCTACCCGGTCCACCCTCCCCACCAACCTATCACAATTACTCCCCACCTACTATTACTATTGCCTTCCCAGCCACCTTCCCCCCAGCCACACCCCCAACCCCCAATTCACCTCTCATCCCCTTCCCTCTCCACATTCCTGATGAAGGGCTTATGCCAAAATGTTGACTGTCCCGATCCTCGGATTCTCCCTGAACTGCTGTGCTTTTCCAGCACCACCATTTTTGATTCTGACATTTCTAGCATCTGCAGTCCTCGCCTTCTCCTATGTACTATGGACACCCCAATAGTCAGTGGGAAATTGAGAAACAAATTTCTAATGACATCTCAGTTATCTATAAGAATAATAGGGGGATTATAATAGGTGGTTTTAACTTACCAAACATAGACTGGGACTGCCAGAGTGTTACAGGCTTGGATGGAGAGGAATTTGTTAAATGCGTGTAAGAAAATGTTCTGATTCAGTATGTGGATGTACCTACTAGAGAAGGTGCAAACCTTGACCTACTCTTGGGAAATAAGGCAGGGCAGGTGACTGAAGTGATAGTGGGGGAGCACTTTGGGGGAGGTGACCATCATTCTATTAGTTATAAAATAGTGATGGAAAAGGATAAACCAGGTCTAAAATTTAAATTTCTAAATTGGAGAAAGGTCAATTTTGGTGGTACTAGGCAAGAACTTTCAAAAGTTGACTGGGGTAGATATTTGCAGGTAAAGGGACAGCTGGAAAATGGGAAGCCTTCAAAAATGAGACAATGTGAGTCCAGAGGCAGTATGTTCTTGTTAGGGTGAAGGGCAAGGCTGATAGGTGTAGAGAACGCTGGATGACTAGAGAAATTGAAGTTTGATCAAGAATAAGAAGGAAATATATGTCAGGTATAGAGAGCAGAAATCAAGTGATTCCCTGGAAGAGTATAAAGACAGTAGGAGTATACTTAAGAGGGAAAAAGGGGTAAATGAGATAGCTTTGGATAATAAGGTTAAGGAGAATCCAAAGGGATTCTACAAATGCATTAAGGGCAAAATGATAACGAGGGAGAGAGTAGAGCCCCTTAAAGATCAGCAAGACCAACTACGTGTGGAGATGAGGGAGATACTAAATGAGTATTTTGCATCAGTGTTTACTGTGGAGAAGGATATTGAAGATGGAGAATGTGGGGAAATAAATAGTGGCCTCTTGAAAAATGTTCATGTTACAGAGGAGGAGGTACTCGATGTCTTAAAACGCATAAAAGTGGATAGATCCACGGGACATGATCAGGTGTACCCTAGGACTCTGTGGGAATCTCAGGAAGTGCTGAGATATTTGTAGGAGAAAGTGAGGTCTGCAGATGCTGGAGATCAGAGCTGAAAATGTGTTACTGGAACAGCGCAGCAGGTCAGGCAGCATCCAGGGAACAGGAGAATCGACGTTTTGGTCATAGGCCTGATTCCTGAAGAAGGGCTTATGCCCGAAACGTCGATTCTCCTGTTCCCTGGATGCTGCCTGACCTGCTGCACTGTTCCAGCAACACATTTTCAGCTGAGATATTTGTATCATTGTTAACCACAGGTGAGGTGCCGGAAGACTGGAGGTTAGCTAACATGGTGCTACTATTTAAGAAAGGTGGTAAGGAAAAGCCAGTGAATATAAACTGATGAGCCTGACATTAGTGGTGGGTAGGTTGTTGGAGGGAATTCTGAGGGACAGAATTTACATGTATTTGGAAGGGTTAGGACTGATTAGGGATAGTCAACATGGCTTTGTGCATGAAAAATCATGTCTTACGAATTTGATTGAGTTTTTTGAAGAAGTAACAAAGAAGATTGATGAGGGCTGGAGCAATGAACATGATCTATATGGACTTCAGTAAGGCTTTCAGCAAGGTTCCTCACCGTAAACTAGTTAGCAAGGTTAGGCCACATGGAATACAGGGAGAACTAACAATTTGGATACAGAACTGGCTCGAAGGTAGAAGACAGAGTGTGCTGGACAGTGAAGAAGGTTACCTCAGAGTACAATGAAATCTTGATCATATGGGCAAATGGAAAGGATTCCTGATGAAGGGCTTATGCCCGAACCGTTGATTCTCCTGCTCCTCGGATGCTGCCTGACCTGCTGTGCTTTGCCAGCGCCACACTCTCAACTGATGGGCCATTGGGTCAATGAGTGGCAGATGGAGTTTGATGTAGATAAATGTGAATTGCTGTGTTTTGGAAAGGCAAATCAGAGCAGGACTTATACACTTAATGGTAAATGAGGAGTGTTGCTGAACAAAAACATCTTGGAGTGCAGGTTCATAGTTTGTTGAGAGTGGAGTCACAGGTAGATAAGATAGTTGAAAGGGCTCAAAAAAGATTTACAAGGATGTTGCCAGGGTTTGAGGGTTTGAGCTATTGGGAGAGACTGAATAGATTCGGGTTATTTTCCCTGGAGCATCGGAGGCTGAAGAATGACGTAATAGAGGTTTGTAAAATCCTGAGGGGCATGTATAAGGTAAGTAGACAAGATCTGATCTCCAGGGTGAGTGAGTCCAAAACTGGAGGGCATCAGTTTAAGGTGAGAGGAGAAATATTTAAAAAAGACCCAAAGGGCAACACTTTCATGCAGAGGGTGGTTCATGTAAGGACTGAGCTGCCAGAGGAAGTGGTGGAGGTGGCTACAATTGCAACATTTAAAAGGTATCTGGATGTGTATATTAAGAGAAAGGGTTTAGAAGGATATTGGCCAAATGCTGGCAAATGGGACTAGATTAATTTCGGACATTGGTCGGTGTGGATGAGTTGGAACAAAGGATCAGTTATCATTGAATCTGAATCTGCTGCTTTTTCCAGATCACGTAACTCTAAGTTGAAGGCAAAATGCTCTCAGCACTGATCTCTGTGGGTCTCTGTTCTCCACATTATGAATACCTGATCTTTACCCCTTTCTCTCTGCTTTCTGTCCTGCGGGTACTTACTTTTCAAATCATGCGTATATATTTATAACAACAATACTTTATGTGAAAAACATGTCAGGTCAGGCAGCATCCAAGGAACAGGAGAATCGACGTTTCGGGCATAAGCCCTTCTTCAGGAATGAGGAAAGTGTGTCCAGCAGGCTAAGATAAAAGGTAGGGAGGAGGGACTTGGGGGAGGGGCTTTGGAAATGCGATAGGTGGAGGGAGGTCAAGGTGAGGGTGATAGGCCAGAATGAGGTGGGGGCGGAGAGGTCAGGAAGATGATTGCAGGTAACACATTTTCAGCTCTGATCTCCAGCATCTGCAGCCCTCACTTTCTCTCTGTGAAAAACATGTGTCTGGCATCAAGATAATTGTACTTTCTGTTTTCATATCGGGGTTCTAATTTAAAGAGTAGTCAAATCTTTTGTTATTCAATTAGATTAAAAATCTTAGAGATCCCTTGTTCAAAGATATTCACCAATGAGGATATACAATAAAGAAGGTGGTTAAATTGAAGAAAGACTTGATCTCATTGGCAGAATGTAGACAATTCTGGACTTTCTGCTTTGTGTTATGAAATTACTTGGCCTCAGCACAATGGAGCATTTGGCCTGCTTTGGTGAGGCCATATCACTTTTTCATGAGTTCAGTCAACAATCTCAGATATAAACAGAAACCTGATAAGATGGACATATATCTTATGTTGTCTGGAAAACCAATGACTTGTGCTATATATAGAACCATACATACAGCATTTTACCTGTGCTAATTAACAAATAGCTATCCAAATTGTCTTACTCCTCTGCTGTTTAATTCTATCCCTCTAAACCTTACTGCAACTGCATTTGCAAGTTATCACTGAACCTGAATCTACTGCTCTTTCCAGATCACAACAATTTACATTATAAATCTTTTTGTAATCTTATATGTATTTGTATGTTCTCATTTACTGCCTGTGATCAGTAATATCAGTTATATTTGTTTAAAGTTAAAAATCACACAACACCAGGTTATAGTCCAACTATAAATATATAGCAACTATAAATATATAGCAACTATAAATTCTGTGTTTTACAATTGTGTACTCCGCAACCATCTGATGAAGGAGCAGCGCTCTGAAAGCTAGTGCTTCCAATTAAACCTGTTGGATTATAACCCCTGGTGTTGTGTGATTTTTAACTTTGTACACCCCACTCCAACACCAGCATCTCCAAATCAGTTATATTCGTGTGTAAGACGTATGTGTATTTTTAACCTTCAAAGTGAGTGTCCCCATTAAATAATTTCAGCAGCTAGTTTGTTGTGAGTTTCTAATAATAAAGGTTATATAATTTCATTCATTTACCCTGAAATAGTGCAATGTTTCTCTCACTCATCTTACACTCACATTCACACACACAAAGGTTGGTTACAGATAAATGTGATATACTGTTTTGTTATAACTATTTGTTAAAATTATTTCAGTTCCTTTTGTGGCAAACCTATAGTTTCTTAGATGAAGTGAATACTTTAAAGTTTAAGTGAATGCTTTATAGAGTGATGCAAGGTCCCTTGCAGTCAAATTTCGAGGAGGTTGGATCTCAGGTGAATTTGTTGAGAAAGTTGAGGGAGTCCACTTTGTTAGGAGCACTCACTTATGAGGTAATGCAATTTATTACTTTTGCTACTTAGATGACTTGCTTTATGGCTTTCGATGGAACATTTCATCCACAAACTACTTCTTATTGATTTAAAAATAGACAACAAAAATGGGAGGTTCCCTCTCTGTTTAACTTCCACAAGTTCAAAGTCCTTTTTTTAAAATACAGGATGGTGTGTGCATGTTGATTACACTTCTCATGTTGTTGCTTAACAATCTGAGGTTCACCATTCTAGATTGGTTGAGCGAAATCATGACAATACAAGAGAAGATTGATAGGACCCATTCATATCCATCTTGCACACATCACATTTGATGTTCCCTTTTGTCAAAGATAAAACAGAGTCAGGTCAAGAATTCAACTTGCTGATCCATCTTTAAACAAAGACATGTATGAATTTCTTAGTTAGCCATGAATTATGAATTCACAGCAGACTTAGGACTCTATGACAAATACCAAAGGTCATATGATTTGTAGTGACCATTTTAATAGTCAATTGTTTCCAGTTTTAAAAGTATTAAATGAAAGTACATAATATATTCTGGCATAGGACAGAAGAAATTGTGTCAATATATCTTCTGACATGCTAAATTATTTCTGTGTATCAGCAGCTATCTACTAAAAATGCATTATTGTAAATCTCTCTTCACAGACATTTCTCTTTTTGTTCATGAATTGATTTAGTCATAAATCAGTGCAGAAGTTTACAACTGCAAAATTCTGAAAATTAATTTGGAAGATCCTCACAATCTTTGAGTAAGTAAATAGAATACATATTGTGGCTTTTCTGCAGGTATTTTGCACAGCTCTGTTTCAGTAGCCAAAAGTAGCCACAGCATTAGTTTCCACATGAACTTTACTTGATCTCTACCTCTCTTTCCATCTTTGACATATTGCATAAAACCTAAATCATTCAGCTACCTTTTGGCCTCCTGCTCATCCTCTTTAGTATGAAAGTTGGCTCCAAAGTGCCATTTATTTGTTTTATTAGGCCATGGGTGATTTATAAACGCAAATTGTTGTTGTTGTTGATGATGGAAACTCTGGCCTGAATTGATCATGTTTCAATGTCTTATCTTCTAAAACTCTAAGGTTAAATCATATGATATTTTGGCTAAGTGTCGAGTTTCACGAAATATTTCTCTTTGCGAGGACTAGCAAATTTTCTTGCACTATCCTCCCAAACTAATCTCATTAAACATCTACCCTACTCTACAGAGATGCTCTCATCTGATACTAGCCCAGGTCGACCACCCACAGTAGCCAGAAGAAGTCACCAATGCCTGGATATCCAGAATGAACTTACATCCCTGGTGATGTTGCCATCCTTAAAATGCCTTTGTGCATCCAGACAAACACCGCATGGTTCCTGGCATGTACCAGATAGGACCAAAAAGGGGAAATCAGCATGTCACATTGTGTACAGGAATCTGGAGGTCATGGTGCAGAGGAGGCAAATCCTCTTCTCGCGGGACATTCAGAGCAAGTTTGTAATACCAGGCCTTTCCAACCCAGTTCCACAGTTGCCAGCAAGGTCAGTGCAGACTCAGCTATCTAGAGGAATGCCCAGCTGTGTCAGAAAATGATCAATGTGCTTCTTGGATTTACTGGGTAAGTGCCACCATTTACTTTCTGCAACTGTGCACTCTGTCTATCTCTACTACTGCACACACCTCCCAGCAAGTCTCATGCTCTACCACTCTCACTACTGCAGGCCAAATCTTCCCTCACTTACTGCTTCCTACCTCAACCTCCACATTACTAACCCTGCATGGCCTGTGTCCTGCCACACAGAAGACCTCACTACTTTTCCTCAGACTGTGCCACCCATTTACATTTCTTTTAATCCCTCTACTCAAACCCTCTACTGGTGATGACTAGCTGTTGTGCAAGATGCACTGCAAGAACTCATTGAAGTTTCTTGGACCGCACTTGCCGATCTAACAACCTTTACTGCATCAAAGGACAAGGAGACAGGTGCTTGGTAACACCACCATCTGCAAGTTTCCCTCCAAGTCCTATACCATCCTGACTTGGAAATAGATCCCTGTTACTGCATTTTCACAGGGTCAAACCTTCCTCACAAACAGTACTGTGGATATAACTACACCGCACATACTATAGTAGTTCATGTCAACAGCTCACAGAACCATAGTAAATAGGTAGGCCATTTAGCCTTTTAAGTCAATCTGCCATTAATTATGAGTATGGCTGATCATCCAACTCAATAGCTTGCTCCTGCTTTTTCCCCATATCCTTTGATCCTTTTCGAAATTTTTTTTTTTCTGTTTTTGCCTCTGATTTACAGCATCCGCAGATCCTTCTGATTAGATTACTTACAGTGTGGAAACAGGCCCTTCGGCCCAACAAGTCCACACCGACCTGCCGAAGCACAACCCACCCAGACCCATTCCCCTACATTTACCCCTGCACCTAACACTATGGGCAATTTAGCATGGCCAATTCACCTGACCTGCACATTTTTAGACTGTGGGAGGAAACCGGAGCACCCGGAGGAAACCCACGCAGACACGGGGAGAACGTGCAAACTCCACACAGTCAGTCGCCCGAGGCGGGAATTGAACCCGGGTCTCTGGCACTGTGAGGCAGCAGTGCTAACCACTGTGAAATGTAGGAGCAATTTGCACAGGCTCACCACACCCTAGCTGAAGGTGTTTTTCCACATCTCAGTCCTAAATGACTTATTCTGTGTCCTTAGATTGTGACCCCTGTAACGGGACTCCCTGCCATCGGGAACAGCCTTCCTGCACTTACCCTATATGGTCTCTTTGAATTTTATAGGTTTCTGTAAGATCGCCCCTCATTCTTCTGAACTCCAGTAAATATTATTCTACATGATTCAACCTCAGCTCAGCCGTCAGTTCTGGCATCCCAGGAATTTGTCTGGTGAACCTTTGCTGCACTCCCTCCACAGCAAGAACATCTTTTCTCAGATAAAGAGACCAAAAATACGCATAATATCCCAAATGTGGTCTCACCAAAGCCCTGTACAATTGCAGCTAGACATCCCCACTCCTGTGCTTGTATCCTTTAGCTATAGCACCAATGTACATTTGCTTGCATTACCATCTCGGTACCATCCTTATCTTCAGTGATTGGAGTGTGAGGACACTGAGGCCTTGTTGCATATTCCCTCTCTTAATTTATAGCCAATCAGATATTAATCAGCTTTTTTTTATACTAAAGTGGAAAAGCTCACATTTATCCACATCATGCTGCATCTGCCATGCATTTGCCCACTCACTCAGCCTGTCCAAATCACACTGAGGCAACTCTGCATTCTCTTCACAGCTCACCCACCCACTCAGCACTGTGTCATCTGCAAGGTTGGAGACATTACATTTAGTTCCCTCATCTAAATCATTAATATATATTGTAAATAGCTGGGCTCCTTCACTGATCCCTGTGGTACCCTACTAGTCACTGCTTGCCATTCAGAAAAAGACCTATTTATTCCTACTTTTGCTTTCCTATCTGCCAACCGGTTTTTCTATCCATCTCAATCCACTCCATCAATCCAAAATGCTTTAATTTTACACATTAATCTAGGACTTTGTCAAAAGTTTTCTGAAGTCAAAATAAACCATATTCACTGGCTTCCCCTCATCAAATTTACTCGTTATCACATTGAAGAATTCAAGTGGATTTGTCAATCATGATTTCCCTTTCATGACTCTATACTGACTGTGTCTAATCCTGCCACTTTTTTCCAAGCGTTCAGCTACTAAATCTTTTATAATGGACTAGCATTTTCCCCACTAACGACGTCAGGCTGACTGGTCTATAATTCCCGGCTTTCCGTCTCCCCCCTATTCTAAATAAAAGGATTACATTAGCCACCTTCCATTAGCTCAGGATCACTTTCTCAAGGGCAATTATGGGTGGGCAAAATGTGGTATGTATATAATTTATGACCGCTTTATAAAGAATATGAATTGCAGTGGATAAAATGTTTGACTTACTGCCAGTTTCTCAAGCACATTTACAATGGACAATCATTCCTGGTCCCGTCAGTGATACCCACAATTCATGGACAAATGAAAATGGACCAATTTGTATAGCAATTCATTGATTTGAATGGAAGTTACCACCAGTGTTGTGTCATTAACAAATGTGGCACACAACTTGGATTTATGATGGTTTACATGAGCACTGTGAGAAAAGTTTTCACTTCATCTTAGCATCAGAGTAAGCAAGTTTTAATTCAGAACAGAAGTCTTTTCATGTGAACCAAATAACCAATTGCTACATTTTCCCAAATCACATTGTACTAAATTTAGTAGATTTGAATTGTATGTTAATCCATTGGTTCTGTTTCTCATTGAAGAACTCTTTGTCTTTCATCGTCTGAAAAATGTGCTGACATTTCTTTAATATGTAACATATTTTATTGACAACATACATGCAAGAACGTTTGGTTAGAAGTACTGACAACTTCTTAAAAAAAATGTGTAGGCATCTTTCTTGAGTAGAAAAAGCTGTGATTACTCTCCCCACAACTAAACATTTTACATGTAGAAAGATTTCAAATGTGGTCACACCAACTCCAACTCAACAGAAAGAAAATTGAAACGCAGATTTTCTGAAGATCACGCCAGCTCGTTTTTCACCACTGGGAACTTCATATTAGATTGCGAAACAAGATAAACTACAATTCTTAAATATAAAAGGCCGGGCTGATTTTAACCCTAGCCACCTAGCAGAAATTGAGAGAGCAGATAAAATCAGGCATTTTAATTACTCGGTCAGAGTTTGATTTTAACCATCATTTCCAATATTATCTAGAAGATCTCTACTGACCAATGATGCACCATATAAATAGAAGGCTACAGGAATTAATGGGAAATGACATTCTATCTCATCCTATTTTAATAAAATAAATTATCCTAAGGAGTATTCTGTATGTTACAGAAGTACTGTGAGAAAGAATGCATATAGCACTAACCTATGTAAGTACGTATTGGTCAGATGACTAAAAAGCTAGTCAAAGAAGTAGATTTTAAAGAGTGCCATGAAGGAGGAAAGTGAGATAGAAAGGGGAAGGTTGCAAAAAAGGAATACTCGAATTTAGGGCCTTGAAACCATAGCCAACAATGTGGAAGAATACACATTAGGGGTATATAAGAAGCCAGGATCGGATTAATTCAGACACTTGGAAGATTGTAAGGCTGGAGGAGATTTCAGACATGGGCAGGGGCAAGGCCATGAAGGAACTTGAAAACAAAGATGAGAATTTTAATATAAAGACCTTGCTTAATCCGGAGCTGATGTAGTTGAGCTAATAGAGAACATGGTTTGTTGTGCACTCGGTCATAGCAACAAGGCTTTTGGTGACCTCAAGTTTGTAGAGAGTAGAATGTGGGAGGCCAGCCAGAGATGTATTGGAATAATTAATTCAGCTAATTGAAAAAACTCGACAGAGGCTGGTATTCTGTAACCAAGGCACTCTTTATTTGCATGTGGAAAGACCTTGACTCTGATCCAGCTTCCTCTGAGCTAGCTCTCAGAGTGAACAGAACCTCTGTAACTCCTGTTTATATCTGTCAGCTAGGTCTCCCTGATTGGACCAGATTTACAGCCCAATTCAAGGATCTCATAGTCTATGAGGTTCACCTGGCTGACCTTATTATGAGTAGTACATCCCTCTGCATCTTAGTCTGATAACATAGGCCAGTTCTTTTCTTTTATAACTCCTCCTGGGTCATTTTAGCACTGGGTCAGATTCCTCCAACTCTGCGTCTGATATGGTGGTCTGTAACACATTGTAGCTCGCCTCTTATGCCGGAGTGTCTCGGAAGAAATTCATTCTCCTCTTCAGGGAGCAAAGCCATCAAGGAGGTGACATTCGCTGTGTTTATCTCAGAGTCCAAGATATCTTCAACACTTGACAGAAAGGGAGAACCCATGGGTTCTGGAACAGTCAGAAAGGCTGTTGAGGAGCCGGGCATGTTTTGCTCCTGCACCGTTTGTGGGTTTGCAGCTCTTATATGGTCCATGTGCTCGTTCAGGACTGCCGCACCTCCCAATAATTTTTATGTCACTGGATCTGACCTCATGTCAACCATGCCCACCCATGGAGGGCCATCCCTGTGGTTCCTATACCAAACTTCATCCCTTGAAGTAAAATATCTCTCTCACTTAGCAGCGTCTTGTTTTCCTGATGCCAGTTCACCACCCCCCACCTCGCCGCCCCCTCCCCCACCCAGATTTAACCTGTTGAGGAGTATTCTACCCATTAGAATCTCTACTGGAGTTATCCCTGTAGTTGCATGAGGGGTAGTCCTATAATCAATTAGGAACCGGGACAATGTGGTATCTAGTAAAGATGTAGGCAGTTTCTTTAAGCCTACCTTTGGACTGCTCTTTCTGCCAGACCATTGGATGATGGATGGTACGGAGCTGTCCTGCTATAACAAATACTATTTGACTTTAGGAAATACTCAAATTCCCGGCTGGTAAACAATGGCCCATTATCTGTGACCATCACTACCAGGAATTTGGATGTTGCAAAAGATGTTCACAATTTTTCTATCATTGTCCCATGTTTGACAAATAAACTGTATGCCATCCAGCCATGTTGAGTAGGCAACCACAATAACTAAGAACATCAAACCAATGAAAGGACCTGCATAGTCAACATGTAACCAAGTTCAGGGTTTAACAGGCATGACAATGCTGATCCTTTAACAAGGTTATGCTGCTCTTGTTTTTTTTTAGAGAGATCATAAAAGACACAGACTCCAAAAAGTCTGAGTTGAAGGGTTTTAGGGCTGATTTGATTATAGCTAACAGATACTGCCTCAGGCGAAAGGCTTTTAAATTAAAAAAAACTTGTATCATGAAAGGGGAATGGCTAGTTCTCCCAGTTCAGCTTTTCTCTGGTTTGATTTGGTTTTAGCTCAGTAGTGTTCTGAAGCTGCTGGACCCAAAGAAGCAGATCCAGGCTGGTTTCTCTCCTGTAACACCCTGGGTTTGATTTTACCTTTGGTGCCGAGGGGTGTTTATGGGGATTGTTGCAAGTATTGGGAACAGCACCGTTAAATTGGGATGATCTGTTGGGTTTTCAGATAGGTTATGTTATTCAGTATTCTGTTCTCCTGTTTGTGTTTCATTGGTAATCTTGTAAATAAATTCTGTTTTGGTTAAAACTAAGTGATTTGACCAGTGACATCACTTCTGAAATATTCACTTTACAGTTGCCAAAAATAACTAGCAAAGTTAGGTCTGGGCTACTTTCTTGAAATGTTTTGAGGGGGTCTGGCCTGGTACATTACACCAGCCATTCCCACAAATGTGGGGGAGATACTGGCGGTAGTTTATGTCCTTATTGGCACTCTGGGTACAGCCCACCAATGCATCTCTGTCTGCTTCTATTCCTGCTCACCAAGCATAAGTCTCACCAACATCTTCATTTTGGAAATGCCTGAATGACCCTGGTGGAGTTCAGCCAGTTATCGAATGACCCTGGTGGAGTTCAGCCAGTTATCTGGCAGCGACCTTTGCTCAGGACAATTAAATTTGCTTCCCCTGCCCCTCCTCTACCCTATGGTGATCTGTCTGTCCGGGTCCAAAAATGTTTCAATTTTGGTCATGATGGCCCTTTGGTTACTCCCAACCCCACCCAGTTGTTTCATTTTGCCTGAACTGGATCTTACGTGCCCAAAATTTGATATTGTCAGTTGAATTTCTGCACCTCTTTTAAATATTCTAAGTGGCTTGTCCCTCAAATATTTGAACAGTGTAGATAAAGATAAACTATATCCATTTATGTCACTGGATCTGACCTCATGTCAAATTTAATTGTCCTGAGCAAAGGTCGCTGCCAGATAACTGGCTGAACTCCACCAGGGTCATTCAGGCATTTCCAAAATGAAGATGTTGGTGAGACTTGGAGATTCCAAGAGGCATTATTTGAGAATTAGGGCCAGACCATTCAAAAGAGATTTAGGAATCACTTCGACACATGAAGGGTGGTAGATGTTTGGATCTCTCTTCCACACATGACAATGGATGTGAGATAATTCCACAGAGGCTGGTATCCTGTCACTAAGTCACCCTTTATTTACACATGAAAATCCTTGGCCTGGATCCAGCTTCCTCAGAGCCAGCTCACAGAGTGAACATCTCTGACACTCCTTGTTTTTTTGTTTTCTTTTTTTATATAAACCTCCACACTACCGCCTAAGTGCGGTAGTGCTTATTTTATCCCCAGCACCCATGGTGTGTGTGTGCAGGTGTGAGACACAGTGAGAGATACAAAGTGCACAAATCTTTATTCAAATTCCACCACCAGGAAGATAGGAAAACACCCGGGTGGCCAGTGACAAACACTGCCCTTCACATCAAAGGGCAGTGCTGTGTGATCAAAACAGTGAAGGGGAGGGTAGGGACTAAATCAAAATAGAGTTGGAGGGAGAAATAATGCACTCCACTCCCTGCGGCGCCCACCTCTCCCTGAACAACTACAGGGTGTTGGTCGACACCGCGTGCTCCTTCTCCAAGGACACCCGGGCTCTAACGTAAACACTCCTGTTTATATCTACCAGCCAGGGCTCTCTGATTGGACCAGGTTAACAGTCCTCAATTAGGAAACTTATATTCTATGAGGTCCACCTGGTTGACCTAGTTACAAAAACAAAGCAATGAATAATGGATTAAAAAGCAAATGAGCTGAGGCAGAGGTGGAGTCAGTTGATATTGTGAAGGACATAGGTGTTCTGACTGATGGTTTGAGCACAGAGTTCTGGGAAAAATGGACATAGACTTGGAAGGTGGCAACTTGTTCAAGGACTTTGGATAGGAAAGGCAGGTCAAAGATGGAGTAGTAGTTTTCAAGAGTGATGGGGTCAAGGGTAATTCTTGAGGAGAAGGGTGATGATGGTAGATTTAAAGGCTGAGAGAGTCAAAACCTAAAGAGAGAACTTTTGATAATATCAACCAACCTGGAGATCCTATTAGGCAGTAATCATATTAGTAAGAATTGGGTTGAGATGGAAAAAGGTGAATTTCTTGGACAAGATAAACTCAGAGAGGGCATGAGGAGGAGATAGAAACTAGACAAAGATGGGAATTCAAGGTTAGGCCAAGAGGAAACTTTAGACGATGTTTGGCTCAGTGGGTAGCTGGAAGAGGCTGAACAGAGGGATTTGTTGTTAGTCACAACAGGTTTCAAGTTTCTCAAAAGTCAGCTCCAGGCTGACCCTTGTGTAATGTGCAGTGTTTCATGATGACAGTGAGAAGCAAAATTGGTTTATCTGGCCTAGCCAGATCTGGAGACAGATTAAGTTATTTGCGTTTTTCTTTCAAGATTATGTTTTGTATCTCTAACGCAGTGGAGATGAGGAAGCGACCAGTGTGGGACATAATAATGGTTTTGTTGGGAATGATGACAAAAGCAAAGGTGAGGACACTGTTGAGCAAATCAGCAATTGAGAGAAATTGTGGAAAATGAAGGGCCAAAGGCTAGCCAACTGGAGTAAATTGGCTATAACTTTGCAGTCTTCCACAGGCTCAGGGGTGGTGCCAAAGGACTGGAGAAATACGAATGTCATGGCCTTGTTCAAAAAAGGTGTGCAAAGATAAGCCCAGCAATAGCAGGCTAGACAGTTTAATGGTGGTGGGGTGAGTGGGGGGGGAGGGTGCTTCAAGACATGATTATTTGGGGAAATTTTAGTAGGCGTTTGCTCAAATGCAGGTTAAATAAGGAAAGCTAGCACGGATTTAGACTCCAAACGGACCAAGGGCTATGGTGAGAGAGCAGGAGTACAGTTGAAACCGACGACCAAAAATTATGGTATTGAATGGGAAGGCAGGATTGATGCATTGAATAGCTTACTCCTGTTCCTATTTTCTATGTTTTCTGTTTGTAAAGCGCAAAGAGCAACAACCTGCTGGAGTTCTTGATGAAGTAATACAGATAATTAGGTAAAAACAATGACTGCAGGTGCTGGAAACCAGATTCTGGATCAGTGGTGCTGGAAGAGCACAGCAATTCAGGCAGCATCCGACGAGCAGCAAAATCGACGTTTCGGGCAAAAGCCCTTCATCAGGAATAAAGGCAGAGAGCCTGAAGCGTGGAGAGATAAGCTAGAGGAGGGTGGGGGTGGGGAGAAAGTAGCACAACACCATTAAGCCAGCGGATAAAGGGGGCGCAGTGGTAGTCTGGCGCACTGACTTCTACACAGCTGAAGCCAAACGCCAACTCGAGGACACCTCTTCCTACTGCCCCCTCAACCATGACCCCACCCCCCATCACCAAACCATCATCTCCCAGACCATACAGAACCTCATCACCTCAGGAGATCTCCCACCCACAGCTTCCAAACTCAAAGTCCGGGAACCCTGCACTGCCCGGTTCTACCTCCTTCCCAAGATCCACAAGCCTGACCACCCTGGCCGACCCATTGTCTCAGCATGCTCCTGCCCCACTGAACATATCTCTACCTACCTCGACACTGTCCATCCCCCCTAGTCCAGGAACTCCCCACATACATTC
>NC_057727.1:25699556-25726674 GCF_004010195.1 Chiloscyllium plagiosum
TCAGGCTCACTGCCTTTATTCCTGATGAAGGGCTTTTGCCCGAAACGTCGATTTTGCTGCTCATTGGATGCTGCCTGAACTGCTGTGCTCTTCCAGCACCACTGATCCATAATATAGATAATTGATGAGTTTGATGTGCTGTCAATGGACTTCCAAAAGGTATTTAATAAAATACAAATCAACAGACTTGTGGGCAAAGTTGTAGCTTATAGAATAAAAGAAAAGTAGCAATATAATTACAAAATTAGCTGAGTGAAAGGAAACAATGAGTGGTGGTGGATGTTTTTCAGATTGGAGGAAGATTTGCACACGGGTCAGAGTCAAAATTTTAATTGATGTTAGTAACCTTCATACTGGTCTACAGAGTGAAATTTCAAAATCTGGGGATAATACAAAACTAGAAAACATTGTGAAGTGTAAGGAGGACATTGTAGAACTTCAATAGGAGATGGACAGGTTCGTTGAATCGGCAGACATCTGGCAGACGAGGTCAAAACAGAGAAATGTGAAGTGATTGATTTTGATAGAAAATGCACAGAGTGACAACATAAAATAAAGGGTGCAGTTATAAAGTGTGTGCTGAAACATCAGGGCCTAGATAAGTAATAAAATAAAAACTGCCGTTACTAGAAATTTGAAACAAAAGCAAAATGCTGAAGAAACTCAGCAGGTCTGGCAGCATCTGTAGAGAGAAACACAGAAGTAACATTTTGAAAGCCATGACTCTTTGTCAGAACACTGATAATCGGATATAGGACCTAGATGAACACCCCTCCCACTCTCCAATCAACCCCACCGCCTTGTGGCCCAACATTTCAACTCCCCCTCCCACTCTGCGGAGACATGCAGATCCTGGGCCTCCTCCACTGCCGCTCCCTCACCAGCCGATGCCTGGAGGAAGAACACACCCTCTTTTCTGACCGCTCACCTTCATCCCCACCTCCATCCACCCATTATACTCTTTGCTACCTTCTCCCCTCCCCCCCCTTCCCCCATTTACCTCTCCACCATGGAGGCTTCCTGCCTCTAATCCTGATGAAGGGCTTTTGCCCGAAACGTCGATTTTCCTGCTCCTCCGATGCCGCCTGACCTGCTGTGCTTTTCCAGCACCACTCTAATCTAAACTCTGGTTTCAAGCATCTGTAGTCCTCACTTTTGCCTATATGCATAAATTATTGCAGGTGACAGGATAGATTCAGAGTGATCAATAATGAATACAGGATTTGAGGCTTTATGAATAGGAACATCAGGTAGGAAAAGAAGTTAAGTTAAAACTGTATGAAACACTGGTGCAACCTCAACTGAAGTATTCCGTTTAGAGAGGATGAGTACTAAGGCATTAGTGTACAGAAAAAACTCATGGGAGTTGTCCCAGAGATGAGGAACTTCAGTTGCATAAATTGGAGAAGGATGCAAATTTCTTTGAGCTGAAAATGTGTTGCTGGAACAGCGCAGCAGGTCAGGCAGCATCCAGGGAACAGGAGAATCGACGTTTCGGGCATAAGCCCGAAACATCGATTCTCCTGTTCCCTGGATGCTGCCTGACCTGCTGCGCTGTTCCAGCAACACATTTTCAGCTCTGATCTCCAGCATCTGCAGACCTCACTTTCTCCGCGAATTTATTTGATGCAATCTAAGAGGTCTGGACAGGATCAATAAGACTAAAATTATTTCCATTGGTGCAAGGATAGAGAACAAAAGGACACAGATTTAAATTAATTGGCAAAAGGAATAATAGTAACATGAGGAAAAATATCTTGACAGCACGAGTGGTTAGAATCTTGAATGTAATACTTGATAGTGTGGTGGAGACATTCAAAAAGTAATTGGATTCTTCTCTGAAAATGAAGAGTGTGCAGGGCTGCAAAGTGAACTTAGGTGAGTTAACTTGCTCCAATGGAGAGCCAGTGTGGACATAATGGACTGGTTGGCTATTTTGTGTGCGGTTATCTCTCATGCTTTTGTGTAACTTTTTGTGATAATTCTTTTCTGTATCAATAGAAGCCTGAGATGGTTTTTATGATATTCCTTGATGTTGGGTTGAAATTTCCACAAATGTTTTACAGTTATTTTCTGACTTTACTATTCCCCATTTGAAATAAGTGTACAATTTCATTCCTTGTGTACCTTTTCTCATAAAACCCTAACCGGACCATTGCACTGAAATCAATGTATCGATACATTCATATAAAAAAGGAAACCTGATTGCATCTCAGTTGAAGCCTGTGTGTTGAAGCTGGTGTGACTTGTTGCCAGATTCATTAATGGATAGAGCACATTCACCAAATTAAATATATAAAACTTTTCTTATAGTACCAATAGCCCTCCACACTTCCCAAAGGAAGTCATGGCTTCCTCACATCCAGGATTCCCATTACCTTTCAGGACCTTTCTGAAGCATTATGACTGCCACTTAGGCCCAAGAAGTGGGTCTGTAATATTTAAATAGCCCGGTGACTAAAAATACCTTATGGCCTAATCTAGACTGGAAGAACACAGCAAGCCAGGCAGCATCAGGAGGTGGAGAAGTCAATGTTTTGGGTATAACCCTTCTTCAGGATTAATCTTGAAAACCTAAGACTTGCTTGTGGTTAAAATTGATCCAATAAGGTAAAGGTGCCAGAGTCCTACTGGACCATAGCTTATAACTCTGTCATGAGAGAGAGAGAGAGAGAGAGAGATATCTGGTGCTGGTGTAACCTGAGGGTTGCCATGCCTCAGGTGACGGGAGAAGTTGAGAAGGAAAATCCTTCATGGTGACCTCAGCTAATATAGGAATTGAACCAATAATGTTGGTATCACTCTACATCATAAAAGAACCATCCAGCCAACTGAGCTAACTAATTCCTGTTGAGCCAATGGTGTAAATCAAAATGATAAATCACACGCAAATCCCACCAATAAGAATTGTAGCTCTGACTTCTAGCCTGCCTGTGTGCTGCAATGATGGATGAAAGTTTAATGTAGTTTCCTGTATCACTGTAGCACCAGAAAGTTTAACAGTATTATGATTTTTGAAGGCCGTTTTGTTTAGATATTTCAAGTGGTATTGATGAAGAATATTCATTTGCAAAGATGACAAATGTTACCACTCCCTGTTTCCAGTCAGAATCTTAAATGCAAAATATATTAATGGCCTGTAATCTTAAATCAGGGAACACTGGTCATTACATTTCAAACTTAAGTGAACTCCTTTCTTCAAACACTGGGTTGGTTTTCCTATCATGCTGTAAGTCACATACCACAGACAAGGTCATCTCTTTCTTTCCAGGTCATTGAAGGAGAAATGTTCTATCGATCTCAGTGCTTTAGTTGCACACAGTGCTTTGTAAATAAGTGAAATCTCCATTTCAAAAGGATTTTTTAACTTAGACGTAAAACATGTACAAAGATTGTTCAGAATTGCAGAGTCTGGGCAAATTCAGCATACACAAAAGACATGATTACAAAGCTATAATCTAATTAGTAAGCTTAGAAATTATGAGGAATTTGACTAAGTAGATTAATAATTGTCATACAGATCCAAGATAAAGTTACAGACTTGAAATTGTATATTGTATTGCTCACTATTATAATTGACGTATTTTAACTTTAATGTGCCAATTTATATTTGCTATTTGTTGAAGCAGATAGCGTCATTGTAATGTGAAACTTTTAGAAATACTAAGGACTGTCAAAGCGCTTTCTATATTTCTAAATGAATGGCAATGAGAGTGCTAATTAATGAGATTACAGGAAAATATTTAAATGCAGTGCCATTCTTGCAGGCTTGCCATGAAATCAACAGGAATCTCTATATTCAGGATGTAATTCTGTAAAATATGTTTTTTTGTAATTTTTATATGTATTTGTACATGTGTATTTATTGTTTATCTCGTAATTAAAAGTATGATTTTGTTTGCTGTTGCAATTTGTGAAAATATTTCTCAGAAACAAAATGAACAAAAGCAGAAAGCCAGTTATGGAATTTAATTGTATACTGGGATTCAAAGCAATTTTCAAACAATTTAGCCCCTTCTTCCAGTCATGAGAAACCGTCTGCAGTAGATCCATAACTCCTTCAGTTCCACACTGGACTCTGCTGCTGCTTCGGAGTCTATTCTATTTGCTGTTTGGCTCTTACTTTTTCTGGTGCATCATTTTTTTTTCAATGATAAGAGTTATGCTCTAAGGAAGGGTCACTGGACCCGAAATGTTAACTCTGATTTCTCTCCGCAGATGCTGCCAGACTTGTTGAGCTTTTCCAGCAATTTCTGTTTCTGTTCCTGATTTCCAGTATCTGCAGTTCTTACATTTTTATAAGAGCTAAGATGCCTAGCCATCACATGTTATCAGTTATTTGCACTGTCACAGTGACATTCCCCATTGCTGCCAATTCCACTCAGAAGGGACTTTAATATACAATTGATATGTCAGATATTAAGGCATATCATATTGACTGTTTTAATTTAAATTGTAAATGGCAGGTATTTTAGAGTCAGAGAGGCATACATCACAGAAGTAGACCCTTCGATCCAACTTGACACTGCCGACCAGGTTTCCTAAATTGTACTAGTCCCATTTGCCTGGATATCCCAATAAATCTTTCCTATCCATGCACATGTCCAAATGTCTTTTAAATTTTGTAATTTTACTTGCCTCTCCCACTTCCTTTGGCAGCTGCACCTGCTGTGTGAAAATGTAGCCCATCAGATTTCTTTTAAATCTTTCCTCTCTCAACTTAAACCTGTGTCCTCAAGTTTTGAACTTGCCTATTCTAGGGAAAAGATCTTGGCTTTTCACCTTATCTATGCCCGTTATGATTTTATAAACCTCTATTACGTCACCCTCGGCCTCCTACACCTCCCAGCCTATCCAGCCTTTCCTTATAATTTAAACCTTCCGGTCTCAGTAATGTCCTTGTCAATCTTTTTTGCAGTCTTTCCAATTTAATAGTGTCCATCCTATAGCAGGGAGATGAGAATTGTACACAATATTCATTAATCTCAAGATGGCGGCAGCGGAGAAAGCAGTCTCTGGGCTCCTGTACCTGGGCATGTTCTCTTTGCATTTTTTTTCTGTTTCTTTTTCCTTCTTCATCTTTTTTTCTGAAACGTACCTGATGAAGAGAGCTTGGAAAGGTGGCAACAATGGGTTCCGGAGACATGGCAGTGTCTTCATAGGCAGCTTGGCTTCAGAGATGGTTGGTCAAAGATGGTCGGTTAGATGTGAAACCTGGAGTGGAACTCTTGCTTCCGCATGGAGTGGACTCTGGCAGTGGCGTGGCATGGGCTGGAAAGCCTGGAGTGGGACTCAGGCAGTGGCATGGCATGGGCTGGGAAGCTGGGACTGGGACTCTGGCATTGGCATGGCATGTGTTGGGAAGCTGGGACTGGGACTCTGGTGGTGGGACAGGGACTCTGGCATTGGCATGGTGTGGGCTGGGAAACCTGGACTGTGACTCTGACAGTGGCTTGGTGTGGGCTGGGAAGCCAGGAGTTGGTCTGTAGCAACAGAGAAGGAAAAGCTGCTGTCTTTATTTTATTATTTTATCCTGAGTTAACTGATAAAGGAAAGTGTACCAAAGACCTTCTTCAATTTTCTTCAACCTAAGCAATTGTTCTGTTCCGGTATAAGACAGTTCCTTCTGATAAATGTGTGAAGTGTTGTTCTCTCATTAATGACTGTGCAAATAAAGACTGCATCAGACTATAACTGTAATGTAATGTTGTCATTTATCTCAAGAGGGTTGGAATGTAAAAGCAGCGATGTGCTACTGAGAAATTATAAAGCTCTAGTTAGGCCCCATTTAGAACACTGTGTCCAGATTTGGGCCCTGCACCTCAGGAAGGACATACTGGCACTGGAGCGTGTCCAGCGGAAATTTACACAGATGATCCCTGGAATGGTTGGCCTAACATACGATGAACGGCTGAGGATTCTCGGATTATATTCATTAGAGTTTAGAAGGTTGAGGGGAGATCTAATAGAAACTTAGAAAGGGTAGACGCTGGGAAATTGTTTCTGTCAGGTGCGGTTACTAGGACTTGTGGGTGCAGCCTTAGAATTAGAGAAGGGTCAATTTAGAACGGAAATGAAGAGACATTTCTTCAGCCGGAGAGCGGCGGGCCTGGAATTCATGGCCACAGAGCGCAGAGGAGGCTGAGATGTTAAATGTCTTCGAGGCAAAGATTGATAAATTCTTAATCTTGTAAGGAATTAAGGGATATAGGGAGAGTGCGGGTAAATGCCATTCAAATGCTCATCAGCCATGATTGAATGGCAGAGTGGACTCGATGGGCTGAATGGCCTTACTTCCACTCCTATTTCTTATGGTCTAATGGAACAAAAAGAAAAATTGCCGGAGAAACTAATCAGGTCTGGCAACATCTGTGAAGAGAAAAACAGAGTTAGCATTTTAAGTCCAGTGACTTTTCATCAGAACTGAAGGCAGCTGAGAACTGGTATTATATGTGCTCATGAAGGGTGTGAGGGAAAGATGGGTGTTTGTGGTTTGAGGAAGGAGTGAGTCAAAAAGCTGGAAACAATGCCCAGAGAGGGAAAGTGAGAGAGAGAGAGAGAGAGAGAAGGGGAAACAGACAAAGGTATTGCTCATGATAAACCAGAAGAGTGATAAATGTTGGGTGCTAACAGGATGTGTGAATTGTTGAAATTACCCACCATTTCCCAGTTACTCTCAATTCTGATGAAGGGTCACTGGACTCAGAACATTAACCCTGTTTCCACTCCACTAATCCTGCCAGACCTGCTAAGTTTGTCCATTGTTTCCTGTAGTGATTATGATGAGGTCAGCCAGATGGACCTCCTAAAATATGAGTTCACTGATTGAGGCTGTTAATCTGGTCCAATCAGGGAGTCTTGGCTGACAGATATAAACAGGAGTGTCTCCACCAACACCCTGGAGTTGTTTAGGAAGGGGTGGGCACCACAGGGAGTGGAGTACATTATTTCCCCCTCTAACTCTATTTTGATTTAATCCCTGCCCTCCCCTTCACTGTTTGATCACGCAGCATTGCCCTTTGATGTCACTGGCCACTTGGGTGTTTCTTTTCTTCTTGGTGGTGGAAACTGAACAAAGATTCGTGCACCTTGTGTCTCTCACTGTGTCTCACACCTGCACACACACAACACGGGTGCTGGGGGAAAAAAATAAACAGAGGTGTCAGAGGTTCTGCCGACTGTGAGAGCTGGCTCTGAGGAAGCCAGACCAGTGTTAAGGACTCTTCACATGTAAATAAAAGGTGATTTGGTGATGTGATACCAATCTCTGTGGAGTTAATTCGCTTTCTGTTTTTGTTTCTGGTCTCCAGCATCCGCAGTTCTTTGTTTTACTGTGACTGTTGTGGTTTGTCCACAGTAAGAGTGTTAATGCTGCCTGAACCTGGAATCAGAGCCAACCAAGCATGAGAGAAAAGAGAAGTAACCTTTCCCAGTGGAGCCAGTTTAAGTCTTGAAACCTGAGTTTTCTTATAAACATTTAGTGAATCCAGTCTACTTTGCATTAATCTTCTCAGTTGCAAGGGCATAGTGTCACTGCAGAGAGATTACATTCATTATTTCTTACCCTAGCTGTGACTATTTCAATTATGTGCTTTTACATATTTCACGACAACGTAATATACTCCATTCTTGAAGCACTCACTGTAGATGGGAAGGAAAAAAAATACTTGCTGCAATGACTTGCCATGGTACCAATGTTTTCTGAAGGAGGGTCACTGGACTTGAAACATGAACTCTGACTTCTCTTCACAGCTGCTGCCAGACCTGGTGGGTTTCTCCAGCAATTCCTGCTTTTGTCTGTTTCAGGTCTCCCATCTCTGCAGTTCTTTGTTTTGTTTTTTTGTCAGCTCAGTGCTTGAGTACTATTAAAGAAACGTGGCTCACTTTAGAAATAGTGGTTTTTGTGACAGTGATTATTCTACTATTTGGAGCAAAAGGGAAACTCTGATGTTTTAAGTGCTCAGATGATTTTAATTTTGCTGATTACAAGGGGGAAATTAGTAGGATTGATGTCATATTTATGTAAATCTTTAATTTATGTAGTAAGTCCATCCATTTGTGACGGGTATGTTATATACTTACCATGAAATGCTTTGCAACTTCCCACTGTTCATCATGGGATGAGGACCTGACCAACTTTCCCATTTATCAAGGTTGTAACAGTTTCAGCAATTTTGGATTCTAAACTTGGACTAATTTGGTTCATTTTGACTTGTGTAGAAGTGGAAAGTATGTGACAGTGAATTAGTAGCCTGTTTCACATTTCATCTCTATTAATCTAAGAAATAATACCTTATACGTCATTTTAAACATTATTAGGGATTCTGCCTATGTACAGTTTAATTGATTGCTCCATTTATATCTTTACAAGTCTCAGGGTAATTTTAGACACATTACACTCTGGCGATTCCCTTGCTCTCTCACCAGACTATTTGTAATCTTGGCATTCTGTTCGACTCTAGGCTGAGGCTTCAACCACATGTCAATAACTTAAACCACTTATTTACATCACTGCATCATTGCCTTCCCCAGTGCCCACATCAATCCTCCACTGATGAAACCACACTTTAGTTTATTCCATATTTAGACAATTTGAATGCTTTCCTTGCCGATCTGCCATCCTGTACATCCTCTCAACTCTAACTTGTACATGCCCTGTTCAGCATTGTGGTCCACGTCTCCATACTTCCATCACTCCTATTTCCCATCTCAAAGAATCCTATTCAAATCCTTGTCCTTGTCAGTGACCTTGCATCACTTTTAGCTCTGAGCACCTCATTCTTCTGATTTTGTCCATGTGTCCCCTATCTCTCACCCCAACATCATTGTTATCTGACAATATTTTCAGAGCTTCTGTTGACTTTGTACCCTTTTAGGAATTCCCTCCTTCAATATTGTTACACATCATCTCTCTCTCCTCACCTTTGAAAGTATCCACTAAACCTACACCTTTGTGTAGACTTTTAGTTACTCCTTCTATACTCTCCCTCCCTACCTGACTTCTGTTTTCCTTTTTTTTGGATTCTAATGTTAATCATGGTAAATCTACTGTAACTAGATTAAAAGTTTTACCTTATCTTATCGTTCTCCTATTTCTTAAACATTGGAGCAGCATTTGAATACATTCACTTCAAAATTAACAATAAACTTATAATATTTGTGAGATGAAATAGATAATTATGGCATTATGGATCAAGTAATGCTGTTTTGACATTGTGATTAGATATGTAACTTTTAGTCAGCCACATTTCTGTTTAGTATTTCCGATGACTTATGTAGCCATGAATATACAATATAGTAAGGCGCATTTTTGTGACCCATCTCTTTTTCGTGTGTAGCTCTCAAATTTACTAGTGCATACAACAAGGTAAAAACAATGATTGCAGATGCTGGAAACCAGATTTTGGATTAGTGGTGCTGGAAGAGCACAGCAGTTCAGGCAGCATCCGAGGAGCAGCATACAACACACATCCTCCATTATAATGTTTAGACTCCAAAGATGTTGATCAAGATGAGCATCCTTTATGCTTATGCTTCCAGGGATAAAAAAAGGCACTGGAGTTTATATTAGGAAATAGTGCTGTTCAAATTTCCCTATAGCTAGTGAAAGAGATCAAAATACTGCACCTTTACGTTTTTCTGTCCGACTGTTGGGATTTGCCATTTTTGACCAGGGATCCCTTTAAACAGAATTTATTGATGAACTTTTAATGCAAGTGCACACCTCCATTTGGCAACTGTCCACTCTAGTATGTTTGAAGTTAGAAAGATCCAGTCAAGGGAACTTCGGATGAAGAATCATGTGCTCTGAGGTGTCAGTTGCTGGAATATTCAACACCAGGCCCTCAAGCAAAACGTTGATTTGGATTGTGACATTGAACAAAAATTACTGACTAAAGCTATCATTAATCATACAGCATAATAATCAACTAAAACATTAAACCAGAATATTATGTTTTGGGCTCTTTCCCAGTGCTCTTTATTCACTTTATTCATGTTTACTACAAAAGGCAGCCTGACCAGATTTGTTTATCTTATGAGCCGTAGTTTTACATTATTCTTAAAATAGTGCCCCAGGATGAAAAATCAAAACTGGTACCATTGGGTTCTACACATGAAACATAGTGAAACTGCCCATCCATTCCTAGAAATAAATAAAGATTAGAATAGCAGATTACAATAGCAGACTATAATAATAGGCAGAAAGAGACACAGAAATGGGATAAATCAGGTAATAAAACGACATAAATAAAAATAACAAATCTTCCTGAATTGTCATTGTTCCTTTTCTGCAGCGAGCGCTTAAAATTCCATTGATGGATTTTAGTTTGCGTTTATGTTATTCTGGACTTCTTTCTCACGACAAATGCTTGGAAATTGGATTGAATCATGTGAAGTGAAAGAATGGCAAAAGACTGCAGAAATCAAATTGATCTAAGCAGTACTTGACACCCCAATTCAAAAGAGTCTTCTCTTTGAAGATCACAATCCCTCTTATCAGACAGGTAAGCCAATTTACTTCTGTATGCCTGACAGATGCAACAAGAACATTCTTGAGTGAGAAGATGTTTTTTAAAATCATAGGAAAGTTACAAAATTAATAGCTATTTTGAGAAGGGTGGACTAATTAAGGAAAGCCAGAATGGAGATTTGTTCAAGGCAAATTATATTGACCTAATTATGATTGAGGTTTCTTGATGAGATAACAGAAAGAGTTGATTAAGGTAATGCGATTGACAAGATGTATATGGACTGCCAAAAGGGGCTTTGATAGGCAGCCAGAAAATTGAAGCTGAAAATGTGTTGCTGGAAAAGCGCAGCAGGTCAGGCAGCATCCAAGGAACAGGAGAATCGACGTTTCGGGCATAAGCCCTTCTTCAGGAATTCCTGAAGAAGGGCTTATGCCCGAAACGTCGATTCTCCTGTTCCTTGGATGCTGCCTGACCTGCTGCGCTTTTCCAGCAACACATTTTCAGCTCTGATCTCCAGCATCTGCAGACCTCACTTTCTCCTCCAGCCAGAAAATTGAAGCCCATGGAATAAAAGGGAATGTGGCCACATGGATATAAAGTTGGCTGAGTGATAGAGTAATGGTATACAGTTGTTTATCAGACTGGAAAAAAGTGTAAAGTGGTGTTCCCCACAATGATTAATTCTTGATATATATTACTGTTTCAAACATGCAGGTGACACAAAACAAGGAAGCTGTGAGACTCAAAAGGACATGAACAAGCTGGTGGAATGAATAAAGCAGATGGTAGATGAAACTTAATGTTGAGAAGTATGAAGTGACATATTTTAGTAGGAGGAATGAGAAAAGGGAATATAAACTATAAAATATAAAAGATACAATTCTAAAAGACAAGCAGAGAAAGAGGAATCTGTGTGTATGCTTTCACAAATCATTGAAGTTATCAGGGCAAATTGAAAGGTTATTTAACAAGGCATTGGGGATCCTGGGTTTTATACTCTGTGGCAGTGAGAACAAAGAATAAGCAAGTTATGATACAGTTTTGTAAAACACTCGTTCAGCTTCAGGTAGAGTATTGTGTCTAATTCAGGGTACTACACTTTGGGAAGGATGTGAAGGCTTTTGAAAAAATACAGAAAAGATTTACAAGAATGCTTCTAGAAGATGAGGACTTCAGTTATGTTGATAGTTTGGAGAAGCTGGGGATTATTCTCTCTAATGAAAAGCAGGTTGGGAGAAAATTTGATAGAGGCATTCAAAATCTAAATGGAATAGGTAGAGAAAAACGTCTTTTTGGCAAAGGGTCTTGAACCAGGTGCTGCAGGAAAAGGGAACAAAATGGGATTAGCTTAATTGTTCTTGCAGAGAGCTGGTACCAACTTTACAGGCTGAAGGGCCTCCGTTAGTGCTGTGATCTTTCTATAGATTAATTAAATATCATGAATTTAATCCTAACTAACCACAATCTCATCTCAGAGTGTTGCCATTGTATGCAGAAACATTTTAACAAATGGTGTTGTTTGACCAATCAGATGTAGGACTGGAAGAGCTGAGAGACAGGTTGAGGAGAACAAGCGTGATAATGAGCCATGGCCATTGTGAGAGTGTATACAATAACTCAGGACTTGAATAGGACCATTTTAATATTGTTGGTGGATAGAAACTTAAAAGATCCAAACATGGAGGAGAAAATTGTTTAGGTCTGCACATTATCAGTGTGCTTTGAGCCAGAAGCTACTGTCCCATCAATTGTCTGAAACAGAGTCTTGGATCTTATCAGATAATTCTGGTAAGCTGCAGGCACCAATCAGGTATTCAAATGCAAATCATTGGTTTTGAGGATACTTGGGCCAGCTGTTATGAAACAATGGCTCTTAGCTAGACCCTAAGGGAGTTGGGAAGGAGGATTGGGGACAAGAGAAGAAAGATAAGGCAAAGTAACACATATTAGTGCTGTGGAGTCAAAAGATTCTGTGTGGTCCCATCACTCCACCTTGGCTGCATATTAAGGTGTTAAAATTCAAAATGTACCATTTTATTGATGCCCCCCCCCTCCCCCCACAATACGCAGGCAGTAAAACCCAAAATACTGAGGAGAGTATACCAAGAAAACAGTTACCTCAGTCCTGCTGAATAGTTGGCAAGCCATTATTATTACAGTCAAGAGATCAAACATTAGTTCAGAGCAGCCACCAGAATATTTTCCAGCACCACTCTAATCCAGAGGATGCTGCCTGAATTGCTGTGCTTTTCCAGTACCACTCTAATCCAGAATCTGGTTTCCAGCATCTGCAGTCATTGTTTTTATCTCGTTGATTTTAACCCTACTGCAAATCCTCTTGCAAGGATGCCTGCCTTGAAGAAGTTTTCCTCCACTCTCTACAAGAATCTCAGGGAGTCCCTCTCTCACTGCAACTCCCAGGTCATTTCCTCTACCCTGAGGCTCTTCAACCATGTCCTGAAACAGACTCAATGCTACTTTCTTCCCACTCCCACCCTCCTCTCATTTATCTCTCCACCCTGCAGGCACTCTGCCTCTATTCCTGATGAAGGGCTTTTGCCCGAAACGTCGATTTTTTTGCTCCTCGGACGCTGCCTGAACTGCTGTGCTTTTCCAGCATCACTCTAACCCAGAACCTGATTTCCAGCATCTGCAGTCATTGTTTTTATCTGTCTACAACTGAGCCAATCTGGTGTTAGTTGTACTTCCAGCATTGTTCAAATTGGGACACCTCCCTGAAATTGTGGTCTTTGTTTCTGCTAAAAACTACCACACCCAAGGAAGGGGTTGAACTCTGAAAGCTTTCAATTTCAAATAAACCTGCTGGAGTACAACTTGGTGTCATTTGATTTTTGACTCTGGCCACCCCAGACCAACTCTGGCATCTCCACATCACCTCAAAATAGGCATAGCAATGTTCACTTTTAGCCCTGTGGTGTTGTGAGAAAGAGAGACATAGACTTTGGGAGGTGGCAACATTTTCAGGGGCTTTGAAAAGGAAAAGAATATTGAAGATGGGCAGTCATTTAACAAAGTTAAAGGTAGTGTTGCCTATCTTGAAAGGAAGGGAAAACTACTTGAGCCCAGGAAACATTTACAACTTACTAGCAAGAACCAGTGGTCACTTACCTTCAGCAGTTTAGCTGATACAGACTTCCCAAGATTCGGGACATATATAAAACAAATAAAAACAGGCTACTGATGAGGCACATGGTTTCTTTGTCATATCCTTCAAGTGTTAAAAGACCTCCTTGAAGTATTGGCTATTCACTCCACTCTCCCCACAGTATTAACCAGAAGGGGGCAGTCTGGGAGTTGGGAACTAGTTTTCTAATATTTTAACCAAACTTTGCCCAAAACTGCCCAGTCTATATTTAAATTTAACCAAAGGGTTGGTTTCAAAATGCATGTTAAATCAGATACAGGGGTACAGCTTTTGTAGACCTGTATGCAACAGAATGAAGAAAGATGACTTTTACCAAATTTAATTTATTTAGATTAAAGTGAAAAACCATTGATGTTGGAAATCTGAAATAAAGTGCCTGGGAAACTCAGGTCTGGCAGTATCTGTAGAGAGAGAAAAATAGAGTTAATGTTTGAGTTCAATAACTCTTCTTCAGAATTTATTCAGGAGTGCTTTGCCTGAAGACACATTGTCTGATGAAGTTTCAGTCTGCACAGTTTTCTTGACTGTTTCTCGGTGGTGGTCTGTCATTGTCTTTCAACCTCAGGGCAGGGCAAGGAGGTAGTTCCTAAATTTACCTCACAGAATAGGATTCAAATCCACATTGTTGTCATACTGAATCATATACTAGCTACCCAGTCAATTGAGCCAACTGACCCCTATTCTTACTATAGTGATCTAATGAAACATCAGGTGGTCCTTAGCTGGAATGTGCAAAATTGTTGCTGAATATGCATGTTATTTAAATGTATTGTATGTTATGTATGTATCTATTCTATGTAAATTTAGCAGCCAGTTAAAATGTGAAGCTTTTCTCAACTTGGGTTTTGTATTTTCTCTTTCCAGATCAATAGTAGCATTGCTAACCCTGATCTTGGTCCTTGAATAATTTAACATTATAGCCCCGGTTGATTTTTATAAAATGGGTTTGTAGATTTAGTTTAATAACATGTGGCAATGTTGTGAAAATTTCTATCAGAAATGCCAACCTCCGGCAGTGCAGCAGAATGGCATCTGAGACTAATTTAAGAGTTTCTTTCCAGTCTTTTTGAACCACACTTCAGCACTCTTGAGTAATGGTTGTTGCAGACCATCTGCTATATTGTTGCTGACTATTCTATAGGGACTCTACATACCAAAAGTCTCTTAGCACGTAATTGCTCCCCAAGAATCAAGATGGGATAATGTTTTGAAATATTTTGCATGGATCAACACATGAACTAAATTGTGTAAGCCTTGGAGCCACTCACGTCCCTTTAAAGCGTAAGCATGAAAATTGTTTGTTTAAATATCGAATTCTACAGAATTAAAATTAATTTTTCTTTGTTTATTGTAACTGCAACAAATTTGTTTGCTTCATTCAGATGGGCCCAAGGATAAACATCAACAATTTTCTTTGTCAATTTTATTCTGTGGTTTGCAAGATTTTCTTGTTTAATATTTAAAATAATTTCACCTTTCCTGTTTTAAATGGAAAGTATTGCAACTATCAAGCTGGTGTAGGATTATTCCTGCTGGCTTATGTTTTCGGAATTCAACATTTTAAAAATATTTCTGAACTTCCTGTTTCTAGAACACTGATCAGGCATATATTACTGAACTGGAATATCAAAAACTACAGGAACACCCATTACATCATGTAATCCTCTGGATAGTATTTGGCTACAGAAATATTTTAATGTTGGGGGTGGGAGAACAGTTTACTATGGGATGCAGCTCAAAGAGAAGTCTAGTAGCAGACAATAAGTTGTGCTGTGGGAGATTAAAAGGGTCTGACAGCAGGCCAGCACATTAGGTAAGCAACCGTGATTGATGAGAAACTTCTTTAGTTTCAGGTTGAACAAATAGCCCTTGCTGTTGGTCAGTTGAGTTTGAAGAGTTGGTCCCACCCTATTAAAACACGTCAAGGTTTTCATACTGTGCTCAGCACACACTGCTGGAACGGGTAAGTCTTGCTTTTACACTGATGTTTCTTTAGAGACAGTTTTATGAATTGGGCAAACAAATATTAAGGAATGACGATAAATATGTTAAGATGAATGTTATTATGTTAAAGGAGGAGCACAGGCAGATTTAAACTATCATGGAATTTAAAAGCTGCAGTTTAATTTACAGAACCTGTGCTTTTGATCTGCTCATGCACTTTTATTTTGAAGAACAGGGTAAAGCTGGGCTTTAAGCCATTTTAGAAAACTTTAGTTTTCTAGTAAAGTCTTTTGTTTGTGAAGAGCACTATGCCTTGACTTAATTGTGCAAGATCAAAACATGAAATTTCCAGACATCCAATCTGTAAAAAGTACTCTGTTGCAGCGTTAGTTGTACTAAATTAACCCAGAAAGGCAGCTTTTTAAATCATCAAAGAAATAGACTTCTAAGTATAAGAAGCTTCTTTAGCTAAACTTTTCCCGGATTGAGAGATGAGTTTTTTTCTTTGCCTTATTTGTCATGTTGTGTTCAAAAATCACCTTTGGGAGAACTAGCACCCAGTTGTGTGTTAATGAGAAAGTCATTGCAATGTTAGAGCAGTATCTGCTTTCAATCTGCCCTGTGCAGACAGAGTGACCATGCAGAAACACTGCTTCCGATTAAACCTGAGTCCCATTGGACTGATAACGACTGTGATCCTTTGAAATTCAAAGCTGTTTCCTCACACATCACAGGAGGTAAAACTCCACTACAGTCAAGAAACTTTTAACTGCTCAGGTTCACTCTATACACTGCACAGACTTGAGGCATTCTAAGCTGGACACTGAAACTACATATCCTTACATTGTATTGGGAATAAAGAAATAGCTGGCTCAGGAATAATAAAGCAACTGCAATCAATTGGGCATAGCAATGATATGTTGTATGAAATGGCTTCTGAATATGACGAGCTGATTTTAAACACAAGATTTGGATGTAAACGAATAAGGAAAAGTTCCATGCTGTTCCCTTTAAGCAACCAGTATTAGTCATCATCATAGCCATGTGCCTGGCTTGCTCTCAAATTTTTTTTCCAGTTTATCCTGGATCTGAATTTCTTACAGTCTCTATTTGAAATTATAATGTTCTTTTGTCCCTCCAAATTTCTGGTGCAGCTGAAATAAAATTTATTTTAATTTTTAAAGAAATTCAATGTTTTTTGAAAAAAAATTGTTGACTCTGGAGAGTAGCAATCCAGGTTTGTAAAGACTGTTGCCAGGAAACAATCTAAATAAGTAATAGATTTTCCCAATGTTGAGTCATTTAGTGCTATTAAAACAGAGATATTGTTAGTCTATAGAGGGCAATTAAATAAACTAGAACTGTCTATTTGGAAAAAATGTAGGAGGCACGCTTTGTTATTAAAAGGAAAGAACATATAAGCTTGGATTTATTACACTTTAACTTTCAGCCTGGGTAAATGATTGTATTGATTTTTAAAGTATAAGTAATTAAGTTTCTTGTAAGCAGTTTCTATAAGACCTTCACAGATGCCCTCTACAAAAATGGTCAGCATGGATAACATCCTTATGTTTGTGGTGAAAACTGCAGCAGTTTTTCCCTCCTGATTTCACAATTTACTGAGAGTGTGGCCTTATGGATCACATGCGTATCAGAGCTGTTATGATACTTGCAGAAAGCAGCTGGTGAAGGGAAAAAAAACTTTGTCTGTGGCCAGGGAATAGTCTTCATTTTGTGCAGCACAACAGATACTCTATAACCCAAACTAAGAACTGCCTTTAAAAAATACCAAGGTTGTCCTGTTTCAATAAAAGTTTGGATTGTTTAACAAAGCAGATTTTGTTACAGTTTCTTTGTGTTGGTACCTCACTGTTTAAAACCTGAATATTTAATAAACTCTCAATTATTGAGGTTCCTATTTCAAAACTTCCAGCGTGTCTCACCGAGAATTTGTAATATTTGGTACAGCAGAAACAAATCTATGTCACACATCGCTGTACAATTTCTTTTGAGAGAACGCACATAATCCTTTGTGAAATAAAAATATAAAGTCAACTTTGTATGCATTTTATATTAATGCATCAAATTGTTGCCAAAGTCATGAATAATATTTCAGTTTCAATGGCTATGGCCCTTGGTTCATTGTTTGACAATTGGGAAATCATTGGATTCTGTCATGATTTGGAGGCGCCGGGGTTGTACTGGGTGGACAAAGTTAAAAAAGTCACACAACACCAGCTTATAGTCCCAACAGGTTTATTTGGAAGCACTAGCTTTTGGAGCGCTGCTCCTTTACAATCACCTGATGAAGGAGCAGTGCTCCAAAAGCTAGTGCTTCCAAATAAACCTGTTAGGCTATAACCTGGTGTTGTGTAATTTTTAACTGGATTCTGTGATCACAATTTGAATCTAATTGCCATTGAGGTATGGCTTCCAAAAGCATTTGTGAATCATTTTACATCTCACTATTGAATGTATTTTAAAATTTAAATTTAAAAGTCTGTTTAATTCTTTATTACCAATTGTTCATGGCTAAATATGACTGAGGAATGTTTTATCCTACAATGTTCAGTAGCATAGAGATTTTCTCATAACCTACTACACATTTATCTTTGTTTTGCATAGATGGTAAGTTGATTTTGCCTGCTACAGTTAAATAGAACTGCTTCATTAAATTCCAACCAACATGATGCATTTAAGATTTAAATTTGTTTATCCTCCTCACCCATTCCTTATCACAGTAATATTTAAGTGGCTGATCCATATTCTGTGAATTGCTGAAAGTTAGGTGTTCTTTTTCATGTATTGCAGATATTGAAATAACATCACCAGAATAATGTTAATTAAGTCTTCTCCAAATTATTGAAACAGTTTTGTCAAAAAAAGTCCAGTTTAAGTAAGTTTGCAATAAGGATGAATGTTTCAAAAAAATATCTTGAATCTGTGGCTGGAAAATAACATTATGTTAATTTTAAAAATCATAAAATTTTCAGTAAAATTCAGTCTTTTTGCATTTAGAAATGCATGTTAGAGAATGTCAATATTGAATATTGTCTAATTTTATGAAAAATTGTTTATTTAAGCTTGTGTGTCTGTTGTGGATCTTTGACAGAACTTGAGTTACAAACCTCTCCAGAACTTTCAAAACTCAGTTAAGACAGACACACCAGTACCTGTACGGTACTGACACCACTGCACTGGTGAAGGTGCCATCCTTCAAATTAAATGTTAAACTGAGACCCTATCTGGCTACTTAAGTAAATGTAAAAACCTCCCATGCACTATTTGAAGAAGAGTGAGGGAGCTATTTCCATTGTCCTAGCCAATATTTATCTGTCAATCAATATGACAAACCAATAGATTATCTGGCCACTATCATATATCTGTTGTCGAAATTTGTTGTAGTAAAATTGGATGTCATGCTTCTCACATTACAACAGTGACTACACTTGCAAAAGTATTTAAATGGCTAGAAAACACTTTGAGACATTTGCTGGTCCCAAAAAGCATTTTGTAAATGCATGATTCTTTTTTCCTTTCAAACCCGTAAAACAAGGAAAATATAAAACAGTAATTGCATTCCACCATAGAGTACAGCGCCATACCATGTAGTATAAACTGCTAATAATAGCAAACCTGACGTAATGTGTCAAGTAGATGTGATTCTGTAACATATGAATGAAATGTTGGTTTATGTGCAGTTGAAAGATGCCAAGAAGTACATACTTTGAGACAGTTCTTTAGTTTCTGTATAATGGCTTCCAACAGCCTTAATTACACCAACCAATGGTTACTTCATACATTATGTATCAAAGCTTCCTCTATTTTATATTGGAAATTTCAGTTTGCAAAATCTTTAACAGACTTTTCTTTCATGAATTCAAGGTTTAAGGAAAGACGGCAAAGAATTGATCTACAGTTTGGAACTGGGTCTGGAATTTCTGTAAAAACAAGAGTCAAGAGGGTTTAAATTTGAAAGTTTAAACCAAAGCTGCTTCTGTGAATAACCTAGTGCCTGTGAGAGCCCTTCAAAACCATGGCTACACAAAGACAGGAAGTATTTGTATTATTGGATCTCAGGTTTTGGTTCTACCTGCTGATTTGCTGTGGCAGTTGTCTCACACAGAAGGACTGTACTGGTGTGAATTGCCCTTTGCTAGAAAACTGCATTGAAGAGGTGTTGCAGTCTGGGGCATGTTGTGCTTCTTGCATACAATATGGTTGTGAATGTGAAGGCTACCAGTATTATGACTGTGTTAATGGTGGCTTCAAGGATGGGAAAGTACCTGAAGGATCATCATATTTTGTTGATTTTGGAAGTACAGAGTGTGCATGCCCTAGTGGAGGAGGCAAGATAAGTTGTTATTTCATTCCTTGCCCTGAGCTTCCTCAGAATTGCATTGACATTATGGAACCAGTTGAGGGCTGTCAACAATGTGCCAAAGTGGGATGTCTTCATAATGGTCAGAAATACACAGCAGGGCACACGTTCCACATGCCACCATGTAAAGTCTGCCATTGTCCAAATGCTGGTGGTGAATTAATGTGCTATGCTCTTCCAGACTGTGATGCAACTCAAGAGGTGAAGACTGTCTACCCAATAATTAATGATAACGAAGAGTCAACGCGGCATTATGATGATCATTATAGCTATGACCAAGAGCCTCTAGACAATGAGCACTTTCTTAAGGAATCTTCTAAACAGTCCAAAGAGTATGTACTATTTAATAGCAGGCAACAAAAGTCTGTGAGTAAGAGTTTAGATATTGATGAAGAGGGAAATGAAGACAATGATTACAAAGAAAACTATGTGGTTCCAAATAATTCCCATGTTTTAGCCCATACTACAAAGATACCAGATACAGTCAGTGCAACTACAATGGATACAATTGCCCAGTTCATTACATTTGAGAAGGAAATGGAAAGTACAAGGGAAGACGAACTCCAAAGAGAATGGATCACAAAGAAGGAAACATTAGAAGAAAAGACAGAAAATAAGGAAAATAAAGAGGAACCCAGTGACCATATGTTTCCAAAAGTTAAATTTAGTCTCACAAAACAACCTCCTGTTGCTGTTAAGGAAGATAATAATGCAGTACCAAACAAACAGCCACAAACACTTTTCTATTATCCTTTTGATGAAGAGGAGGACAATAATAACATTAAATTAAACCCAGATTTCGATGAAGGTAAGATTACTGAACAAGCCTAATTTTGTAGTGATAGTTTGTTAGAAGTATTCAGTTAACTTCAGAGTAGGCGCATTAGTTCTCAATAAATGAATCTAAGAGAGAATTTCAGGTTTCACTGACCTTAACGCTTATTCTTTCGAATTCCGTTATTCACTTCAATAAGTGGCAGGATCTGACTACTAAGGAGACAAGGTAGAGTTTCTTTCTCAAACTCCTCAAGCCTTAATGAGTAGTACTGATGGCCATCAGTACTACTCATTAAGGCAGTGCTGCTCGAAGGAAGTTGTTTGGGAAGAGCTAATGAAAGAGGATGAGAATAATGCAAGAAAAATACTTTATTTTTGAAACAGCGAATGCATTGTGCTTAGGCAAAGGGATTATGACAACAACTCAATAAAGCTTACTTGTCCTCATCCTTCGATATCCTTTATTGGGAAGTTGTTGCATTCATCATTTAATGATCATTACCTCAGGCCTGTACCTCAGGCCTGAAAATTGGCACTCACTGAAATATCAGCATGGCTGGGATCCAGGTTAAATTCACACCTTTTCCTTCAAACCTGGGAACCCATAGAAATATATTTCTTGTGCTTGTTTATTATAAACAAGGTGAAGAAATTGGGATTCCTGAAATGTTAACTGATAAAACACCCTATAAACTTTGTCTTGGTAATGTTTGAGAAATGCAAACTTCAACATAAGGTACAAGTGTAGGTGACATAGTTGGTATTTAACACACTGATGATTTGTACTTTGTGTGAAGTAATCTTGTGATCATGTTGGTTTACTTACCATTATAAAGCTTTCAAATATTAATCTTATTTCCTGTTGTTATTTTGTCTTATCAATTATACCAAAACATGTGACAAATGAGATTCTTCCATCTATTCTACTGATATAATTTTAAAAATTCATTCATGGGATGTCAGCATCGTTGGCTGGCCAGTATTTATTTCCCCTCCGTAGTTGCCCGTGAAAGGGTGGTGGTGAGCTGATGCAGCCCACCTGCTGTGGGTTGACCCACAATACCATTAGGGAGGAAATTTCAGGATTTTGACCCAGCAACTTTGAAGGAACAATGATACATTTCCAAGTTGGAATGGTGAGTGGTTTGGAGGGGAACTTGGATGTGGTGGTGTTCCCTTGTATGCCATGCCCTTCTAGATGGAAACTCTTATGGGTTTGAAAGGTGCTGTCTAAGGACTTTTGGTGAGTTGCTGCAGTGCATCTTGAAGATAGCACACATTGCTGCTGCTGGATCGGTGGTGGATGCTTATGAATGTGGTGCCAATCAAATGAGCTCCTTTGTTCTGGGTGCTGTCAAGCTTCTTGAATGTTGTTGGTGCTGCACCCATCCAGCAGGTGGGAGTTTTCTCTCACACCATTAACTTGTACCTTGTAGAGGAGTCACTTGCTTTGGGGAGTCAGGAGTCACTTGCTGCAGCACTCCTAGCCTCTCACTTGCTTTTGAAACCATTGTATTTAAGTGGTGAGTCCAGTTGAGTTTTCCATCAATGGGAACCTCGAAGATGTTGATAGTGGGGGATTCGGTGATGGTGACACCATTAAATGTCCGGGGAGGTGGTCAGATTGTTTCTTAATGTGATAGACATTGCCAGGCATTTGTGTGCTGTGAATGTTACTTGCCACTTGATAGTCCAAGCCTGGATATTGTCCAGATCTTGTTACATTTGAACATCGACTGTATCAGTATCTGAGGCTTCATGAATGGTTCTGAATATTGTGCAGTCATTTCAAACATCCCCACTTCTGACTTTATGTTGGAGGGAAGGTCATTGATGAAGCAGCTGAAGATAATTGGGCCTAGGGCACTACCCTGAGAAATTCCTGCAGTGATCTCCTGGAGCTGAGATGACTGACCTCCATCAAACATGACCATACCTGCACCAGTATGACTCCAACCAATGGAGAGTTTACCCTGATATCCATTGATTCCAGTTTTACTACTTTGATGCCATGCTCGGTCGAATTCAGCCTTGATGTCAAGGGCTTGATATCATTCTCACCTCACCTCTGGAATACAGCTCTTTTGTCCATGTTTGAACCAAAGCTGTAATGAGGTTGGGAGTTAAGTGACATTAGCAAAACCTAAACTGGGCATCAGTAAGCAGGTTATTGTTGAGCAGATGTTGCTTGATAACACTTTTGATGATCAAGAATAAACTGATGGAGCAGTAATTGGCTGGGTTAGATTTGGTTCAGCTTTTTATGTACAGGTTATAACTGGATAATTTTCCATTTTGTTGTGTAGGTGCCAATGTTATAACTGTACTGCCACAGTTGGCTAGGAGTGCGGCAAGTTCTGGAATTTTTTTCAGGGTCCATAGTCTTTGCAGTATCCAGTGCCTCCAACCTTTGCTTGATATCACACGGAGTGAATCAAATTGGCTGAAGATGGAATCTGTAATGTTGGGGACCACTGGAGGAGACTGAGATGAGCATATTTGGATAAAGATTGCTACAACAGCTTCAGCCTTATCTTTAGTACTGTTCCATTGGGCTCATTGCGGATGTGGATATTTGTGCAGCCTCTTCCTCCAGGGAATCGTTTAATTGTTCACCACAATTTGCAACTTGGATGTGGTAGGACTGCAAAGCTTAGACCTGATACCTTGGCATGGGATTGCTTAGCTCTGTCTATCATTTGTTGCTTATGCTGTTTGGCATGCAAGTAGCCCTGGTCACGGGCCTCAATTCTGAAAAACAACCATTTCGAGCCAATTCTGTATCCAAAAAGCTAGTTCTCCCTGTATTCCATGTGATCTAACCAGTGAACCATGAGGATCCTTGTAGAATGCCTTACTGAAGTCCATATAGGTCACATCCACCACTCTGCCCTCATCAATCCTCTTCGTTACTTCCTCAAAAAACTCAATCAAGTTAATGAGACATGATTTCCCACACATAAAGCCATGCTGACTATCCCTAATCAGTCCTTGCCTTTCCAAATACATGTAAATCCTATCCCTCAGGGTTCCCTCCAACAACTTCCCACCACTGATGTCAGGCATATCCAGGGATGGTGATGGTGGCATCTGGGACATTGTCTTTGAGGTATGATTCTGTGAGTATGACTACATTAGGCTGTTACTTGACAGCTCTCCCAATCTTGCCACTGGACCCCAGAAATTGGAAAGGAGGACTTTGCAGGGTTGACAAGCCTGTTTCTGCTGATGCCTAGGTCAATGCAAGATGATCTACCTGGTTTCATTTCTTTGTTGAGACTTTGTAGCATTGGATATATGTGAATGGCTTGCTAGATCATTTCAGAGGGTAGTTGTGAGTCAAATACATTGTTGTGGGTCTGGAGTCACATGTAGGCTGGACCAGGAGAGGATAGCGGATTTTCTTCCCTGAAGGACATTAGTGAATCAAATGAGTTTTTCTGATAATTGACAGTGATTTCATGTTTATCAGTAGATTCTTAATTCCAGATTTTTATTTTAATTGAAGTCAAATTTCCTCATTTGCAGCGTTCCCAGAATATTCACTGAGTTTCTGGATTGATAATACCACTAGCTTTTGCCTGCCCATAATGTTAAATTACTAACTAATGACTGAAGTCATAACTTTACAATCAGGCATTAATAGTTTTCTTAAATTTTAAGATGTAATACCTGTTGTTATGAATGAAAATTTAAACAGAAAGTACTTTCATTATTAATTGAGTAGGTTGATGCCTACAGTTACAAAACAACTTTAAGTATTTGAATTACCTTCATACACATTTTTATGAGGTGTTAAATGTGCAAAAGTTACACTGAAAGATTGATAGAAGTTTGAAGCTCTTTCCCACAAACAGCAAATGAGGCTAAATCAAGTGGAAATTATACTCTGGAACTGATTGATGTTTGTTACCAAAATGATTAAAGGGTAAGCAATAAAGGTGGTTACATCACAATCTCATTGAATGTTGGAATAAGTATGAGCAGATAAATGGTTTACTTCAGTTCCAGTGTTCCTCAATACAGTTCAAATAGACTAACCTACATTTCCCTAATAGACTGTACTTGCACAATGTGAGTAAAATGGATTTGTGAAGCCATGGTGTCAGTCAATGAACAATAATCATGCAGTCATGCAACATTTAAAATTGAATTTGGTCAGTATGTGAATTTGTGAGTGTTATACTGTGTTCATTTGAGAGTGGTACACATTCAGAATGAAGGAGGTGTTAAACACCAGAGATCAAAAGGTGTAAATTTTCAACAAAGTTTTATTTCAATGAAACAGTGTGAAACTCCAACCCCACTAATTACTTGTTCCTCACGTATACAGTATATCCAATTAATTATATCTTAATTAGCATATAACATTGCGTGTTTCCTTGTTCTATTTGGTCCCAGGCATCCCTGCCAGACTCTGTTGGATTATAAGAACATAAGAAATAGGAACAAGAGTAGGACATTTGACACATCAAACTTGCTCCTCCATTCAATAAGATCATGGCTGATCGTTTTGTGGACTCAGCTCTAGTTACCTGCCCACTCACCATAACCCTTAATTCTTTTACTGTTCAAAAATCTATCTATTTTCTCCTTAAAAACATTAAATGAGGTAGCTTTAACTGCTTTACTGGGCAGGGAATTCCACAGATTCACAACCCTTTGGGTGAAAAAGTCCCTCCTGAATTCAGTCCTAAATCTGAGAAAGTCACAGGAATTGAGTTACTTGGTTGGCTCTCCGTTATGAGTTGTATGGGGCAAATAGAACATTATAAGCCCTGTGATACAAACCTCAATGTATTATAAAATGTGAGCATAGTGTCCTTCAGAAAAACCTATCTCAGTGGAATGGGCAGACAAGTGGCAGGTAAATTTTAGTGCAAAGGAGTGTGAAATGTTTCATTCTGGTAGGATGAATTGGGAGAAACAATATAAGGTAAAACATAGAATTCTAAAGGGAGTGCAGAAGGCAGAGGCACCTAGATATCTGTGCAGATGAATCATGAAAGTTGACAGGACATATTGAGAGCACAATTAATAAATTTATGGCATTTTGAACTTTATTAGTAGGGGCATTGAGCACAAAAGCAAGCAAATTATATTGAATTATAAAATGCTAGTTTGCTTTAAATTGGAATATTGTGTTGTGCAGAGATTTGATAGAGATATTCAAAGTAATGAGAGGTATGGTAACAGTAGATAGAAATAAACTTTTCCATTGGTTGAAAGATCAAGAACCAAAGTGCACTGAAACAATGGCACTATGAGGAAAATGTTTTGAAGTTGTGAGTGGTTAGGATCTGGATGCACTGCCTGATAATCTGCTGGAGGTTAGGTCATTTGTGGTTATCAAAAGGGAATTGGGTCATTGTGTGAAAAAGGTTTGTGTTACTGCAGGGAAAATGTGAGAGAATGGTGCTAGGTATATTACTCTTTCTGTGAACGAGTACAGACATGACAGGATGAGTGGCAGTTTAACCATTCTGTGAGTCTTTGGGCAGAGTTAGCCATTTAAAATTAGTGCTAATAAAATTTAGAAAACAAATCAACTGCCTTGGAATTTCTTGAACCTTATTTCTGAAATTTGTGTGTTACTAAAGTCATTGTAAAATGGATGCCGGGTGACCTTTCATCTTCTGTTATGCATAATCGTGATCTAACAGGGCTTATCTAAATGTACCTTTGTATCTGAAGTGCACTAACCAGTTTATACTTCAGCAGTTGTATAGTCAGTGTCAGGTACATGCTTTCCTGATCAAAACAATGTACAGTGGGATGACACAAGATAAAATATACCATGCAAAAGTGAGGACTTCAGATGCTGGAAACCAGAGTTTAGATCAGAGTGCTCAATCTCCTTGCGGGAGCACGAGGTGGCACCGATGCAGTCATTAATGTAACAGAGGAAGAGGTGGGGAGTGGTGCTGGTGTAACTACGGAAGATGGATTGTTCTACGTAGCCAACAAAGAGACAGATATTGCTGGGGCCCATACGGGTGCCCGTGCCTACCCTTTTGGTCTGGAGGAAGTGGGAGGATTCGAAGGAGAAATTGTTAAGGGTGAGGACCAGTTCAGCCAAACGAATGAGAGTGTCGGTGGAAGGGTACAGTTGGGGACGTTGGGAGAGAAAGAAACGGAGGGCTTGGAGGCCCTGGTAATAGTGGATGGAGGTATAGAGGGATTGGATGTCCATGGTGAAGATGAGGCATTGGGAGCCGGGGAAACGAAAGTCTTGGAGGAGATGGAGGGCGTGGGTGGTGTCTCGAACGTATGTGGGGAGTTCCTGGACTAGGGGAGATAAACTCATGCTCCTGCAAGGAGGTTGAGCAGTTCATCAACTTCACCAACACATTCCACCCCAACCTTAAATTCACCTGG
>NC_057727.1:25727215-25785155 GCF_004010195.1 Chiloscyllium plagiosum
TTGCTGGATTTAACCTCAACCTTTTTTGAGCAGGGTGTAATGCTTGCAATTTCCAGTCTTTTGGTACCTCAAATCTATGGAAGACTGAAAGATTATGGCCAGTTTTCCTGCAATTTTCACTCACTCGAGCGATCATTCTCTCCAGTTACAGCTTGGTTCTCTTTCCACTAAAATGTATCAACCCCTCACAGCACAACATGAAGCCCAAAACACCTCGTTTAAAATCACCATACTCTTTGCTACCTTCTCCCACCCTCCTCTCTGACCTATCACCTCCATCCCCACCCCATTCAACTATTGTACTCTTTGCTACTTTCTCACCCCACCCCATTCATCTCTCCACCCTGGAGGCTCTCTGCCTCTATTCCTGATGAAGGGCTTTTGCCCGAAACGTCGATTTTCCTGCTCCTCGGATGCTGCCTGACCTGCTGTGCTTTTCCAGCACCACTCTGATCTAAACACAAGATAAAATATTACAACTGCTGGAAATCTGGAAGGAAAACAGAAAATGCTGGAAATATTCAGTATCTGCACTGGCATTTGGGGAGAGGGCTGAATTTTCATCTTAGAGGCAGGTAACATGTCTGGAAATTTCCTTACTCGATTCATGCACCTCAGGAAAATTTGCACTGCATGATACAGTTTTTGTTGCTAGAGCAGAGCTGTGGGGCAGGGTTGGGCTCACAACTCCCAGATGCAACTTGGAAGAGACTAAAGAGGCTGCTAGGTGCCAAGGTGAGGTGGTTAAAATATTGGCCTCACTTCTTGGGGACCTCGTCCCAATGTTTTAATCTACATTACACCTCCAAGCTTATGCATTGCAAATGCCCTCATCTCCTCCTACCGATTCTGTGCCAACCCATACCGTAAAAGATGCAAAACCTGCAGGTACACCACCTCTCTCACCTCCATCCAGGGCCTCAAACAGTCCTTCCAGGTGAGACAGAGATTTACCTACCTCTCTTTCAACCTAGTTTACTGTATCCTGTGCTCCTGATGTGGTCGACCCTTCTCAGTTTAAGAAAGGTGGTAAGGACAATCCAGGGAACTATAAACTAGTGAGCCAGACGTTGGTGGTGGGCAAGTTGTTGGAAGGAATCCTGAGGGACAGGATGTACATGTATTTGGAAAGGCATGGACTGATTAGGGATAGTCAACATGGCTTTGTGCGTAGGAAATCATGAAGAAGTAACAAAGAGGATTGATGAAGGCAGAGCAGTAGATGTGATCTATATGGACTTCAGTATGGCGTTCGACAAGGTTCCCCATGGGAGACTGGTTGGCAAGATTAGATCTCACAGAATACAGGGAGAACTAGCCATTTGGATACAGAACTGGCTCAAAGGTAGAAGAAAGAGCGTGGTGGTGGAGGGTTGTTTTTCAGACTGGAGGCCTGTGACCAGTGGAGTGCCACAAGGATCGGTGCTGGGTCCTCTACTTTTTGTCATTTACATAAATGATTTGGATGCGAGCATAAGGGGTACAGTTAGTAAGTTTACAGATGACACCAAAATTGCAGATGTAGTGGACAGTGAAGAGGGTTACCTCAGATTACAACAGGATCTTGACCAGATGGGCCAATGGGCAGAGAAGTGGCAGATGGAGTTTAATTCAGATAATGCGAGGTGCTGCATTTTGGGAAAGCAAATCTTAGCAGGACTTATACACCTTAATGGTAAGGTCCTAGGGAGTGTTGCTGAACAAAGAAACCTTGGAGTGCAGGTTCATAGCTCCTTGAAAGTGGAGTCGCAGGTAGATAGGATAGTGAAGAAGGCGTTTGGTATGCTTTCCTTTATTGGTCAGAGTATTGAATACAGGAGTTAGGAGGTCATGTACAGGACATCAGTTAGGTCACTGTTGGAATACTGCGTGCAATTCTGGTCTCCTTCCTATTGGAAAGATGTTGTGAAACTTGAAAGGGTTCAGAAAAGATTTACAAGGATGTTGCCAGGGTTGGAGGATCTGAGCTACAGGGAGAGGCTGAACAGGCTGGGGCTGTTTTCCCTGGAGCATCGGAGGCTGAGGGGTGACCTTATAAAGATTTACAAAATTATGAGGATAAGTAGACAGGGTCCTTTCCCTGGGGTGGGGGAGTCCAGAACTAGAGGTCATAGGTTTAGCATGAGAGGGGAAAGATATAAAAGAGAGCTAAGGGACAACATTTTCACAAGGAGGGTGGCACGTATATGAAATGAGCTGCCAGAGGAAGTGGTGGAGGCTGTTATAATTGCAACATTTAAAAGGCATTTGGATGGGTCCATGGATAGGAAGGGTTTGGAGGGATATGGGCTGGGACCTGGCAGGTGGGGCTAGATTGGGTTTGGATATCTGGTCGGCATGGATGGGTTGGACTGAAGGGTCTGTTTCCATTCTGTACATCTCTATGACTCTATGATATTGGGGAGACCAAACGCTATCTCAGGGCATGTTTCACCATGCATCTCAGCTGGGCCTGCAGGGACCAAGCTGACCTCCCAGTCACTGCTCATCTTAATTATCCTTCCCACTCCCTTGCTGACATGACCAACCTTGGTCTCCTCCATTGCCACAGCAAATCAGACCACAAATTGGAGGAACAACACCACATCTTCCACCTGGGTAGCCTGCAGTCCAGACGACTCAACATTGAGCTCTCCAATTTCAAATAATCTCCCTTCCCATTCCCCGACTCCCATTCCAGCACCTCCCTCTCCCTTCCATTCGTCTGATTGACCCCTCCTTCGAGCTATCAACCAGATCCATCCCTCCCATTGACCAACCAGGTAGTACCCTCGACCTTTGTTCATTTATCAATACCTCCACTGCCCCGCAACCTCCACCCCCTTAATCTACAGCTCCCCATACAACCACCCCCAGTCATGAAGAAGGGTTACACCCGAAACGTTGACTTCTCCACTTCCTGATACTGCCTGGCTTGCTGTGTTCTTCCAGCCTCCTGCTTGTCCAACCCATACCCCCATCACCCCCAAAGACCTATCCTTCGGCGGGTCGGTGTGGACTTGTTGGGCCGAAGGGCCTATTTCCACACTGTAATGTAATCTAATCTAATCTAATCATAATCTTGTCCAACCCATACCCCCATCACCCCCAAAGACCTATCATATCCCTCAAGTCAACTCATGATCTCTCCCCATTCGCATGACCTTGAAATTCTCCATGTCAACGCAGCTAGTATCACCATGGTCAAACCTCATAAACCATATGGAGACAAGATGAAGTAGAATTATCATTATCTCTGACAGTCTTCTACATGAAAAAAGGTATCTCATTAATGGATATACTAATGGGTAACATTAGGGAGAATCCCAAGATATTCTCTATGTATATTAAGGGTTGAGGATAACCATGGAAACCATTAGGACCAAGGGGACAATGTGTGGGTGGGGGGAAAGGGACATTGATAGAGTGTTAATTGAGTACTTGAGTTCTGTCTTTGTTCTGGAGAAGGAGGATATAGGCATAAAATTTGGGGAGAGGGACTATGTTTTTGAGCAGTTTGACCGAGGCAGTGGGGAGGTAGTGGAGGTTTTAGCTTTCTTAACAGTAGAGAAATGCCCATGTTTCTTTTGGAGGCAAGGGAGAAAATGACAAGACCCATTTTGTTATTCCTCACTGGCAATTTGGGGTGTTAGGAGAATTACAGATCAGTGAATCTCACATCAGTAATAAAAAGACTATTGGAGAAAATTCTATAACAGAGACTTGATCTCCACTTGGAGAGGCAATGTTTAATCAGAGGTACTCAGAAGAGCTTTGTCAGAGGAGGATCATGCCTAACAAATCTGGTTGAAATTTCAAGGTATCAGGTGTGCAGATTTCAGCAAATAACGTTCCCTTTCATAGTTCTAATCTGCAATGAGTATGTGCCCAGTCTACTGAACCTCTCCTCATAACCTCTCCTTCCATACTCTGGATCAACTGAGTGAACCTTTTCTGAATTGCCTCCAAAGCCAGTATACCTTTCCTTAGATAAGGGGACCAAAACCTCTCACAGCATCCTAGCTGTGGTCTGACTAGTATCTTCTATAATTTTAACAATACTTCCCTATTTTTACATTCAAATCCCTTTGAAATAAAGGCCAATGCTCCACCTCCTTCTCTATTTCTGCTGAACCTGATGCTAGCTTGTGATTTATGTGTTGTTGCTTATTACAGTCATTCTCCATTTAAATAAACAGCTCCTTTATTCTTTCTGCCAAAGTGCATAGCCTCTGGATGGAGGATTGGTTAATTAATTCAAGGCAGACTCTTGGACCAGAGGGCATAATCTTAGAATAAAGGGTCACTCTTTTAAAACAGATGAGGAGAATTTTTATCTTTGTGAGGGTAATGAATCTGTGGAATTTGTATATTCAAGACTGATATAGATACATTTTTAATCAGTTAAGGGAATCAAAGGTTATGAGGCAAAGGCAAGAAAGTGGAAATGAGGATTATCAGATCAGTCGTGATTTCACTGAATGGCAGAGCCGACTTGATGGCCTGAATAGCCTGCTTCAGCTTATGGTTTATTTTCTTAGACACCTGCCATTTTTCCACAACCATCTTTTCTGATAAATCACTCTCTCAGTTAATTTCAGCTAACTGTGCCCTCAACTCCCACGATAGGTCATGGAAGCAGCTAAGCAGTAATAATGCTATAATGATAGCCCTTAGGGTTAGGCCAACATCTACTGAAATGCTAGTACAGATTCATTTCACTGTCACAGACAAAATGTGATTTGTCAGAAATGAGTCCAGGTTTTCCAGATCTTGGTCCTGTCCAACATTCTTAAAAGTCTGCAACTTGTTCATGATTCCATGAACATTTGGCTGAACATTTCAGGTGTGTGACCTCCTAAAAGTCATTAACTTGAAAAATGCCCTTCTTTTTCTCTCCACAGATAATAAGATGACCCATTTACTGCTGTTGTTCCACAGTTTTTTACACTAGAACAAGTTCTTTCACAGTTACTAATGTAACTGGTAACATGCATAGTAAATATATCCAGTCTATTCCAGAATGTTAGAGGTAGCAAAATATTTTTTTAAAAAAATGTCATGAATGTAGAAGTGTGAAATTTAAAAGCAAGGGCCAATTCCAATCTGATAGATTTTATTAAAATTTCAGAATGACAATGTTGGTGAATAGCATGGATGCCTTTGTTTACATTACATTGGCAAATATACAACTAAAATATTCAATAGTGGCAATTCATCAATTGTTTATTTTTATTTAGCTTTTGTTTTCTTGATAGATTTTGAATATTTATTTACATATGTGTTCATACTTTGTATCATACAGTTTAGTTAATATATTACTGCACATGTGCTTGCGTGATTCAACAAAAATGTTTCCCTCCAGCAGGAAATGTAGGACATAACATCAGTTATCAGCTTGTACAGACTATTCACCCTAGTGATCCAACGCACACCAGTGTGACCCTACTACCAAGAGCAAGTCAGGGTGTAAATCCTTCAACAGGTTAGTATTCAGACTTTGAGAGTGATAACTGCAGGTGACAAATATCACCCGATTTATTTAATTTATGTGATCCAGCCAGCTCTGTTAGGATTATCAGAGAGAGAATAGGGAAGCTGTTCAATTTTAAAAAAAGTAAAGTTAAATGGTAGTTTAAATCGGAGTTAAAATTTGACCTGTGACACAGAGCTTTTTGTTTGTCTAGCCTTTTATATTAAATACTGTATTTCAGTTTACTCAAAGGTCAGTTTGAATTTAAGCAACTGAACACTGAAAGGCTTATACAATTCCAGCTAACAAAGCACCCTTTGGGAGGTACTGCTTTTATTGTACTTCACTTTTCATGGTACTTTCAGTCATTTCCTGAGACATATGTAACTTAATCCAGTCAAAACTCAAGTTGTATTAAACACAGCCACAGTATGTGCAAAATTGCCCCCATACACTATCTTAAGAAATTACAGAGATTGAAAAATGATGTTGTTGAAGTAAGGCTTATTTATATAATGCCATGGACTAATCAAAGGGATCTTCTATCAAATGGCTCTGCTGGTTCACAATATTGGTCAGAATGTATCTAGTAATTTATTTATTTTATAAGAATACTTGTTAAAAAAAAGCTCATAGGTACTTGCATTTGCTGATAACTCTGATTTACAAAATTGAATGGAATCAAGAATACCAAACATATTAAATCCGATTAACAAAATCAAAAACTTCAGTGCACATATGATACATCTTAAATGCAAAGTTCTTCCTGATAAACTGGTAAATACAATGATAAACCGAAGTGTTCTTCAAATGACAATTATGTAACAGGAGAGGCTAATATCAAATTAAGAGATAGTGAGGACTACAGATGCTGGAAGTCAGTGTCGAGGAAATGTGCAGCTGGAAGGGCACAGCAGGTCAGATAGCATCGGAGGAGCAGAAAGGTCGATGTTTTGGGTCAGGATAAAGTCCTGTCCTGATGCAGGGCCCTGATCCAAAACATTGACTTTCCTGCTCCTCCAATGCTGTCTGACCTGCCATTATCAAAGTAATTTTGGATAAAGTCCACATTTAGCAGTTTATGTAAATTGGACATTCTGTTCGACAAACAGTGAGAAAGAATGAAATGCTTTTCTGCGTTCATTTACAAATTCATGTTGCCAATGTAAATGGCATTAGCTATATGAAGTTTAAAGAGGATTTTGTGGAAAAAAACAAAATGGTATGCAAGGTAGCCTCATTAATAATTGGGCTTTAATAATAAGTATTGTAAACACAGAGCAAAGCAAAGAATGCTATTGACTGCAGAGTTAGATAGGCAAAAGTGAGGACTGCAGATGCTGGAAACCAGAGTTTAGATTAGAGTGGTGCTGGAAAAGCACAGCAGGTCAGGCAGCATCCGAGGTTCAGTAAAATCGACGTTTCGGGCAAAAGCCCTTCATTCCTGATGAAGGGCTTTTGCCCGAAACGTCGATGTTCCTGCTCCTCAGATGCTGCCTGACCTGCTGTGCTTTTCCAGCACCCCTCTAATCTAAAAACTGCAGAGTTAGATGTTTAGTGTAAGCAAATCAAAATTGTTTTCTAAGCATAATGAATCAAAATTTGATTCAATGGACCTAGTTTACTTTGAGTAAAATGATTGTGATATATTCTCCAACTCAGGACATTAGTCTTAGAGTCATAGAGCTGTTCAGCATGGAAAAAAAACCTTTTTGGTTCAACTCATCCATACCAACCAGATATCCTAAATTAATCTAGTCCCATTTACCAGCATTTGGCCCATATCCCTCTAAACCCTTTCCATTCATATACCCATTCAGATGCCTTTTAAATGTTGCAATTGTACCAGCCTCCATCACTCCCTCTGGCTGCTCATTCCATACACGTACCAGCCTCTGTGTGAAATGGTTGCCCCTTAGGTCTCTTTTATTTTTCCCCCTCTCACCCTAAACCTATGCCCTCTAATTCTGGACTTCCCCCGCCCCAGGGAAAAGACTTTGTCTATTTATCCTATCCATGTCCCTCATGATTTTATAAACCTATATAAGGTCACCCCTCAGCCTCCGACACTCCAGGGAAAACAGCCCCAACCTATTCAACCTCTCTCTTTAGCTCAAATCCTCCAACCCTGGCAACATCATTGTAAATCTTTCCTGAACCCTTTCAAGTTTCACAACACCCTTCCGATAGGAAGGAGACCAGAACTGCATGCACTATTCCAAAAGTGGTCTGTCCAATGCCCTGTACAGCTGCAACATGACCTCCCAACTCCTGTACTCAATACTCTCACCAATAAAAGAAAGCATACCAAACGCCTTCTTCACTATCCTGTTGAGAAGCAGCTGCTATAAAGGGAACAATTAAATAACTTAACACATTTCATATTTCAATTATTTATTGATCATATTTGCTGTGTTTCTCTTCATTTTGAAACTCTGCTTCTGTTACTTATTTGCCCTAGTTCTCTTTACATTTCACATACTGTCAATTTTCTGATTACCTTAGCAATCAAAATTTGCTCTGAAGCTGTGAGATAAACTAACCTTGGAAGCCAATTTCAAGAGCACACTTTGTCTGGATTTTGTGGGGGCCTTCGAGGGTAATCTTGAGGGCAATGTGCAGGGGTAGTGGGCCTGACAAATTGGGAGCAGGAGCAGGGATGGTGTTCCATTCATCGTCCCATTGTCATGGCATTCCTTTAGCAGCAAGTAAGGTAGAAATCAGCTTTCCCGACTGAGGGTCAATTCTACAATTTACGTTTCCAATAATTACTTTATGTTCTTTTATGTCACCTTATTTCTTTTATAACAATTGTTAAGAATACTGAAATGACTAAGCAATCCTTTAAGCAATCCTTCTCATTCCTATAACTCAAATCCTCATTTTAGGTCTTCATCAAGAGATTAGATTCTGTGTTAATGTTTATTGGTGCCACAGAGGAGGTATGAGAATAACTTCTTGAGATGTAAGCCTGCAGATATATATTGATATGGCTGTTTTTGCAAAGGGGTGGTTGTCAATTTCTCTTTCCTTTGCAATGATAGCTAACCTTGATGATTGCAATCCTCTTAGGTGTTCAAAATCATCCTCTGCCTCTTTCCTGTTAAAGAGGAAGCCCACAAAGACTCAGAGACAAAAAACTCCAAAGTTCATCGAAGGCGTGCTGAGTGCAGTAATGTGACAGGAAAGGAAAAGCCTTGAATTTGTACAGGGTCTTTCACAATCTTAGGGCAACTTAAAATGTTTTACAGCCAAGGGAACACTTTTGAAATATATTGTTTGTTATCCTGCACGGATGTTGAGCAGCCAATTTGCACACGGCAAGATGGCACATTAGCTGTGAAATGCTTTCAAGTCAGAGAAATAAAGAAGCTCTTTCTTCTTTCTTTGTCCAAGTAAAATATTTCCCCTTATCTGTGTCAATAAAGAAGACCAGAACAGAACCTTTTTATAGTTGCTTCATTGGAATGCTGATGAAGGAAGCAGTTGAATTGTGGCACTGGGAATGTTTCAAGTCCTTTGAGAGAGCTAAAGAGGTTCTGTGTGTGTGTGTATGTGTTATGACCTCAGTGAATCTAACACAGTTGAACATATGTCATTCCTTGTGGGTGAGACAGTTTGTTGCCAGCTATGCTTTTTCCATTTAGTTTCTTATACTAGTTGTATGGCATTGATAAAAGATCCAAGACAAAACTGCAGTTATTTGACATCCTTTACACCAGCAGTAAGCACATCCTTTTGATCCGACAGAAATAGGGGGCGTTGGCGGTGGGTTATTCGTTCTCTGTTTCAACTCATCATCATGTCAACTTTCTATTTCACTCACATGGGTAAGCATCATTGGTGACTTCTTTGTTAATCACCTGCTTTTATATTTGTCATTCATTTAGTTGCGGGGCCTAAAACTGTCTAAATTTGTAGGACATATTTGCATATTATGTCCACATACATATATTTTACCAGGAGACACATAAATTTTAATGCCATGAATGCTGTTAATATAAACATATCATCAGCTCAGGAAGAAATAGGGGACATGTTTCCAAGTTATCAGAAGAAATTTCTAGGCCCCATGCCAGCATGAGTGTTTCATGTGTATTCATAGAATATTTAAAGTATCACCAAGTTTTGAGCCTGGAAATTGTAACTAGTTTCATTATAAGGTAACAACATGCAAGCTTGTTGGGTCTATTTTGGCCATTATTTCTACCTTCACCCATTACTAGTTCTGTTTTAATTATAGGGACAAAGCACGCTGGAGGGCAACTGATGCACATTTGAATTAAAGTATGTGAGATTTTGGGTATACCCAGTAACTGGAATAAAATATTTGTTGATTTGAAACCAAAACAAATTTAGATTTTCTTCTCCTCATATTTGTTTTCACAGTCTAGGAACTGACTGTCACTAAGCCTATTTTGCAGTGATATGTGAGTCCCAGTGTATCCAGTATAAAGAGAAGAGTTTTCAACCAGTGTGACAGGTGCCTCAGCAATTCAATGGACCTTAATTCCAATCTTGGAAGATCACTGATATTGCAACACAATAGGGCTTTAGTCTTGATATAGATTCTTACCCTTTGTCAACATTGGCTTCCGTGGTGGTTATAATGTTGCCATAGAGGATCAGTAAATGAAACTCTGAGGAAAATTAAGTAATAAAGCAAGTGTGATTGTGTCAGATGAGAGGATTAAAGTCTTTAGAATCAGAATCCTGATGAAAACCCAGCTTCAACCCTTCAACCACTGGCTATAACAAAGTTGTGAAAGTGATTGGGTGTTTGAGGAGGTAAGTTGTCACTTTTAATATTTTAATAAGGATACAAGCCTTTTGTTATTCAATTCAATAACTTTGGAAGCTCAGAACTCCATTCAGGTGAAGATGGCCAATCCTGGAAGTACGTGTCTTTACAACTGCTGACTGAATCCCAATCTACATGCCTGGGCAATGCTCATGATCAGCTCCCTTACCATCAAACTTTCAGATTTAACTTTCAATCTCCCCAGCACATCTCCTCCTGAGACTTCTGAATTCCCCCTCTATCTTTGATTGATCACCCAAGCCTCTGATTTAATTTAGAGCCAAAATATTAAGGCATACCAGGGCAACTCCCTTCCACCTCTATACCTCTGTGCCGCACATTTGCTGGGTCTGTCCTGCCGGTGGGACAGGACTTATCCAGGGATGGTGATGGTAGTGGGACATTGTCAGGTTTGAATCTGTGATTATAACAACATCCGGCTGTTGCTTGACTGGTCCGTGACACAGCTCTCCCAGTTTTGGCAGCAGCCCCCAGATGTTGATAAGGAGGATTTTGCAGGTTTGAGATGGCTACTTCTACCATTGCCTTTTAGATTTGGTTCCAGGTGGTCCATCCAGTTTTATTTCTTTGTTGAGACATCATAGTGATTGATACAGCTGATAGGCTTGCTAGGCTATTTCAGAGGGCAGATAAGAATCAACCATATTACTGTGGCTCTGAAGTCACATGTAGGCAGATTTCCTTCTGTGAAGGGTATTATTAATGCCAGATGGGCTTTTCATGTTCCATGGTTTCAGTAGATTCTTAATTCCAGATTTTTCTTTTAATTGAATTCAAATTTCACCATCTGCCATGACAAGCTTTAAACTTGGGTCCCCTGAACATTAGCTGAGGTTCTGGATTAATAGTCCAGCAATAATACACGAGAGCATCACCTTCCCCTATAATTTCACTTTTGTAGATCTACGTTGACTTTGCTCAGTTTTGCCAATCTTTTCTAAATGACCAGTTTAGACATCCTTTAAAATAGATTCTAACATTTCCTAACACTTCTAACATATTCCCTTCTACTGCCCTCACCAAAATGTCACACATTGCAGAGTGTGCTAGAATTCTATGCATCACGGACACTACTTTGGTAGTCAAAATGATGTTGTACTGCTGAAACAAAGGACCATATGAAGCAGAATGAGCAAGCCTTTCGTTATTATAGTGTCAGTGTTCACTTATCTACAGTTTTCACTTCCGAACATCGCATATTGCTTTGGTTTCCTCTTGACGTAATTTAAATAGGCTTTTCAAAGAAGCAAAAGAGTAATTAATAAAATAAGCAACCACTAAATGAAGGTTTTTTTTTACCATGCGGATCGTTGTGCATTGGAATTTGTTGATAAGGGCAAACTTCACTCAAAACAAGTTTGCTTGTCAGCTTGAACAAACCTTTCAGCAAAGCACCTCAAATCAGAATCATTAGGATTGTTTGAATCTTTGACAACCAAAGCAATTTCATACAATATTTTAGTTGAAGAAACACAAGTAAGAATAAGTCTGTAAAGTTGACTATAATCATCAGACAGAGATGGCTGATATTGAGTTTGACTTGAAAGTCATCATGCCTGGACATGCTTGAAAAAGCAGGATCTTTATGGTGACTTTAGCCAGGACAGGTGCTGAATCCATACTGTTGGTGCCTCTGATACCCAGCCAACTGAGTTAATTATCCACCACAAGTCAAGGTATGTAATAAATAAAAGGTAAAACCAAAACATAGATAATACAAGCCATTAAGCATTAATGTTTTCTTGGTTGGTCCCCATCAGATATTATAATTTGAATTTCAGCTTTTCTAATTTTTGCATTTAAAGTGACACTTCCAGAGCTGGATTTTATGTGTTGCTGTTTTCCACATTCCACTCTGGTTGAAATGTTGATGATCAGTCCCAAAGCAATAATACAATAGGGTCAGCCCTAATTAATTTGGAGTGTTACTTTTGGTCTGATCTGGGAAGGGGTCCCTCCTTGGAGATTCAGCTAGGCAGAACCCAGCAAAGAAAGTGTAGAGAGGGACAGGAAGGTGAGGAACTGGGTGGAGAGGCCAGACGGGAGACATTTCAAGGTCCAGGAAAATAATGGGCACAGTGTCTGCCCAAAAGGAAGTTACCTCCTTGCAGACTGACAGTAACTTGCCAGAAATCTGCTGGCATGCTCCACCTTTCCCTGCTACATCCAAAATGAAGGCAGATGCAGAATAAGGCTCTTAAATGGCCATTAATTAGGCTGTTTGGTGCCTTCCTAGCCTTCCTTTTTCAAGAGTGAAGGCGGGGGTGGGGGAAGGTGTAGAAAGTTGCTCACCTTATTTTGCAAGGCCCCCATCTATGCCTTCAAATACTCTTGCAAGACAGCCATAAACTACAACTCGACTGTTTGTTGGTTATGCACTGAAGATTGACTAAGGCTATGATTTTTCATACTCATTTCCATTGTTTACACCTAGCTTACAGGAATAACTTTGATTAGCTGTGTATTGTACACTGCATGTATTTGGTGCATGAACTGTAGGATGTTAGGGAAAATGGAATCCTATTTTCAATAGGATAGGGCTGAGAGGATCAAATATTTCTTAAACATTTTGTAATCAACAAATATTAATGAGCCCCATGAAAAGCAAATAAAATGAAAAATGGCCTGTAATTTTTTATCTGATGGGACCAGTAGATGGTGAGGTTCCACTTCAATAGTGAACCTTTATAAATGTGATCTTCTTTGTTTGTGCTAATTCATCTAGTACTGATGTTTCATATTATGAGTATCGTAGTTTGTAAACACTTTTTACACTGGTGACCTGATACTTTACTTTTATGTTTAACAATGTTATTAGAATCATGTTGTTATTTCATGTTTTCTTAAGGTGCCTCAGATTGCCAATGTGCAGCCTTTACATACTTTCTGGATCTACAACATGTATTATTACTTTTGCATTTCCTCTATTGTCTTTATGAACAACAACAAAAAAGTTCAATCAATTTCATTTCATCCTATGGCACACTGATGCAAGATGAAAGCTTCATGTATGTACTATGGTTCCTTGCAATCAAACTAAGGGAAATAAGTAACTTCTTTTTTTCTGGAGAGAGGTCCCTGTGTGATATATGATCGGTTGATGGACAGCCTTAACTAGTGTTCAAGGTTAAGTCAGGTCAGTTTGTGAGGCCCCATATCCATGAGCTATGTGCCTTTGTTAATTGAACGAAAGAGCAAGTCAATTTTTCATCAGGTAAATCCATTGTAAGTTGCAAGTCTCTAAGTAATACTCTGGCAATAGTGGAACTGGAAGATTACTTCCAGTCTTTGCAGCTGGTATTGCTACTCTCAAAGGAATACCAAAATAATTGCAAATGCTTTTACACAGCTGAAATCATATTAGGCTGTTCAACATAGAAAGATCCTGTTCTTTCCAAATCATATTTGATACTGGTTGTAATACTACACAGTCCCACATCAATACTACACCCATAAGCACAGAGCCTGATTCTAATCAAACATTTCATATGTAGAAAATTATTTCTTTTCACTGCACAAAATGTTATCATGAGCGGTCATTCTGTACAATGAAACCTAACTCAGGCGTGCAGTTTAGTAAATGGTATCTGTAGAATAGCTTGTTGGAGCACCATGTGTGTGGTTGGATTGTATACCTGTACACATGGGATGTTTCTAATTTCCTTTGAAATGCCTGATGTATTATGTGCTCAGAGCTTGAAAGTGTTTGTGCTCACACACTGAAGTTTGGTGTAAACCCCCAGAGGAGTTTTACGAGAATGATCCTGAGAATAAAGACCTTGTCATAACAGGAGTGGTTGATGTTTCTGGGTCTGTATTTGATGGAGTCCGAAGAATGAAGGAGGGGTGGGTGTGTTCTGATTGAATCCTACAGAATACTGAGACACCTGGATAGAGGAGAAGATGTTTCCACTAGTAGGAGAGAATAGGACCTGAGGGCACAGCCTCAGAGTAAAGGATGACCCTTTAGAACTGAAATGGGTAGAAATTTCTTCAGCCAGAGGCTGCTTAATCTGTAGATCTCACTGCCATGGAGGGGCTGTGGAGGCCAGGCCTTTGACTGTATGTAAGACAGAGATAGATTCTTGATTAGGAAGGGGGTCAAGGGTTATGGGGAGAAAGCAGGAGAATAGAATTGAGAAATGTTTCAGCCATGGTTGAAAAGCAGAGCAGGCCTGATAGGTTGAATGGCCTGATTCTGCTTCTTGATCCTATGGTCTTATATGTCATTAGTATTCTAAAGAAATGTGGGGTGTGAATCTAACCATGAGTGAAACATATGAAAAAGTCTGACTTAATTGTGCCAGGATCAATTTCAAAAAGTAAATTGACAATGTCTTTGTCAGTGGTGTAAATGCATTGCTACACTGGAACGTATAGAACAGACCATTCATACATCAGTCTCTTTATGATACAGTTTGTGAATATGCAAAAGCATTTAGATGTACATGAGCAGATCAGAGGCTAGGAATATTGCAGTAAGTAACTCATCTCCTCACTTTCCAAAATCTGTCCATCATCTACAAGGCACAGAAGTGTGTTGGAATGCTCACCACTTCTAGAAGGACAAGTGCAGCAGATACATAGGAACGCCATCACCTTCAAGACCTCCTCCAAGCCAATCACCATTCTGATGTGGAAATATATTGTTGTTCCTTCACTGTCTCTGGGTCAAAATCCTGGAATTCCCACCCCAATGGAATTGCGGTCAGTTCACAGCATGTGCACAGCAGCAGTTCAAGAAGGCAGCTCATCGCCATCTTCTTAAGGGCAACTAGGGATGGGCAATAAATTCTGGCCCAGTCAATTACTCCACACCCCATGCCCACATATAAAGAATGATAAAAATCTAGTGCCAACATTGAACATGGATTTGTAAATTCTGTCTTTGTGAATCATTGGCGTTATTAGTTGACAATGGATCAATATTGTGTTCAGTGAAGTAATTGTGGGGACATGTCGGTCAATGCTATTTTCAAGGAAAAATATACTTATATACCCACTGATGAATGTTAAAATAATTAGTTCACATGAAAAATGCTTTGCTGCTTAAATGCAGTATTTTCAAGTTATCTATCTTCTTTTACCGCCAATACTTCAGCAGCAATGGAAGCAAGAAGCTATGATTTTTCTGCTTGACCTCACCACTATATTTCATTTTTCACTACAGGAACACATCCTGACTTGGCAACTTGGCTACTTTTGCCCTGACCTAACAATATCTTAAAAATTGTCAAGTTCCAAAGCCAAATTTATTCGTCATCCACTTCATGACTCAAGGACAGGATTATAATTATAAAGCAAAATTACAGCAGATGATCAACAAACAGAAAGGTTCCATTTATTCAAACACTAAATTATAACAAAACTTACAGTAGCTAAGTTGAAACTGTAATGCATGGAATAAATAGCCTGAATATTGAATACTTCATAAAATATTGGCATTGATGATGTTAATAAAACTTTGGACTCTTCTATATTTTTTGAATAAAGACGTTGAGTGCAAGGCAATGCTGAACCTATGCTAACTGTTGTTTAGAACCCAATTGTGGCCCGTTTTGGATCTCTTGCTTTAGATAGGAGTCAATTTCATGCCAGAGGTTGCAGCAAATGTTTCTTGAGATTATATAAAGGATGTGAGGCCTTAGATATGAGGAGGCACTAGAAGAACAGAAGTATTTTGTACTAGAACAAAGATGAATTAAGGAAAGATCTGGTAAAGAGGTTTAAATAATAACGATTTCAATTGATCGGTGAGTTCATAAAAAGTGTAGATTTCAGAACATCCGCAAACAAATTTTGCATTTTTAGAGTGCTTTTCAAATCCTTGGAATGCAGCAAAACCCCTCTCATCAAACACCAGCAAACGCTTTATTACCTGGCACCTATAGGACCAGGAATGTGCTGGTTCATCACTGACCAATTGAAGCTTCAAGACAACAACACAACTCTTAAAATCAATGTAAAACACACAGAGTAAGTAATAGAAATGGAGTGCAGGGGGTATACACATCACTGAGATACTTTATTTACAACATAAATACTTAGACATCGTGGTAGCTCGCAGTATTTGAAGTATATAATTTTTGCCAGTTTATTAAAAGTGCTGGTTGATAAGATGCCAGTTAAAACTAAGTTTGATGTAGTTGTTTGAGGCATTGTCACTTATTTTGTATACAATATCGCAGCCACTTCAGCACAGAATGAAATCCCATAAATATAAGTAAGATAAATGATTACTCAGTTGATGGTGTTGTGTTGTTGGTTGCTGGGTTAATGTAGAATATTGGAAAACACCATAGTCTCTCTTTTTTTGGAACAGTTCAAGGGGATTTTTGAACAGTCAGTCAATCACAGTTTAAGCTTAAATAAAGCAAAAAGCTACAATGCTGGAAATCGGAAACAAAAACAGAAATTGCTGGAGTAACTCAACAGGTCTGGCAGCATCTCTGGAGGGTTACCGGACCTGAAATGTTAACTCTGCTTTCTCTCCACAGATGCTGCCAGATCTGCTGAATTTCTCCAGCAATTCCTGTTTTTGTTACTGTTTAAGCTTATCTGATGGGATAGTGTTTCAGTACTGTACTGAAATGTTTGGCTTTTCAAAGTGCTGAAGTCTGATGTGCAGTTTGAATTTGTAATATTTTAAGGCAGGAATAAGTTATTCCACTGATCCAAAGAATGAATCAATTCTGTACAAACATAATGGCCTATATGGCCTCTTACTGCTTGTAAAGTTGCCCAATTTTAAGAATTTAATGTACTTCCATGACCGTTATGGTTTACATGGCAAATAGTCAATACAGCAATAGTAATTATCCTAGCTTTTAAAGTGAGAATTTAAACAGGAAGCAGACTGCATCAGTGACCAATGGCTATCCCATGCCTGTGAACATACACACTCTAATCTGAAGACTTTCATGTGATCTTAAATGTTTGAATGATGTAGCTCATTCATCAACAGACAACACATTAGTGAAGAATGTATCAGAAGGAAACAATTTTTAAACGAGTGACTGCGCAGCTACTTTCTTCAACAATTTTAGTTCAAGAGTTCATAGGCATTAGCCGCCACATACTGGTTTAACAATATACCAGGCAGAAATCCCAGGATGGATTTTAGCATTCTAACTCTTGATGAATTTCAGCAAATTCAGATCGAAACTCAAGCCAAAGCACTGATATGTTTATATAACCTTTATTTTCATGGTGCATTCAATACTTTGAAAATACTAGGCAAATCCGACCGGCAACATACTATTTTGACATTTTAAAAATATTAAGTGTTAAAATATTGACTATGGTTGCAAAAGACTTTAGAAATGAAATTTATTTATTATAAAAGAATCAAACAGATTATAAATTTTTTTTAAGAATGGCAAAACTAATAAAACTAGCTGATCGCTTTCCATGACTACTAATTAATCTCGCTCTACTGGGACATCGTCAGCAGTAATATCTAGCCCCAAACCTCATGCTACCAATGTGGGGTGATCCAAGATTCTGTCATTGATCACCTTCTTTTTCTTACCTTTGACATCACTTTCAAAATGTCCTCAATCAAACCAACTCTATCCTTTCATGACCATCATTGTTTCCACAAATATCTCTGCACTATCAGGTTGTTTGTTTGACATCAAGTTGTAGATAAACCAGAGCTTTCTCTAGGTGAGCACTGAGTATGTCAGACCATCTTATTTGAGTTCTACAAAATCTAATTGAAATTGTGCTAATGGTTCTATTCCCTTCCGGTTGAAAGATGAACTGAATGGTTTGCAAAACCTATGTTCTGTTCTGAACTGATTTTTGAACCTTTCATCACTTCCAGTAATAAGATAAGACCTTTCTGCCACCTCAACATGTGGCTTTTATCCTACCTTAACCTCTGACAATAAACTCCTTCACCAACCATGTTTTTAATACCTCAAGGTCACTTCTTGAACACCTCCTTAGTGGCATAAAGTCCATTGTATCAATATTCCATTGCCTATATCCTGTACCAAATTATGTTTCACAAACGTTTTCTGTCCAATGACAATTTCTCTCTCTCCTAATGCACCAATCTCACATCAGTATCCATGTTTATAAACCCCTTCCTGATTCTCCCCACACAATGCAGTGGTGCTTCAACTCTACATCCTATATCCAACAATCTTTTCATTTTACATTCCTATGGATTCTCCCTGTCCTTCTGTTTTGGTTACAGAAATTTCTCCTAACATGGCTCCAAATTTCCTACTTACACTTGTTGCTTTGTTTCTTCCCTAAACCTCAAAACCTTTCGAAAATCTACTTGCCTTCACTTAAATCTCCAAAATCTTTTTTTTTTAATTCACAGAATGTGAACATCATGAGCAAGGCCAGAATTATTGTCCATCACTAATTGGTCTTGAGAAAGTGGTTGTAAGCCTCTTTCTTAATGGCTGCAGTCCATGTGATGTTTATAGCCACACTGCCTTTGGAAGGCAGTACAATAATTTTGAACCATTGGTGATGAAGGAATAATGATACAGTTCCAAGTCACAATCATGTGTGACTTGGACAAAAATTGTAGGTACTGGTGGTTTCATATGTATGCTGTCCTCTAGCCATTAAGAGTTAATTAGATTAGATTAGATTAAGATTACATTACAGTGTGGAAACAGGCCCTTCGGCCCAACAAGTCCACACCGACCCGCCAAAGCGCAACCCAGCCCTGCCCCTACATTTACCCCTTACCTAACACTACGGGCAATTTAGCATGGCCAATTCACCTGACCTGCACATCTTTGGACTGTGGGAGGAAACCAGAGCACCCGGAGGAAACCCACGCAGACACGGGGAGAACGTGCAAACTCCACACAGTCAGTCGCCTGAGTCGGGAATTGAACCCGTGTCTCAGGCGCTGTGAGGCAACAGTGTTAATCTTTCACTGTAGAAGTTATTTATATGTTTGGTTACAATAACTTTCTGCTGATTAGTGACCTGCAGGATATTGATGAATGGAGATTCAGCCATGGTGGTATCATTGAACATCAATGGCTAGACTCATGTTTTGCCGGAATTGTCCTTTGTTCTGCATTTGTGTACCACAAATGTGACTTGTCGCTTATTGACCCAATGTTGTCCAGGTCTTGCTGCATAAATGCATAGATCCCTTCATTGTTTAGAATAGTGAATCAAGGCAACACACTGTAAGGTCATCAGCGAACATCTCCATTTCAAACCTCATGATGGAGGAAATGTTACTGATTAAAAATCTGAGAATAGTTGTGTCTAGGACACTGCCCTGAGGGATGCCTGCTGTGACGTCTTGGGGCTGGGATGATTGGCCTTCAACAACCACAACCATCTTCCTATGTGCTAGGTTTGTCTCTGGCAAGTGGACGGTTTCCTTGCAAAAATCATTAATTAACTTTTTCTAGTGTTCTTTAATGCTGCATCCAGTTCAAAACTGCCTCATTGGTCAATTTGCACCTAACTTGTCCGTGTTTGGAGCCAGATCCTCGTGAGCTCTGGACCTCAGCTGTCCCAGTGAAACTTCACTTGAGCCTAAGTGAGTTGGCAATTTATGACCAAATGACACTTGAGAAAGTTGTCAGTATTTCTTTCTTTCTGCATGTTGATAATACAGAGTGGACTGACGGGCTGGTAATTGGTTGAATTGCATTTATCCAGTTTTTTGTTGACAAGCCAAAACGGATAATTTTCCACTTTATCAGTTAAGTACCAATGTTGTTGCTTTTAACCAAGTGATCCATATCTTTCCTAAATAAAAGGCCACAGAATGTTTCATAGAATTGGAATTTCCTGCAATCGTGAAATTACTGATACAGTTAGAACTTTCTCCATTGTGAAGTTATTCTAAAATTTCCTGCTTTTGTAACTTGTGCATGTTGCAGAAAGTATTATGGCAAATCAGAAACGATGTAGCCAATGGCCATTGTTCGCTATATCCATAGAAATTGTTTTTCTGGATCCCAAGGTATTTTCATTACAAGCAAAAAATGGCAACTTATCAATAATTAGTCACAGTAAATGAGTTAATTCATGCTACAATGAGCATATTTTCAAATGAACATCAGTTTTATTTTATGACCATAAAAGGAAGTGGCTTGTTTCACCATCTTAACAGAAACAACAGTTTATGAATAGAGTTTATAAAATTAATAATAACAAGAAACAGATGTTGGACTGCCTAGCATCAAACATAATGTAAAATATTGCAAAAATTCTTTTAGGTGTTCCTAGGTATGAACATATTGAATGATAAAGGAACAAAATTTGACATGTTGTGTGAACAAAACTCCTGAGCAATTACCGATTTTTTTCAAGATTACTGAGGCATCAGTTGCCTAAGTAGTGAATGAGATGAGAGATTTTTGGATACTAAAGGCTGGAATGAACAGCAAGATCAAGTTGGGAAATTTCATGATGCAATGGAGTAATAAGTATCACAAATCACAAGAGGACTTTGAGTATATGGATACAGTCAATCCTATTGACCCAGGAGGCAGGGTGGTAGACAGACAATTATCAAAGTGGACTGCTGAGAAGATTTGACCTGGTCGCCTATGACATTTATTCAGTTGTTTTGGAAGTTAGGCCTTATAATCCCTCACACCACCTTAAATGAATATTCTCTCTAAGCCTTGTGGCCAGGCAGCCACTGAGAAGACTCATATATGTCACAGTGGCTAATGCATGTCTTCCTCTTCCAAAGAGTTTCTTTTGCAATTGGAATTCAGTCATTGCACAACATTCATATTTTTAATGTTGGCATGTACATCATGTTTGCTATTAGATATGACTGGCCAGGAAAACAAATACACTGGGTATATGTTTTGGTATATTAGGTCCAAGTTCTATCATGCTACTGACATTCTCACTAAGGGCTAGAATTTCAGGCTGACACAAGGATATAGGACATGGAATTTTTCAGTTTATTGACTCTGCTCCTCTTCCATCACCTCACCCTGTCCCCCTTCTGAGCTTCCTATGATTGCATGTTTTCCCATTTGCTTTGTCCTATAGCCTGGATTAACAAACAAATCTTCTAAACTTGTAAAAGTCAGAGATTCTTTTCAAAGGTTGAGCATTTCCTCTGCATCCAACTCACATCAATTGGAACCAGAAAGGAATACCTGTCTGCCTGATGCTGTGCTGCTCCATAATGCTGAAGATGATGTTCCTACAGCTCAATGTCCTCACCTTCCTCCTTGGAAAACCACTGCCACTCTCTGAACTTTTCAGAGTCTATTGCATCCCATCCTTGTCTTCCTCCAACTCTGCAGAGTGCAGCATGCTAGGATTAAGCTGTATACCCTGTCAGAATATACCATAAGCCTCCCAACACCCAACTCCCAAACATTAAAGAGATCTAAGTACCGGAATACCATCTTTCCAACAGCCTTCACACATATGGGTTGCGGAATGAGAGATCCCACAGGTGTCCTGAGTGGGTCTTGGAGGAACCAGTTGTCTAGAAGTTTAGCATCTTAGCGGGTACTAGAATAGGACGGCCACCTCGCGCTTCCAGTTACAGGTCTCACGTCAACAGTTGGAGTAGTGCTGTGATGATGTCACAGGACATCCTCAGTTCACAGCTACACTGTGCTTCACTCATCTGGAGGCATTGGGGACTTCCTGTACTTCCTCTGCATCCTGAGGAGATCTTCAGCTGCAAACTCTTGCTGTGCAAGTCGTTCGGCAATCCTAGGAGATTGTTGCTGGCCCCGAGCTTGCTGGAACCTTTGTTCCTCTTCCATTTCTGCGCAGTTTTGTTTTATCACAGAAACAGTGATGAAAATCTCTGATGCAGCTGGATCCATTGGTCACACTTTCAATTGTGCCCATGGAATATAGTGCTGGGTGCCCAAGACAATGGCATGGAGTCACCAGGTATCTGCTCTGACTTTCATGTTGGGGATTGTCACTGTGTGGTTTCTATTCAGCGGATGAGGAGAATGGGAAACTGCACATTAATGAAGTGAGATTAGGTAATAATTAGGCATGATCTCACTACTCACTCATGAGATTTCTTGTCTTGCCATACAAAAACAGGTGGGAGAATTAGACTTTTTCTCTTCGACATTGAGAATCTCATTTCTGCCGATCATCCCCTATTTCCCTCGCCACTGCCCATGTTATTCAAGAGCTGAGAAGATCCCACCCATGCATCTTTTTGTTACTGCTATTTGATAGCATTAATTTTGTACGCATATCCAATGTGCACAGGTCTATTCCCATCTTTAGCAAAATAAAGATTCATCTTGAAGCGTAGGTGTTGGGCAAACCATCAGAAAAGATTCAATTGTCTCAAAGTCTTTGTCTTAGGTAGCTTTCCTGTGGGTCTGTACTTTATAAAAGGACAATACAGTGGCAGTGACAGGTGAAATAGCAGTAATGCAGGAATGTTGCAATAGCTATTGATTTTAGTGAGGCCAGAGCTATGTTAATCCTTCAGTGAGTCATTTATACCATTATTCCCATTTTCTTTTCGATATTTATAGGAAAGAAATGTTCAGGTGTGTTATGATATACCCCTGGAGCAGGTGAGGCTTCAACCTGGGTCTTTTAGATTAGAAGTGGGGACATTACCAAGATGCCTCTCCTGCTTTTCTTAAAATCACTGTTTAATATGATCTCTATAACATGGGTGGGCCTTTGAAGTCATTCAAGTGTCCAGGAGCATTTGACGACCATCTTACTTTATAAATACAAACATTTGTGAATGAGTCACAGCCAAAGGAGAAATATATGATAGGACTGATGGAGCTACAGACTTAACTGAAATGCAAATGCTGTTGACCCTTTACTGTTCTACACGAATTATAGAATATAGATGAAGAGATGGGTGTGTGTTTGCTGCAGGCTATTATATATTGAGGCAGAGATTAAAACCATATGCTTGAGCTGCAAAACCAAATTTAAAACTCAATGTTTTTTCTGGTCTCTGTAGGCCCCATTTTAGATATGCATTTCACAGTGTCCAGCACTGATTTACACCATGCAAATCTGCCAGATGTTCATGTTTCCAAAATGTTCTCCATGACTGACCCAGCACTTCTGCAACAATAATCAAAAAGATACGTTTTAATGTTCATGAAATAAGATGAATCCATTCATAAATAACATTTTAACAAAATGTTTTAGACGGGTTTTGTCATTCAAGCTTACCAAACGAACATTCAAGTCCACATAATTTTGATGTTTTGAGGGGAGTAATCCTATATTAATAATTTTAAATAGGCTTCAGTCCAGAACTAGGAACAGTCTGTTTTGCAGAAAAATCAACATCGTTGGCTACCGAGACAAGTTTTATTACATTTTGTGCAAAACTTTCAGTAAAAGGGACTTTATAAGCATATATATTGACAATATTTTAACAGCATTCTAAGTGAATGGATTTGTAAGTTAGATAAATGCAACAAGGTGTGAACTGTCTTCACACCACCACTCATGTCATTTCATTCAATTTTTATAAATATGGCAAAGTGTTTTACATGCCAATTTATATCACTGATTGATTTTCTTTTTAAGAATTCATTCATGAAAATGGACATTGCTTCAGCATTTATTGCCCATCCATAGTAGCCCATGAGAAGTTGGTGCACGACTTTCCTGAATCACTGCAGTCCATATGGTATTGCTGCACCACACGTGCTGTTCAGAAGAGAGTTCCAGGATTCTGACTCATCAGCAGTGAGAAAACAGTGATACAGTTCCAAGTCAAGATGGTGTGTGCTCTTGAAGGGGAACTTGCAGATGATGGCGTTCCCATGCACCTGATGCCTTGTCTTTCTAGGTTGCAAAGGTTGTGGGTTTGGATGATGGTTTTGGAGGAACTTTGATGAATTGTGTGGTGCATCTTATAAAGAGTATATACTGCTGCTGATGTGCGTCAATGATGAATGGAGTGAAGTTTAAGATGGTGGCCGGAGTGCCAATCAAGCAGGCTGCTTTGTTTTGAATGGTGTTGAGTTCCTTGAGAGTCCTTAGATCTCCAAACCGGGTAACTGGAGGGTATTCCATCACATTTCTGACTAAGTGGCAGTTTGGTGTGGCTACATTTGAAGTAATGTACTTTGGTAATGTTGACATTAATATCCTTGGTAGGGTGAAAGCACAGAGAGATTTGGATGCTTCAGGAATACAGAGTTTTAAAAAATTGCTTGCGAAGATGATAAAGCCATGGAAAGTGAAAGCAGGATTTTAGGATTTGTATTTTACAAGGTTGTGAAGGTGAATCTGTAGAAGGTGAATGCCATTGTGATTTACCTTGTTTTTGTGATGGCCATTCTTTTCATTTCGTTAAGGATATCCATAGGACCACAAGATACAGGAGCAGAATTAAGCCATTCAGCCCATCAAGTCTATTCCACCATTCAGTTATGGCTGATATGTCTCTCAATCCCACTCTCCTACCTTCTCCCATAACACTTGGTACTCTTACCAATCAAGAACCTATCTCTGTCTTAAATACATTCAATAAAATGGCTTCTATAGCCCTCTGTGGCAACAAGTTCCAAAGTGCATAAGCTCACACTTTCTCACATTGTATTATGTCTGCTACTTCTTTGTCTATTCTCCTAGCCTGTCAAATTCCTGCAGTCCTGAAGAATGGTTACACCTGAAATGTTGACTTCTCCACTTCCTGATGCTGCCTGGCTTGCTGTGTTCTCCCAGCCTCCTGATTATCCACTTTGGATTCCAGCGTCTGCAGGTTTTTAGTCTCTATCCAAGTAATTCCTGCAGCCTCCCTGCCTCCTCAACATTACCTAGCATTCCACCTATCTTTGTGTCAGTTGCAAACTTAGCAATAACACCCTCAGTTCTGTTGTCCAGATCATTAATGTATAATGTGAATATTTGTGGTCTCAACACTGATCCCTATGGAACTCCACTAGTCACTGGGTGCCATCCTGACAAAGACCCCTGTCTCTATTATTCCTGATGAAGGACTTTTGCCCGAAATGTCGATTTTACTGCTCCTCGGATGCTGCCTGAACTGCTGTGCTTTTCCAGCACCACTAATCCAGAATCTGGCTTCCAGCATCTGCAGTCATTGTTTTTACCCATCTGCCAGTCAGCCAATCCTCTATCTGTGGCAGTACCTTGCCCTTAACACATGGCAGCCTATTGTACAGCAAATAGATTCACCAAATCTATTTTCAAATAGATCACTGGATCTTCTATGTCTAAATTGCTTGTTGCCTTGTCAAAGAATTCTAGCAGATTTGTCAGGCATGACATCCCCTGAAGAAGCCATGCTGAGTCCTCTCTATTTTACCATGCATTTCCAAGTACTCCACATCTCATCCTTAATAATGGACCCTAAAACTTTACTAACGACTGAGATCAGGTGAACTGGTCTATAGTTTCCTGTCTTCTGCCTTCCTTCCTTCTTAAACAGGAATGTTACATTAGGCATTTTCCAATCCTCTTGAAACCCCCTTGACTCCAGTGATTCCTGAAAGATCAGCAGCAATGCCTCCACAATCTCCTCAGCTCTCCTTTTGGATCCCTGAAGTGGAGGTGATTTATCCACCTTCAGACTTTTCAGCTTCCCCAGCATCTTCTCCTTATGATGGCCACTACACTCCCCTCTACTCCCTGATTCTCTTGAAGAACACGTGGGTGCATCAGGAATGGATACAAATGTGGCCTTATGATGTAACTAAGACCTCATTGTGATTTTAATTGAATGGGCTGAAAACCACATTGCTCAGTAAAACTTTGAGGGACTGTGTGATGATTGGGTACATTACAATATAGTTAGTGAATTTTCAAGAAATATTTAGAGATTGCTTATTTCTGTATTTTTTGTGACTGAACTCTCACTTGACATTGGTACAATTTTAACTTTATTGCTTTGGTTGAAGTGACAGCTGAGGTTTCTTGGATATGCATCAGGACCCTATGTTTCATGAGGAAGGGAGTTTCTGATCCATGTTCACTCTAAATGCGTGTAGGCCAGAGTGTTGGTCCTCCCTTACCCTTGACTGTCCTGAACATTTTCACCTCAGGCTTCTTCGAGGTTATTATAGAGAATCTCATCCACATCTCCAAGTCTGCTGTGTGCACAGTTGTATCAAGTAGGTCCCAAATGCTCAATTTGCCAGGTCCAGCCATTACATAACTTGTGTCAAGGATAACAACAATCGGTGTGAGAGAACATGGGGATTTGCAGCATTGACTGACTTCCCTCTTGTCTATGTTGCCTCTGTGACAAGTATGTTCTGTCAGAGGTAGTGACCAAAACTGCACATAGTGACTTGGGGATTCAAAAGGGTGGAAGACAAATGTTTCAGGAACATCAAACAACAGAGAAGTGGCCTCACTTAACTCATATCAAGCTGATATGTGATCAGCACAGAAAGTAGTAAGCCAGGCAATTGTCATGATGCTGGCATCTTATGAGAATATCTTTTGAACAATTGTGTTGCATGTGTCACTGAGCATAGAATGCTGTCACCCCTTTTGTAATGCACTTGTTCCTTGAAGTTGTGGAGGATTGTCATCATAGAAACTTAGAAACATTAAACCTAGGAGCAGAGGTAGGCCATTTGGCCCTTTGAGCCTGCTTCATCATTCAATAAGATCATGGCAGATCCTCTATTTCAAAGCCATGCTCCCACTTTCTCTCCAGACCCCTTGTTGCCTTTAACACCTAAAAATTTATCAGTCTTTTTCTTGAATGTACTCAATGACTCAGCCTTTTCTGTGATCACTCTCTGAATGAAGACATGTTTCCTCATCTCAGTCTCAAATGTCCTACCCCATATCTTGAGATTGTAGTTCTTGGTTCTCGACTTTCCAACCAAAGGAAACATAGAAACATAGAAAATAGGTGTAGGAGTGGACCGTTTAGCTTTTTGAGCCTGCACCACCATTCAATATGATTGTGGCTGATCATGCAATCTCAGTATCCCAGTCCTGCCCTCTCCCCATACCCCTTGATCCCTTCAGCTGCAAGGGCTATACCCTGCTCCCTCTTGAATATAACTAATGAACTGGCACCAACAGCTTCCTGTGGGAGAGAATTCCACTAGTTCCCAACTCTGAGTGAAGAAATTCCTCCCCCTCTCAGTCCTGAATGAACCCTTTATTCTTAGACTGTGACTCCTAGCTCTGGGCTTCCCCAACATTTGGAACATTCTGCCCGCAGCTAGCCTGTCCAGTCATATCAATATTGTATATTGATATACCACCTCATTCTTCTAAATTCCAGCGAATGCAAACCCAATCGATCCAGTCTTTCCTCTTGTGTCAGTCTGAGGAGTCGTTCTGATGAACCTTGGCTGGACTCTCTCAAGAGCAAGAATGTCCTTCCTCAGACTAGAAGATCAAAACTGCACACAGTACTCCTTGCATCTATCTGTCCAGCTCTGTTCAAATTGTATATGTTTCAAACAGATCCCCACTCATTCTTCTAATCCCTAGTGAATACAAATCCAGGTGGACCAACCTTTCCATCTAGCTTAGTGCTGCCATCTCTGGTATCTGCCTAGTGAACACTGTATTCAGTTCACTCCTGTCATGGCAAGTCTGTTACCTATGAGGTAGGGAGACCAAATCTGCACATAATAAAAATGAAGTGATAATTTTGAGACAGAGAGCCAACATCACTAATTTTCTTTCTCTTTTAAGAATGATATTGTTAAACTGTTACTAGCAATTTGAGTTTTGAAGTAATGGTATAAGATTATCAAAATGCCATTGATGTAAAAACAGACAAACCTAAATGTTACATGTCTAACCAAAACTCCAAAACTGAGCATGGAAGTGCAACCAACTCCCAACCTGGAGGGCATCTACCTTGCAGTGAATTCAAACATGTAAGATTCCACTGTTATAGAAGGTTAGCCGCCTCTGCTTACAGAGTGTGGATCTTGGAAGAGGTTTCCCTGTATCTACATAGTCCTATTCAAAGCATGACTTCACAAATACAAAACAATTCAGAAAATATGTCCAGTTGAACAGAACACCAGCTAAATTCATCCGACAGTTCCTATTTAATATAATGAATTCCAATCACAGTTTGTGGCTCCTGCTTCCTCTCTTTCTCCACCCTTCAGTTTTATCACAGTTCCAAACAAGTTCCTCCCCCACACTTATACATTTAGCTGAATGCAACCAAATCAATCTGCAAGTTAAACATCATCGCAAATCTCTCAGTGATTTGAAGGGCAGTTTAAATGAGGCAAACGACTGGATGATGTACTGTGAATACATGCCCATACTATTAAAGATGCAAAGATATTTACTGTCCTTCTCGAAGTATTTTCTTTTGAAGGTTCTTCCACTGGAAAACACCTAAAGGGAGGGAAAACAAGAGTCCAACTTTAGCCTAGCACTGAAATACTGAAGAATAACAGATCACCCGCTTCACTATGTGGCCTGACACGGCCAGAGTCACTGAGTGTGTGTTTGTATGAGGTACAAATGATAGTCAGCCACCTGCATTAGATAGGGCTCTAGTCTTAAAATGTATCAACTATACAGCTGTCATGTTACACTGGAACTTGTCCTTCAAGGTCAGTGTTCAAATGCTGATCTCGCTCCTCCTTTTGCCTCATTTTCTTTGTGTAGAAAGAGGAATCGATTTGTGAGTGGATAGTCAAAAGAAAGATTCATGTGTGTGGCTCTTATGCAATGCTAAGAAGAGGGAAGAAGTAAGATGTAAGCAGGCTGGGACAGTTTTGAAAAAACTAAGTGGCCAGAGTTTGAAACAAAGAAGGAGTCATCAGAGTATTACGTTACGCTGCAAGGCCTTTCCAGGTGAGAACAGAGTTCTGCCAATGATTGCTGTGAAGGGAACAAGCAAGAAGTGGGCATCATTTGCATTGAGGATGAGAAGGGCTCTTGCATTGGTTGTTGAAGGATGTGATCCAGTAGATGTTGAGTGATGGAAAAATGGAGTGCTCTATTCACCTTTGCTGCTTTTGTCAGTTCATTGGAACATTTCCTGCAAGGAACTGAGGCTTCAGGGGCAATGTTCCTGGAGCTGAGGATCTTAGCCACTTCACTTCAGGTGAGGTGTTGTCAATTATTACAATCATCTGAAAGAGTACATCCTTGCTTTCCCTTCCCTCTTCCACTGAGACCTCCAGGGAGGCTCCAGAGCCCTTAGGACTTGCTGTAACAAATCTTACCATACCAATCTCACAGAACAATCTGCCGGATGGGAATGAAACCTTGCTTTCAGAGTTGCATTTCCGCTTTAAATAGGCCTCTGGGGGCTCCCTGGAAATTACAACCAGAAAACAGGCAGGCTTCTTTCCCATTGCTGATGCGATCTGTTGGAAAGCCCTCCAGTCAGATGTTAATGATCCCTAGAACTAAAATACCTGTTATTCATGGCTGTTTTTAACTTGTACTTTGTTTTTAAAGGGTCAGATTTTTAGTGATATGTCAATTATTCTCCAGAATTCTGATCTTTGTATGTATGATACACATGACTTATTTTGTAACTTTGTAAGACTTTTGTATTAATATGAAGCACATGTAGCACTCTTTCAGAATGCACAATTCAAGCCTGAGATATGCCCAATCCCCTAAACTCAGTACCTATTACTCCTCTCTTTCCCTGTTTCCTAAGCACTGTGATATTTAATTCTGCAACTTATATTTTACGTGATTGATAGCCAGCTTTCTTTACCAACAGCTGTTGTTGTTGCCACCACGCTAATTTATGTGGCTTTTTGTAGGAAGAGTATTTTTCAAGTAGTATTGGCATACAGACTTTTACTGGATTACAAGAAAAATGTCTCGTCTCTCATGATTGGTAACGTATTTTACTGGAAAATAAAATGCTTTGCTGGGGAGATCTGATTTAGTTGCTGAATGTGGCAACATCCAGAAGCACAGTCAAAAAGAACTGCCTCAAAACAGAACAACCTTTCCAAGTGTAAGAATAGTGAAATCAGATTTAGGCTGGAGTCATACATACTAGTTTTTCTCCATTCATGAAATGGATGGACCCACCTCTAAACAGGCAAATACATAGAAATAATGGAATGAGAATATCACCCGGATATACTGCCATTTCTGCCGTGACTGTCAGATGTTACTTGCCATTGCATACGGCGAATTTCTCTGGACTGGTGTATTGGAGAAATAGGGATAAATGATAGGCTGAATAAAAATGTTATGGGTTCAAGTTGGGGTGAAGTGAGTTGTCTACATCTCCATCATCAGTGGCTTGCTGTGACTCAACTAAAGGAGGAGAAATTGTGACTTTAGAATTTTATGCAGATAGTTGGATCAAACTGTAACTTATTTGTTTCCATGCTTGAGCTAAGATCACAAAGTGTTGAATCTGGCTGGATGCTGATAGTCTTGGCCACTTACACTTTGAGAGATTTGATGGCTTATCTCTTGGGAATTGTAGGGTATTTTTTGTTCTCAGAAGTGGCCTTTTGCTGTCAATGGTGTGTGACTGGTGATTTCCAGTTATTACAGTAAATGGCTTCCTGTGGAGGAAGATAAAACAAATACGGAATTCAACACTGCAGGTGGGTACAGTCACTTCTTATGACAACTCAATTTATCAGTTAATACATGGTCTTGTAATCTACACAGCAGGGATGTTGGTGGATTAATTCATGTCTGTTCCTCCAAAGTTATGATAAAGACCAGAATATCACAGCAAAACAATTTAAGGCTGGGAAAGCTTTAAATGGGTTGCAAGGAATGGTCATAGGGAATAGATAGTCTACTTTGGCTCCTCTGGTGACCTTATGAATTTCCTTCATGTATTCCAAAGGATTAGAATAATTTCGGTTGGAACAAATGACCAAAAAGATAGGCTTACATTCATATACCATCTCTCACAATCACAAAACACTAACAGTCTGCAGTAGATGCAGTTCTTTTGAAATTAATTCACTGATGTGACAAAGGAAATTTAGCCACTAATGTTTACACAGAAAACTCCCACAAGTGGCATTGTGATAACAACTCGATGAACTGTTCATGTGATATTGATTCTGGGTTAAATTTTGATCGCGGTTCTGGTCTTCTAGTAGTGCAGTAAACCGACGTAAAATAAACAGGGAATGACTGCTGCCAATAGTGTAAGCATTCATGCATAGAATTCTGCACATCAATGAGGGAATCTCTTAATCATGAATGCTCTGGGATTTTTATGTAATTCCACCAAAGTCTTGAAATCATAGGATTTTGTTGCATGTTTAGATTAGATTACCTACAGTGTGGAAACAGACCCTTTGGCCCAACAAGTCCACACCAACCTGCCGAAGAGAAACCCACACCCCTATATTTACCCCTGACTAATCCACCTAACACTACGGGCAATTTAGCACAGCCAATTCACCTGACCTGCACATCTTTGGACTGTGATAGGAAATTAGTGCATCTGGAGGAAACCCAGGCAGACACGGGGCGAATGTGCAAACTCCACACAGACAGTTGCCCGAGGCAGGAATTGAACCCGGGTCTTTGGTGCTGTGAGGCAGCAATGCTAACCACTGAGCCACTGTGCCACCCATGTTACACAACTTTCCTAAATTGCACAGCTGTAAATTGGATAAAATTAGTTGCCTGGTCTCAACTATTAGTCAAGTTGGAAATCTTGCTTGAAGAACCTTCTACAGATGAGAAGAGTATTAATTTGGAATCGAACCAGCATAACTCTTAATTAAGCCCTAACCTGCTATTACGTGTAGAAAAAAAGTGGACCAATATACTATTGTCATCATTGGTTGCTGATGCCATTCTATTCCTTTGATGCTGCGTTATTCCATCCCAATCCTGAGTGAACACAGGAAACATTTGAAATAAACTCCTTATTTGTTTTCTTCAACCTGTTACTGTGAGGAAAAATACTTGTTCAGTTTGATTCATTTTGGTTCTCACCATATTAATAGTGTGGACCTATTAATATCTGACTTAGTGCTACACCTAATGAATTGTCCAGAACAGATACTGAAGGAGGACCACCCAACACTAAGCCCTAACTCCACGAAGGAAGCTTTGTAAGTAATAAGCAATGGGAGTTAGAGATAATAGGGCTAGAGAAGAGAAAGCAAAGGTTTAATAAAGGCTAGTTAAGCTCATCAAGTGTGTTATCAACATCAAGTGCTTCTTTAAGTTACAGTTAATTTGATTCCTTTAAGCCAGGTCACATGAATGATTTAAAAGAAAGGTCACCGTGTACACAATTAAATATACCCTTCTGTGTTCAACCTCATAGGAAATGCTTTGGATGAAGAGGCCAACCACTCCAGGGATCACCTAGGTTCTTCCAGATTCACAACTGCTGCCACAACGTTGGGATCCACAACCCCAGCTACATCCTCCCCAGCTCCATCGCAGCATCTCAACTATTCCAGCACCAGCTCAGAGAAACCCACTCACAAGGAGTTAGATGGTAAGCTACAATGAGTCTGAATTTGAAAAATATAGCAGAAGAATGAGCATAAAAGTCTGGAAGTAGAAGAGAGAGAATGTGCCAATCCTGTATGGAAGATAGAGAAATGTCTACTTCTGAAAAAGAGCTGAGAATTTAAAGACCTGAATTTGAAAGTAGATCAGAATCATAGAATAAAAAAGTACACAACCTGCTGCTTTCCTTTCTGTGATCCATTCTGCTGTCACTTTAAGACCTGTTTTCCAGGCCTTCAATGCAGCAACTAGCAACAGAGTTGAATATGTATGTTCAGTGATTTGGTGTGAATTAGAATTTAACTGTTCCTGTTTAGCTATCATCAATTACAATTCTATAATTCAAGGTTAGGTTAATCAACTTTTTTAACATTAATGTTGCTTCAGTTATTCACAAACTGCTAAATTTTAAAGGATTGCAGGTGTATCATCAAGGGCTGTTATTTTCTCCCAACTGTTAACAAAATTGCTTTTCAGGGATCGAACATTTCAAAAATGTGCAATCTATGCAACTTTTGGTAACATTTAATTTATCAAGGCAGAAATACAACTCATCCATTTTAATCATGACAAACAGGCTTCATGGGTTTCAAACAAATTCCACTGTAAGACGTATTTGACATTCATTGTTGTGAAACTGCCTACTTTACTCATTATTAGGGTGGCTGATCTGTGAGTGTGAACCTTATCTAAAGTTTAGAATGGGAGCTTTGTCTTGCATCAATCTGCGAACAGGCCCTGGGTTGCGAATGGGTTCCATCTGAATTCCATTCATAAGTGGATTTGAATGCAAGTTAGAACACAATGCAACATAATGTAAAGCAGCTGTTCGTATATATAGGAAATGTTTGTATGTCAGATCTTTAAAATTGCCCCCCTGTATGGGATCATGTTCATAAACACAAGCCATTTGTAGGTCGGACGTTCGTAAATCGGGGAGCCCCTGCATCCTGACCGAGCAGCAACTTACATTTCCAGGTGTTCTCTTCCACGTCAATATTGTCGGGACATCTGCTTGTTATTCTGCCTAACATTCTCAAATTTTTAGGGTTTTTCATTTACAGATACTGGGTATGTGACCCATTTTCCATTTTGTCTGCGCTTCTGCCTCATTGGTCAGAATATTTTTATAACTCTCTTGGCACTTTATCAGGAATAAAGACTGTTTCAGCCAAGAATGACTGTTTTTGTTCAGTTCACTAGGGGTATTGTGGAGGCAAAAAAAAAATTAGAAAAGAGTCTATGATTTTGACTGACAGGATTTCAGGTGGGTATTATAATTCCCCTAGTTCTCGTTCTTCCGACGACAACATGCAATAGCTTACCACACTTCTGGAGTAACTTGACCTTGAAAGGAAGAGGTGTAGAGACCTGAGAGAAAGGGGTTCAACTGCAAGTTCCCATCCTCTTATCTGGTTTATAACAGCAGTTTATTTCTAGTCCCAGGAATTTCTGTGCCTGAATTGTATCATATTCCATCTCTCAGCATGAACTTCCTTCCCTTTAATGAGCACAAAATCTTTCTTCAATAACAGATGTTTTTACAGATTTTCATGGAATATTTACAGTGCTGTAGAACAACACTGAACAATTACTTTGTCAGCCTGTACTTCACAGATATGCAAATTTCAAAGACAGCTATGTGGAAGAAAATGAAAATTCATTGTTCAAAATTCAAATCCATAGTTGTTGATAGTAGTATCCATGTTTGGATGGTTTAATATGCAAAAATGTCTATTATTCCCATGTTTCCAATCATTTATTCAGAGTAACAAATTCTGGAACCTAATTTTTACTTGGTGTTGATTAATGTCATCTAAGTTCCAAATAAATAAGTTAATAGCAATAAATGCTTCAGTTCTGTCATCTAATTAGTAATTAACAAGCATTTGACAACACACAGTAAAATGTTACTAAATTGATTCTGCTGTATATACTCAATCAGAAGGCAATCGGTATATATAATAGTCTCTGCTATGTATTTGCAGCCTGTGCCTTCCCCACAAGGTCCATGTGCATTGTGTAAGACAAAGGTCAATGTTACAATTCTGCTGAAGGGTCTATTTCACCAGCTTCTCATCTGAAACTTTATTTCTCTCCAGCAGTCGCTTTGTCCTTTCAACAAAATTTAAGATAATATCTGTACTTCTAACTCTCTAAATGTCTTTCTGTACCATGGTGACTGCATGTAGTAGATAGTCAACAGTGAAATTGTATTTCCTATTTTTGAAAAGCTCATTCCAATAGAATAGGAAACTTGGATTTCAATTTTCACTCTGGAGTTGGGTAGCACAAGTTGGCACTTGCCTCAGGAGAAATTCATCTGATTGATGGGAGTTGTGCCTGGGGAGTAGAGGGGTGGGGGTATGGGGAGTGGGGGTAGGGAACACAGATATGAGAGACAGTCAGGTTTGCTGCACCTGTATACAAATTTGAAAGTGGTTGCAGGGGCTGCCAACAGCCAAGTGGATCTCTTAAAAGACCCACTTTGGTTTTCTGAGACTTTTCCAGATTTCAGCCCTCACATTTCTTTATCCTCAACTAACAACCTATGGTCTATCCATGCCAGATCATTCCACCCCATGCTCCTACTCACTCTCAATGACCCCTATGATATCCATTCCAACTATAACTCTATCCAATGGTGCTTTATAGCTCTATGCCAACTTATTGCAAGCTTATGCCAACCCACTCACTACTCTTTGCTATTCCATCCTTCATATGACTCATGCAAAATCTATCATGGACAAACATTGTGAACAATGTTCAGATCAAGTGAATATCTAAACCTCTGTTACAATCTTTACTAGATTAAAAGAAAACTCTCAATCATGAATGCCCAATCAAAACATTGAAGTCTCATTGATTACTGAATCACATACAGAAACAAATCGTTAAGACAGACTTGTGCTCTTAACCCTACGTTACAGATGGTTATTCCCTAAATGATGTCTTTGCTGTGTCAAACTGGGACCTTTGCCTGCTCCCCTCATTAACTGAGACAGTTCTGGTTTTTCAAATTAGCCAAGCATGAATAATTACATCATGATAACCTTTGGAGTAAGATCACCAAACAACTACTGCAACTGTTCAAAAAGGTGTTTTGAAAAAACTTCTTATTGATACAGGCAATACTTTTAACAATACTTTTATAGGGCAGAGTTTTGTTTTGATCTCACTCTGACACAAGCAGGCTGTTTATTAAGAAGTTAAAGGAGGGAAATGATTGCTGGGTCCCTTGCTGAGATATTTGTATCATCGGTCATCACAGGTGAGCTGCTGGAAGACTGGAGGTTGGCTAATGTGATGCCACTATTTAAGAAAGATGGTAAGGACAAGCCAAAGAACTATAGACCAGTGGGCCTGGCATTGGTAGTGGGCAAGTTGTTGGAGGGAATTCTGAGGGACAGGATTTACATACATTTGGAAAGGCAAAGACTGATTAGGGGTAGCCAATATGGCTTTGTGCATGGGAAATCATTTCTCATGAATTTGATTGTATTGTTTGAAGAAATAACAAAAAGGATTAGTGAGAGCTGAGAGGTGGATATGGCCTATATGGATTTCAGTAAGGCATTCGACAAGGTTCCTCATGATAAACTGGTTAGCAAGGTGAGATCTCATGGAATACAGGGAGAACTAACCATTTGGATACAGAACTGCCTTGAAGGTGGAAGACAGAGGGTGGTGGGTAGAGGGTTGCTTTTCATTTGGTTGCCTGTGACCAGTGATGTACCACAAGAATCAGGGCTGGGTCCACTGCTTTTCGTCATTTAGATAAATGATTTGGATGTGAAAATAAGAGGTATAGTTAATAAGTTTGTTGATGACACCAAAATTGGAGGAATTGAAGAAGGTTACCTCAGAGTACAATAGGATCTTGATCAGATGGGCCAATGGGCTGAGGAGTGGCAGATGGAGTTTAATTTTGATAATGGTGAGGTCCCGTGTTTTGGAAAAGGAAGACCGAGCAGGATTATACACTTAATGGTAAGGTCCTGGGGAGTATTGCTGAACAGAGGCCTTGGAGTGCAGGTTCATAGTTCCTTAAAAGTGGAGTCGCAGGATAGTAAAGAAGGCATTTGGTCTGCTTTTCTTTATTGAATACAGGAGTTGGGAGGTCATGTTGTGGCATTAGTTAGGCCACTTTTGGAATATTGCATGAAAATCTGGTCTTCCTTCTATTGGAAGGATGTTGTGAAACTTGAAAGGGCTCAGAAAAGATTTACAAGGATGTTGCCAGGGTTGGAGGATTTGTGCTACAGGTAGAGGCTGAATAGACTGGGGCTGTTTTCCCTGGAGCATTGGAGACTGAAGGGTGACCTTATAAAGGTTTATAAAATCATGAGGGGAATGGAAAGGGTAAATAGACAAGGTCTTTGGAATGGTGGAGTCCAGAACTAGTTGGCATAGGTTTAGGGTGAGAGAGGAAAAATTTAAAAGGGACCTAAGGGACAACATTTTCATGCAGAGGGTGGTGCATGTTTGAAATGATCTGCCAGAGGAAGTGGTGGAGGCTGGAAAATTACAACATCTAAAAGGCATCTGGATGGGTATATGAATTGGAAAGGTTTAGACGGATATGGCCCAAGTGCTGGCAAATGGGGCTAGATTAGGTGAGGATATCTGGTCAGCATGGACAAGTTAGATCGAAGGGTTTGGTTCCGGATTGTAGATCTCTGTGACTCTACGACTGATTAGTTAAATAACGTCAGTGCTTCACAATTCGGCTGACTTTATCCACCCTTCAAATACATATATGACTGTGCTAAGAATGTTTAACTCCCGCACTGTGATTTACAGACCTGGTCACAATGAAGATATGCCTGTCTGAAACAGCATTAAATTTAAATGTCTTTGCTGAGTTTGGCGTTTGGAGTTCACTCCCATACTCTGCACGACTGGCCAAAATGAGGCCTGTTTGAAATGGGGACAGGACTTTGAGATCCAGGTCCCACCTGCCACAAAGTCTACCTGACTCTGTGAAAATCTGTGTCTTTATTGAGGCAGTGCAGCTAATGTGCACCATTTAAGTCAGGGGGATGGGTGGTGGTGGGTATGTCTAGCTAGGTGGTTTTGAACTATCCTCCCCTGGGAGGGGGACCGTGGCTGTTCACCCTGTCCACGCTACTCATGACTTTGTGGGCCTCTGTAGGGTTGCTCCTCGGCCTCCGGTGCTCCGGGGTAGATAGCCCTAACTTATTCAACGTCTTCGTCTGGGCTTGGGCCCTCCAAACCCAGCAGCATCCTTGTGAATGTTTCTGTACCCTTCTAGGTTTGGCAATATCTTTCCTACAGCAGGGAGACCAGAATTGAATACAGTACCTTGGTGAGGGCTGACTTCATGAGAATTCCTCAGGGTGAGGGTTAAGATAGTGATGGTCCCTCATTGGTGTAAACGTCAGTGCATGATCCAGTCTCTGATGTGGTGCTTAATCCTACAACATTATGATTCTAGAGAAAAGAGTGCTGCCATAACTAACAAATAAGACAGACTGATAGAAAGTAGCTTCAAAAGAGAGTTAGAAGAGACTGCCAGACAGACACAGAGTAGGCAGCAATATGGAGGGAAACACTTGCACAGACAGAGTGAGAGAAAGAGAAATTTAGAGAAGGAAACAGTGAATGAAGAAGATTATCTAAGATTACAAAGAGATCTTGATCAATTGGGTCAATGGGTTGAGGAGTGGCAGATAGAATGTAATTTGCATAAATGTGAGGTTTTGCATTTTGGTAAAACAAACAAGGGCAGGACTTATACAATTAATGGTAGGGCCCTGAATGGTGTTGTAGAAGAGAAAATAGGAGGCATATTTTTAAGGTGAAAAGAGAAAGTTATGGAGCAACATAGGCCAAATGACTAGTTTAGTTTGGGGATGTGGTCGGCGTGGACTAGCTGGACTGAAGTGTCTGATTCCATGCTATATGACTCTCTGACTCTATGACTCTTAAAATGAACTTCTTGCTTGTGCCATTAAACATGACATAAATTTCTTGTCTACCTGAAAATGTCAATAGCTGGCTGTAGCTTAAGCACCCAAATGACCTGTTCTTTGTGTTAAATCTAAATTAAGCAAATTAATCTTCAGTTGTAGAAGAATAATTTGAAATATTGTCGCTTGTAAGGAATATCTCATTTTACATAATGGTGCAATCCTCATTGAGAGGATAAGTGCACAAACTAACTGTAGATTGGTGGGATCTTGAGATGGTATGAGAGGGCTGTCCCTTTGTCTCTATCACTAAGAACTTAGATCTTTCTCAATACATCCCATAAGGAAATAGTTGAAGTCAGGGGTGCAGAATTACTGCCTATGTGCTACTAATAAAATATTGATTTCAATGCTTTTTCAGTAAAACCTTTGTGATAAAGGTAAAATACTGCTGATGCTGAAATCTGAGACAAACATAGAGATTACTGGAGACACGCAGCAGGTCTGGCAGCATCTGTGGAGAGAGGAACAGAGTTAACATTCTGAGTCCAGTATGAGTCTTCTTCAGAACTAGTCCTGTTCTGAAGGACTGTCCTATCCGACTCAAAACATTTAACTTGTTTTTTTTCTCTCCACTGATGCTGCCAGAGCAGCTTTGATTGTGTTGGTTGATAGTCAGTACAGTGGATATGGCAACATGACAAAATGATCAAGAAGCATATTTAAACCTGGCGATACTGGTAGAATTAAACTTATTGATACTCAAAGTTAAACCAACTGGTAGATTTCCTCACATGTCCTGTTGTAAATGTATTGGTTCATTTCTGTATTATCCAATACAACCTGAAAGATTGATTTCATTGAAGCAGTTCAGATTTAGGGTAAGTGATGAATCCAAACCTGATGACAATTATTAACTACTGCCATTTTCAATAGGTGAATTTTGACATGCGATACTGAAGAGCAACAGAATCCATTGGCTGATCCAGCAATGTTTTATATAGTAATGTTTGTAGATTTTATATTTCCTGGGCTTTTATTTGACACAATGATGAATAGATTTCATTGTTGCTGCAAATAAGGTTCAGCTTGAATAGTAGGAGAACTGTACCTCTGTTAAGATTTCCCAATTGGAGCTGCATTAACTCTTGCATGGCTGAAGAATCTACAATCAATGAGAAATATATATTATAGTCTCAAATCTAATTTACAATTTATTGTTGTTTTTTAATTACATTGCATGTGTCAAAATTTTCATTGCTTTTCACAAGCAAATGTGCACCACTGTACTTGTTTCTGTTGGTTGGATCAATCATGTACTGACACACCAAAGGAATCTATTCCAAAGGGCATCCGTCTTCCGGCAGCACTGATTATTTGAATAATTAAAGAATTAAAAGGCCAACACAAATAAAGCCATTTAGTTAATGATTGTAGCACCATTTGTATGAAACATTATTTTTAAAATTAATATATAGGGTATGGGTATTATAGGGCAAGGCAGCTTTCTTTTCATTTGTTTGAGGGATGTGACATTTTTGATTAGGTCAGTATTTATTGCCCATCCTTAATCCCTGGACAAGATGGTAATCAGCTAGATTCTTGACTCCAGCAGTCCAGGTGTTTCATTAGGAAACTTGAAGATTTTGACTCAGCAATGAAGGAAAGGCAATTCAGTGACTGGTCACGATGGTGTGATTTGGAACAGAATCTGTTGGTCATGGTGTGTCTGCTGCCCTGTCCTTCCACCTTGTGGAGTTTGGAGATTTGGATTGGGCTGTCCAAAAATCCTTCATGAGCTGTTGCAGTGCATCATGTACATGGTGCCCACATGAATGTATAAAGTAATGGATAGAGTACCATCAAGTGGGCTGCTTCATTCTGGATGCTTAAGTGTTATTAGATCTGCACGCTTGTACAGAACTTTGGTTAGGCTACAGATGGAGGACTGTATGCAGCTCTATAGAGAAGAGACAGCTGCAGGGGTGGAGCCTGATTGAGATGTATAAGGTTATGCAGGACGTGGACAGGGTGTGTCAGAAGCTGGTCCCCTCAGTTGAAGGGTCAATAATGGGGGCGATATATTTTAAGGTGAAGGCCAGGATGCTTAGAGGGGAGTTATAGAATTTTTTTCACTCAGAGGATGTTGGGAATCTGGAATGCACTGCCTGGGAGGGTAGTTGAGGGGGAAAACCACATAATCTTTAAAATGCATATGAATGAGCACTTGAAATGCCATAACATTCAAGGCTATGGGCCAGGTGCTGGAAAGTATGATTAGTGTTGATAGGCCAGTGCAGACTTACTGAGCTGAACCACATACTACCACACATCTGAGCAGAATGCTGTGTGTGACATAGAAGGGAACCTGATGGTGGTGATGTTTCCTTAAAATTATTGCTCTCATCTGTTACTGTGGTAGAGTTTGTAAAGATAGGAGCAGTCAAACTACCATTTCTGAAGTCGTCATTGTTGATTAAACGTACTGTAGCTATGGTCGACTGACTATTTGGGTCGCACAAACTCTGTCCCATTTCACAATGGTTTTTCAAGCAAATTACAATGTCCTGGCTGAATTTGAGTCATAGTCATAGAGATATATAGCACAGAAGAAGGCCCTTCAACTGATCAGAAAACAACCACCTAACTATTATAATCCCCAAAAATAAATTTAATGCATAGAACTGGGGTTCTGGATTACTAGAGTAATAATGAAGGGCTTTTGCCCGAAACGTTGATTTTCCTGCTCCTCGGATGCTGCATGACCTGCTGTGCTTTTCCAGCACCACCCTAATCTAGAGACTAGTGATAGTGCCACTGCACCACCTTACTTAATATCTTGTGTTTTGCTTTAGTTGCGCCCATCACCTCTTGGCTTGTGTCTTCTAGATAGTATTAGGCCTTTGAGGTATCTAGAGCCTCTGTCTTGTTTTTTAGCCACATTGTTGATACATTTGGTTCAGTGAGCTGCCTGATCATTGCTGACACCTCAAATGTTGATGATTTGGGATATAGCAACACTGACACAGTGGGAAATGGCTGACATTTCTTTGCCTTTTTCTGACATTTATATAGTGTGCATGTGGCCCAATTGTTGTCACTGACTGGTTTAGGTTAATATAGCTTGCTTTCTTCTTGAAAGTGCTTCCTCTAAGTGAAGCAAATATCAACATCCATATCCACTGTGCCACCTGAATCTGCCACCATTATTCCCTAAAGTCCTTAAGAAGTGCACACTCATGTTTGTCACATTTTGCCTCGCTGCACCAAAACCGCATAAATAATTTTGTTGCTGGACCAATGCAATGTTGGTTGATACTCTCTGAAGGGACTTGGTCTTAGGGGTGAAGCCAGGACTTTCACATGTAATGTTCCAACTATTATAACCTTGCCAAGGTTTCTTTCACTTTACCACCAAACAACTGTATAGATACAAAGGAAATTTTGGACAATTAAGCCTGAACATTAGGCAATTGATCATTTCATCAGACAAGATAATTGCCCAAAATTGGAATAGACGTTAACTGATGGTTCCAAGTGTTGTGTCATGTCAGCAATGAAACTGAAATTCAGTTGATTATGTTCTTCAACTAAGAACCTGGAGGGTTCACAAAGATTTTGCAACAATAGCAATAACCTTCTGGAAGGTTTCAGTATAGGCCTGGCTGAAGAACAGAGTTGTGCTTTTTTAAAACAAGATTTGCATGTAACTTATTTATGTTGGCTTTATTGTCAGAACATTGCTACATAAATCAATGTTACTGAGATTCTCAGGAAAGTGTGTTTTTTATAAGTTATGTTGATATTACTGTTGTAGGTTGAGAAAATTCTAACCAATTTTTGTAACCATCTATTTTCTTGTTGTTTTGACATCAATTCTACGTGAAGTTACTAATCTGGGAAAGAATGCTGTGACATACTATAACAAAACTAATAAAAATGTTGAGTGAAATCTTATAGGGCTCTGAAAACATGGGCTGAGGTGAGATTTATAGCAGAATCCAACGAGAAATCCAGCGGGGCCCATTTCAACATGAAGAACATCTTATTACATCTTCTATGTTTTTCAAAACAGGCTACTGAATTTCTCATTAGGCAGTGGTGAGTTGCCAATTTAAGGAGATTATTGATTGTTAAACATCTTTTTTTGATGGCTCAGCTTGCCTCATTAATGTTCAGCTTTCTCCCTGACTGAACTCACCAAATAAGCTAAATATTGAGCCGATGAACTAGTGAACTGAGCGTGCCATTTGCTCTGACAGACCTCCATCTAGGACACTGGGCAATAACATCTCAGCACATGCTCTGTGGACACCAGCCGCACACACCTACTCCATGTCCATGGACATTGGCATCTTTAATGTAGCATCTTCTAAAACCCCTCATGGCATATCTCAGATGCACTTACAGGAAACTTCTGCATATCAATAACAAAAACAGAAATTGCTGGAAAGGCTCAGCAGATTTAACAGCAATGATGGAGAGAAAGCAGAGTTAACATTCCAAGTCCGGTTCCCCTTGCTCAGAACTGGTGGTAGGTAGGAAAAGGTCAGTTTTTATTGAGAAGATAGAGTGGAAATGGGGGTAAGGAGTAAACAATAGATGGAGATATAGCTCAAGGAGAGAGAAGAACAGTTGGACAGATAAAGGAATGGATAACGATCAACCTGGGAGAATGAATAACTGTTGGTAGACAATTAGTGGCTAATGTTGGTTTGTGCGTAATAGCAGTCCATGTGATATCACGGCCTGGTATGTGAGGGTTGGGGTAAGGACATGGGAGAGCTCAAGTCCTAAAATTGTCGAAGAACATATTGAGTCCAGAAGGCTGTAGCGTTCCCAAATAAAAATGAGGTGTTGTTCTTCCAGCTTGTGCTGAGCTGCACAGGAGCACTGCAGCAAGCCGGAGACAGGGATTGTTGGCCAGGGAATAGGGTGGCGTGTTGAAGTGTCAGGCAACTGGAAACTCAGTCATTTTTGCAGACAGAATGTAGGTGTTCTGTGAAGCCAGTCTATGTTTAATTTCCCCAATGTAGAGGAGACCACATTATGAGCAGCAAATGCAGTAGACGAGATTCAGTGAAGTGCAGGTAAAATGTTGCTTCACCTGGAAGGTGTGTTTGGTCTGTTGGATTCTGAAGAGGGAGGAAGTAAACAGGCAAGTATTACACCTTCAGCAGTTGCAGGGGAAGATGCCATATGGTTTTGGGTGGTGATGGGAGTGGAGGGGGTGTGGAGCAGAGTGTCCCAGAGGGAATGGTCCTTGCAGAAGATTGACAAGGGAGGAGAAGGGAATATGTGTCTGGTGGTAATATTCTGCTGGATATGGTTGAAGTGGTGACTAATGATCCTCTGGATAAGGATGCTGGTGGGATAGTAGGTGAGGACGAGGGGGAGTCCTATTGCTTGTGTGGGAGGGAACAGACGGGGATATGGCTGAAGTGTGGGAGATGGGTCAGATGCGGCTAATGCTCCCGTCAACTATGGTCCTGGGGAGTCCTCAGTTGAGGAAGAAGGTGGACATTCTGGGGTCCCCTTGACAAAGTTGGCACCATCAGAGCAGATGCAACACAGGAACTGGGAGAATGGAATAATCTTTTCAGAAAGGGGTGTGTGAGAATGTATAGTTAAGGTAATTGTGGGAGTTAATTGCTTTGTAGTGGATATTGATGGCCAGCCTATCCCTAGAAATAGAAAAGAAGGTGTTGAGAAAAGGGTGTACCATGCGAAGGTAAGAGTTGAGTGGAAATTGGATGTGAAATTGATAAACTTTTCCAATTCCAGAAGAGCGAGGGAAACAGCACCAATGATATCATCAATGTACCAGAAAGAATTGTGGGTGGAGGTCAGTTCTGCATATCGATATTGTGCCTCAGGCTGTACCAGCAGCTATCTTTGTAGTGCTGCTGCATTCAGAGGCATGCGCTGACAGTGCTTGTCTGGGTGCTCCAGGGGCTTTTAAAAATGGTATTGGCACAAGGGATGCCAGTGAATTCCAGGATATCAGCTGGATGGAAAGTTGTTCCAAGGACAGCAGGCGATAAGATAGAGCTGGAATTTGACATGATAGATGCCATAACTTGTGTAATGAGGCAGGTTTGTTAAGACAAGGAGAGAAGACTTGTTAGGCCTCAGCATAAATGATTTGTAAAAACTTGGATTTAGCCAAAATAAAGTAAAATTTAGCCTGATTTTTCTAGGGTCTCAAGTCTCTAAGATTCACTAAAATTCTATTAATCCAACGGCTGACTGTAGTCAATGATTGTTCAACAGCATCGTTAGGAAGCTTACAGAATAGTGAATGGCCTGGACAGACTGAATATTGGGAAGATGTTTTCATTGATAGAAGAGACAAGGACCCGAGGGCACAGCCTTAGAATAAAGGGGAGACCTTGTAGAATGGAGTTAAGGAGAAACTTCTTCAGCCAGACAGTGGTGAATCTATGGAATTCACTGCCACAGAAGACTGTGGAGGCCAGGTCATTAAGTATACATAAGATTGCAATAGATAGGTTCTTGATTGTCAAGGGGATCAAAGGTTACAGGGAGAAAGCGGGAGATGGAGATGAGAAATTTATCTGCCATAATTGAATGGCGGAGCAGGCTCGATGAGCTGAGTGGCCTAATTTCTGATCCTATTTCTTATGGTCTTGGGGTCTAAATAGGAAGACCATTACAGGCAGTGATGACTACTCATTTTTAAAATGTTTCTTATTTTGATTCATAATTAGGTTCATTATGTTAAGACTGCCAAACGTCAAGTTATCATCTAATTTATAGCAATCCATCAAAATGTGAAAGGCAGAAGAAGGGTTGGCATCTCACTCAAAATACTAACATGAAACATGACGACCAAAGTTGCTGCTTATGCTGTTTGGCATGCAAGTAGTCCAATTTGGTAGCTTCACCAGGTTGGCACCTCATTTTTACATATGCCAGATGCTGCTCCTGGCATGCCCTCCTACACTGTCCGTTGAACCAAGATTGATCCCTCACTTGAAAGTAATGGGTGAATGGGGGATATGCCAGTCTATTATTTTGCAGACTGTCCTGCAGTACAATTCTGCTGCTGTTGATGGCCCACAATGCCTCTGGAATGTCCAGTCTTGAGTTGCTAGATTTGTTTGAAGTCTGTCCATTTTGCATGGTGATTGTGCCACACAACATGATGCAGGGTATTCTCAATGTGAAGGTGGGACTTTGTCTCCATAAGGGTTGTACAGTGGTCACTTTTACTAATATGTTATAGATAGATGCATCTGCAGATGACACAGATTGGTGAGGGTGAGGTTAAGTGTGTTTTTCCCATTTGTTTGGTCTTTCACCACCTGCTACAGACTCAGTCTAGTAGCTATATCCTTTCGGACCCAACCAGCTCCATCAGTCATGCTGCTGCTGAGCCATTCTTGTTGGAGGACATTGAAATGCCCCACTAAGAGTACATTTGTGCATCCTTGCCATCCTCAGTGCTTCTGAGTGTTACTCAACATGGAGGAGTACTGATTCATCAGTGGAGGGACGATGGTCTGTGGTAATCAGCAGGAGTCAAGCTATTGCTTGACTAGACTTTAAGACAGTTCTTCCAATTTTGGCACTAACCCCCAGATGTTAATAAGGAGGACTTTGCAGAGTTGACCAGGTTGTTTTTGCCATTGTCTTTTCCACTTCCGAAGTCCACACCAGGTGGTCTGTCTGGTTTTATTTCCTTGCTGAGACATCAGAGCAACTGATACAACTGAGTGGCTTGTTGGACCATTGCAGAGTCAACCATATTGCTGTGGGTCTGGAGGAATGCAATACATATAGATTAGAAACAAAAGATGAGTCAAAAGGATAAAAATTTAAAAATAGAAAAATAAATCAGGTTCTGAATTAGTTTTGAAGAGCAGATAGTTGAATCTTGCAGCCATTAGTGTAGATATACCATTGATGGTGATTCGTCAGAATGCAACTGAATTGACATCTGCAGTCATTTTTCTGGCTGAAATACGCTTCTTCTAAACAATTGGTTGGATAATTTTAACTTTTTATGTGGTGAAACATATCTTGAGCCATGCAGCCTCACAGGACAAAATACTGTTTCGACCCAGGGGAGGGAGAAACTGGATTAGTTAAAAAGTGCCAATAATTTGCCAATCCTCCAGTATTTTCCTGCACTCCTATTAAAGTTTAATGTCTTTACCTCTGTTATGATCAACATGGGCTTCTAATTAATGTTTCATTCTATTTGAACCCTTTGTCTTTTACTTCATTAGTTACCGACCTCCTCTCGGCCCCATAATGTGGGTTGAGATGTCCCTTGAATAAGGAACCCCCTCACTGCCACAAACTGTGAAGCTAGGGAAGAGGGGTAGCTGCTGGAAATGTAGAGATCACTGGAGGCTTGCTTCCAGGCACCAGAGCTTCAGTCCCCGGTGACTTCCTGCCACCTTCTATGCATGTGAGGAGCAGGATTTAAAATCCCCCAGGCACCATAATGCTGAAGTTGGGAATAGTGTGCAGTATATCTGCTCAAACAATTGCTGACCTGAGTTAAAATCAAAGTCTAGCATTGAAACAGAAGTGAAAACTGATTTCTGAATCTCTTCACCAAAGAGAAGAAGTATTTACAGTTGTCTTTGTCTTGAAATTTTTGAACTGAAATTTTCAGGATTTGACATTATTTATGCCATAAGAATTATTGGCAGGTTTAGACTAAATGGAAGTGTGGTACTTTCAAGGTTTTCAAGGTCAGCTTATTAACACTGCTTGAAACACAACATTGGACTTCATTTTCTGTCACTGGCTGCCAGAATGCAAAAAAAAATGGAACACACAATGGAATATGCAGTTGTTTTCGAATAATCCTAATAGGTCAGATTAGTTATGAATTCAACTTATCTCCATTGTCATCCAGACATAAAGCTAATACTTTAAACATACCAAATTCAAATATAAATTAGTGGAAATGACTGTAATCATGGCACAATTCCAAGCTTGTATCAAATTCCTTTGCTTGTTACTTTATTATCCAAAAGTAGCAAAATGATTCATTTGATACAAATGTGTTGCAATGCTGCACGATGGAACTTCCAGGTCTTAACTTAGAAATCAATTGTTTCTCAGTGAAGTAAGTATCAGCTACCACTTCCCATCAATTTACCTGAGATAAAGTTGACACATTAGTCATAAGTTCAAAGGCTTACATTTCGCATAGAAGAGTAGAAGATATAAGATCATCTGCTCCCAGACCTCTGTATCAATTTCCACTTCACAAGATCGAGTTACTTGATACAAAATGCCATTCAGTTCACCTTAATTCATCCATCCAGAAACATTCTCTGTGAAATAACTCCACAGAGACTGGTATCCTGTCACCAAGTTACCCTTTAATTATACCTGAACAGTCCTTGACTTTAGTACTGCCTCTTCAGAGTCAGCTCTAAGTGGCTGTATCTCTGACACTCCTCTTTTTTTGCCTGTCAACCAGGACTTCCTGATTGGACCAGATTAACAATTCCAATCAGGGAACTCATATTCTATGAGGTCCAGCTGGCTGACCTCGTTACGGGCACTGTGTCCCTCCTCCTCTGAGTCCTATGACATAGGCTGCATCTTTTTCCTGGAGAGCTTCCTGGTGCATTGTAGCACAGGTTTCTCTGACTCAGTGTCTGATACAGGCGATCTGTAACGCACGGGAGCTCACCCCTTGCTCGGTAGAATTTCATTCTTTTATTCCGGCAGCATCCATTATGTCCATCTCTGATTCTGAGGACTTACCAATGCTTAATGGAGAGGGTGAACCCACGAGTTCCAGCAGCTTTTCCATGTTTTGAGGGGCATGGTACATTTTGTTCTTGCACTGTTTGCGAATTGGTAGATTTCATATGGTCAGCATTCCTGTTCAGGACTGGTCACACCTCCCCAAATCTTATACCTTTAATGGTCCTGAACTCACATTAACCATGCCTCTTACCTATATGGGGCCATTTCTGTGATTCTTACATTAAACTTCATCCCCCGAATCAAACTGTTTTTCTCGCTTGGCGGAATCTTGTGCCCGGCATTGGCACTTCTGATGCCGTTTAACCTTCCCCTGCCCCTCCCTCCTCCCCTGGTCCGGGAAGACCAGACTTAACCTGGTGTGGATTCTTCTACCCATTAGCAATTCTGCTGGTGCTATCCCTATAGTTGCATGTGGGGTGGTCCGATAATAAACCAAGAACGGTGACTGTTTGGTACCCAGCGAGGCTGTAGGCTTGCTGTTTCTTCAAGCCAGCCTTGAAAGTTTGGCCTGCTCTTTCTGCCAGGCCTTTGAATGATGAGTGGTATGGAGCTGTCCCTCTATTCAACTATAGCAAATTCCGAGTTGGGAAACAATGACCCGTTATCTGTGACCAACACTTCAAGGACTCTATGTATTGAAATAGATGTGTGCAGTTTTTCTATTGTCCATGTGTTTGACGAATGGACCCTAAGCACATCCAATCACTTTCAGTAGGCATCTACAATGACAATGGATATTGAACCCATGAAAGGACTTGTATAGTTGACATATAACTGAATCCATAGTTTACCCAGTCATTCCCATGAAGGTTGGGTTGTTGGTGGTGGTCATTTGTCCCCTTGTTGGTGTTCTGACCAGTGCCCCACCAGGCCTGGATACCAGACATAACCTCTTGCCAACAGTTCATTTTGAAAATCCCTGGATGGCCCGGGTGGAGTTCAACTTGAAAGCTAGGGATCATCTATGCAACCATTTCCAAGGCCGACCCTATTTTGGGAATTGATACAAAGGTGCCAGGATGGAGGTCAGGTTATGTATGAACTTTCCATAATAATTTACCAGCCCAAGAAATGACCTAAGTTCCAACAGGTGTGGGAGCTGGAACCCCTTTGATCACCTGGTCTTGTTGACCCTGTAGCCCAAATAGGTCACTTAGGGTGCTTGGAACATACATTTCTCCCTTCTTAGGTATGTGAATGCCTTGGAACAAATACCTTAAGACTATATCCAAGTTCTCTAAATGTTCCTTGTTAGTTTTCCTTGTCATTAGAATGGCATCTAGGTAAATGGCGACTTGAGGTAGACCTTGCAAAATATTCTCCAGAATGTTCTGCCAAAAAGTTCAATTGGCTGATAATACCCTAAGTAGCAGTCTTGTTTATTGGTACAAGCCTTTATGGGTATTAATTGCAGCATACCTCTCGGGAATCCTTGCTTAAAAGCAATTGCAAGTAAAAGTGGCTCATGTCCAGTTTGATGACACACACACACCTGCCAGCTTTGCACGTAAACCCTCTTACGTAAGGTATGTAAGGGATTGGGTATTTAACCAGCTGTGAAAAGGAGTTTACTTGTTGTCAAAAATCCCCACAAAGATGAATCAAACGTCAGGCTTCAAAATCAGTATGTCATTCAATAGGATCACAGCCTGCATGATTTTAAGTAACATTATGTTCCTAAATATCCCCAATAAGTTTTAATCCGCTTAGTAATCAAAATTCTACCTTCCTCTGCTTTAAAAAATACTTAAGTATTCTGCGTCCACTGCCTTTTGAGGAAGGAAATTCCAAGGATTCACAACCCTCTGGGAGAATAAAAATGTTCCTCATCTCTGTGTTTAATGGCTACTCCCTTATTTTAAACAGTGACCCCTAGTTTTAGATGCTCCCATAAGAGTAAGCATCCTTTTGACATCCATATGGACATGTCCCCTCAGGATTTTATACATTTCAATTAAGTCACCTCTGACTCTTCTAAACTCTCAAGGATGCAAGCCTAGTTTGTATAGTCTTCCCCCACAAGGCAAACTGCTCATTCTGGATCTTAGTCTAACTCCTATTAACATCCTTCTGTAAATATATTGACCAATACTGTATGCGGTACTCCAGATGCAGTCTCACCGATACCCTGTATAACTGAATCATATCCTTACTACGCTTGCATTTGGTTCCTCTCATGATAAAACAAAACATTTTTTTAGCCTTCCTCATTGCTTGCTGGACCTGCATACTAACCTGCAATTCATGCATTAGGACACCCAGACATTTCTGCAACACAGAGCTCTGGAATCTCTTACTATTTAGATAATGTGCTCATTTTTATTCTTTCTGCCAAAATGGACAATACCATACTTTCTCACATAGTACTCCAGGTCTTTGCCCATTCCCTTATATTATTGATATCCATTTGTCGGTTCCTTATGTCCTCTTCACAACTCACTTTCCTACTTATCTTTGTGTTGCTATGAAGGTGTAAGGGGTACTGTACCATTAAGAGAGTTATAAGCTAGCAGAACTACCTGACCAAGTGTTCTGAACAAGGTAACGATGTAACATTTGGTCAAACAGCTAGGTTAGGTGGGTTGCCTGGAGATGACAAAGCCAAGTTCGAATTTAGCCAATCAGTTTAAATTATACCGCAAAATACCAACCTCCAATCAAGTTTGAATTTAGTATTTTGACAATATTAAAAACCAATGAAACAATCCAATGCTTTGGGGTATAAGATTGGGAAAAATTGAACAGTTGGAGGAGAACTGCCAAAAGACCAACAGATGTAGGCTGCTAGTCAGAACTCTCTGAGAGGTACCTGTCTAGAGAAGGAGTTTGCACAGAGAGAAACATAGACCTGGAGAGCAACTCTACGGAGGAAGACATAATGAGAATATTCGACTGCTGTCTGGTTTTGAAATTTGAATTTTTCAGTAAATCTTAATCGGTGGTTTTATCAGACTAGTATTATAGAAGGGAAAGTAAAAGATAGGTTAGAGGAAGGAATTGTAAATAGCTGTTAGTTAATTATTCTCTGTTATATGCTAAGAAATAAAGCTGTTAATTTTTACTTTAAATAGTTCTTGGCCTCTCAAATTTTCACAGATTACTACACGGAATAAATCTTCTCTGTGTTGCTGGTTTAAGTTAAGGTTTTAACTCTCTTAAAGATTCAATATCTCTTACACCTTCATAACAGTGTCATCAGCAAATTTGGTTTTGGTGCCTTCATCTAAATTGTTTGTATAAAAAGTAGAGTTGAGGCCCCAGCACCAATCCCAATGGTACACCATTCGTGATGTCCTACCTAAGAAAAATCCACTTATTCCCCTGCTTTCTACTATTTGTTAGTCAGCCAAGATTCTATCCATGCCAATATGTTATCCTTACACCATGAACTTTACATTTCCACAATAACCTTTGATTAAATGCCTTTTGGAAACTAAATACAATACATTCACTGGTCTCTCTTTATCTATAGTACAAGTTACTTCTTCAAAGAATTCCAATAAATTAGTTAACCACAATTTTCTTTCGACAAAACCATGTGGCTTTGCCTGATTAATTTGAATTTATCCAAGCACCCTGTTATAACATCTTTACTAATTGCTTCTAACATTTTCCCAATGACAGATGTTAAGGTAATCATGGGACTTGATGAATTTTTCTGCTCCATGGAAGCCAGATAAACTGAATCTGGTTATCTTATTAGGAAACAATAATATCTAAGACTGAAAACTACAGTCAAGGTGCAAGAGGCTAAATTTGATGTTTTGTGAGCAAATTGGCAAGCTATGGTAAAAACCTCACAATTTTTAAATCTTGAGTTTTTCTTGGTTTTGCTTATGGCTGTTATTTCCAAGTAGATTTACCTTCCTTTCTCCATAATTTTTAAAAGATTGATTCAGTGTGTTCAGAAGTTGAAGATGTGCAGGGCAATGTATAATTTATTTCTTCTCTAGTCTTTCTTTAATAGGCTCTTGACTTTTGATGAGCATTTTATCATGGGATCATAAAACTCCAGAGAGTTTAGTAAGTGAAGTAAGAGTATAGCTTGAATCTCTAGCTTGGCTGTTTATGGATCTAGTTATGCTGTGATATCATTGTTGACCAATTCCAATATAAGGTGATATTGATCTGGTCTCACATCAGAGGGTAATGATACAATTTTATAGGACATGTTCTTGTTGCGCTTGGATGTAAAGAGTCAGCTTGTTACAAAGTATAAGTTTCCACTCTGCAGGAAAGTGGTATGTCACAAGTGGAATATATTTTATTTTTCCAATAGTGTGGAAGCAGGCCACTGACACTCCAAACAGCATGCCACCCACCATAGCTCTGCATTCCCCATGACTAATCCACTAGCCTGCACATCCCAATAGGCAACTGAGAATGGCCAATCTACCTAATCTTTGGACTGTGGGAGGAAACCCACGCAGACACAGGGAGAATGTGCAAATTTAACACAGGCAGTCACCCAAGGGTGGAATTGAACCCAGGTCCCTGGTGTCGTGAGGCAGCAATAGTAACCATTTAGCCACCAATGCCACCCTTTTCCATTCATTAATTTTAATGGACATATAATAAGAGCTTCATAAACCATGTGATGTGCATTAAAAGAGATGTAAGGATGGGAAATGGTGGGTGGAATCTTGGGGAGGTGATGGGGATCTCAGCCATGAGCCAGGAAACTAGTGAGATTCCCCATGTCACAACTTCACAGCTTAATGTCACTCATTGAATTTGATAACCAGTGCTGGGCCTTCCCTATTGATGGGCACCTAAACTGCAGAGAGCAGCCAGCTAATCAGAAGCTGGCATCTCTTCTGCACTCAACAGTGCCACCAGGGAGCAGGCATCTGCTGCTAGTTTGGCAATCACCTGAGGTCTCAGGCCAAGGAGGGACCCAGGCACAGGACAGTGTTGGCAGGAAGTTAGTCATGGATGGGAGATGCGGGAGAGGGGATGTTAACTCCAATGGCAGTGGGTCCCCATTTTTGATCCCAGGTTCCTTGATCAGACGCTGTGCCTTTGAGCAGTGGATTCCCTGGGAGTCCACAAACAAAAACACCAGGGATTGCTTATTATGCTCCCACATGGCTGGGTTAAACCAGCAGCTGTTGGCTAAAGCTCTTAAGTGGGCATCAGTTACCATGTAAAAGCCTTCCTGCCCTGGACTTAATTAGGTCGGTGGTGGGAGGTTGATAAAGTCCTGAACCCCAACTCTCCTGCCTGATTTAATGTCCCCAAACTCATCGAGAGGAAGGGCACTAGATTCCACACTGAATGGTTCACAGTTTAGGAAGATTTGAATTACTAATGGGAGTAGCACAAATGCCAGAATATGGTTGTTAGTTGATAACATCCAGCATCTGATTCAAACCTAATAGAACCCAAACACAGCAAAATAACCAGTAGTATGTTTGAGAAATTGTATAAAAAGTTAAAGAAATGAAAAAACAGCCAAAGGTAGGAGAGGCAATTTTTTGACCAACTTGTGGTGTAAAGGGTTAACTACTGACACTAACAATTAAGAAGGGTATGCTGTCATGATGTCATATCAGATAGATTTGAGTCCTAATAGCTCTGCTCACTTTTGTATCAATTATAATTTAACTGACCTTCTCAGGCATATTATGACAACCTCCTGAGCTGGCGGGATTTGAATCTACGTTTTTTGGCTCAGAGTATGGGACACAACCATTGCAACACAAAGGGCCTTATACTTATGAATGCAGTTAACAGGTAATAAGTGTTGATTGTTTGCACTTACCTCTGTTCAGAACTTTTAAATCTCAAGCTTGTAGAAACTCTTATCAATATTGATAAAATCACAGCAAAACAGTATTCAAATGTGCTAAAGAAGTACTCCTACACAGATTGGATTAATTAAACCATTAACACAATCTTTCTCCTCAGCCTAAACTATTAGAATGGCGCTGATCATTTTCAAAGACACTCTAAGCTACAATAATGCTTCACTTTAAAAGCCAAGTAGTGAATCACCCACGGTCTGTATTATTCCAAGCTTTGCTGTTTATTTCCAAGTACATCCACAAACCATATGCTTTGACACAACTGCTACTTGGCCACCAGTGCATGCATTCTCAATCCAAAATGGACATAATAATTTGGATTTCCTTGACATGATTAAATATTTGCTTAAAATGACTCAATTATTTTTGTGTTTTTGCAATTTACAATTATGATGGTCTGTTCTCCCCTCTAATTCCTTACCAGTCACCAGCACATGCAGATTTCTCTACTCTGATGGTGGTCTCAAATAATAATAAGACTATTGTTGTTGATCATAACAGCGAGAAAGCTCCACCTCTTACTCAGTGCATTAAATTTATAAATATAATGATTTTCTTCAGGCGTGCATGTGGTCTACAGTCCTCACCTCCTCCCTGTGGAAAAATTATGTCCACTTGTATATTTCCTGTCCATGTTAGTTTTTGGTGGGCCATATGCATATATGGAATGAACTGCCAGAGGAAGTGGTAGAGGCAGATACAGTTGCAACATTTAAACGACATTTAGACAGGTACATGAATAGGAAAGGTTTTAGAGGGATATGGATCAAACACAGGCAAATGGGACTAGTCTAGTTTGGAAAACCTGGTTGACATGGATGAGTTGGGCCAAAGGGACAGTTTCCGCTCTGTACATCTCTATGACTGTATTTATGCAAACTTGGTAAGTCAGACTTGTAATATATAAACCAATTACTTCTTTGTCTGATTGATATGAAGTCATTAACTATTACAGTTACCAAAGCTCATAGCTAGATACAAACTAAATGTGCTTCGTTTGTTGCAGGAAGTGCCAGTCAAAGTCGCCTCCTAAACATTGCTCTTCCCATTGGAGGGAATGTAGAATATACGTCGAATATAAGTAGAGATAGGCTATACAAGTCTGAATGACTCTTGTACAAGACTTTACTATTTATATTTGAGGATTGATTATTTGCATCTTTGAGCAAGGTGTTGATTTGAATGCCCGTGGTGTTCTGTGGGCTATAATGGCCTCATTTGTGCAACCTGACTAGGCAAAAGTGAGGACAGCAGATGCTGGAGATCAGTCCAGATTAGAGTGGTGCTGGAAAAGCACAGCAGGTCAGGTTGCATCTGAGGAGCAGAAAAATCGACGTTTCAGGCTAATTATGTCACCTTGGCTGAGTTTGGTTAATTCAGCATAAATTTGTAATTGAATCCAGGAATCTATGCTCCATATTGTCCAGACGTATGCAATTAAACAGTTGAAGAAACTAGATGATTTTGAACATTTTCGCTTTTTCGTACACATCTGGAATTCAATGGTAACAATGAATTGAAATTTAAGGCATAACAATTGGGCATCTATATGAACAAATTCTATTCATGTGCAGTTGGCAAGAAGCTTCACTCACCAGAATACACACCAGACAATTGTATGTGTGCAATGTACAATTTTTGCAGTCATTAAAATTAATTTTACTGGATGGAATATTGGGAGTTTAGCGTGTGCGCAATTATTTGTTTTGCATTCCTGGTACTTGTAGCTGTGCACCGGGACAGTGCAATTGTTAATTTATGATCCAAAGCTTTTAATCAGAGTTATTCCTGTTGAAGCTGAAACTATGTATTAGTACAATTACCCTTCACTTATGGACACATCAGCTCTTCTATTCATCATTGCTTTCATAAAGTTACTAATCTATTGGGTTGTCCACAGCTAATGTTTTATGAGGCAAATATAAGTTGATTGGATGCACCTTACTATTTGAGGTACTTTTAATTACACACTATTTATAATGAGATAGAATTGAGCAACAGGGAGGTTATATTAAACGTGCATAGAACTTGGTTTAGACCACACTTGGCATGCTATGCACAGTTCTATTTCCTACATTGCTAAAAGAATATAAAAACACTGGAATGATATAAAAGTTGTCCAAGAATAATTCAAGAACTGAGAAGCTATAACCATCCAGAAAGCCAGAACAGTCTGGCGCTGTTTTTCTCAGGAAAAACAAGAATAAGCTGAAGGCGATTGAATAGAACTCTTTAGAATTATGAAGGGGTTATACCAGGTGGAAGAGTCCAAAATTAGACATCATAAATACTTGACATTTACACATAAATTTAGTCGGTAGTGTAGGGAGACAGTTTGTGCCCAGAGAGTAGTTAGAATGTAGAATTTGCTTCCATCCAGAGCAATTGAATTAAATGGCATACCTGCATTAAGAAGGTATGCATTTAGATAAATACATGAGGGAGAGGTGAATAAATACAGCTGCTGCTGGGATAAAATGAAATAAGATAGGAAGAGGCTCATTTGGACCATAAATGTCACATGGACCAAATGACCAGTTTCTATGTTGTAAAATCCAGGTAATTTATGAAATTTCAGAGGGTTCGGATGTCTTCAGCTTCTTGTCAACAGTACAGATGAAAATGCTTTAAATAAGAAAGGATTGTGATTATTTGAAAGCTGTTTAGGACCAATAGAGACACATTGGTTTCCCAATAAGTTTGCATCCTTTAACAGAATGCAAACCTGTGATGCAAATGAACATCTTGAATGTTGTTACTCTGTGCTGTAATAAAAACTTCGAGCCTCTGTTAGTGAGACCTTTGTTTTGGAAACTTATAAGTTACTATACTTTGTAGACATGCATTCATGACTTGGAATCATTGTTACCACTTAATGAATGGGCAAAATTATCTTGTTTCAAAAACATGCTTTATATCTCCTTTCCACATTGCTGGTGTCTCAGACAATAAAATTTTATTTGATCACCAAGGTCAGAGGGCTCATCATGGTGAAGTAAACCTTGTCTGTATAGTTACTGCTGTGAAAATAGTCGGTAGTCTGTACTGCTGGTTAATTGCAAAATGTATAATCCATTGTGCTAAAATGAGCATATATTAAGCACAAAGTTATCATGAACAAAGTATAAAGTAGCAGAGCAAAGAATAGGGCTGATTTTAATGTTAGGGGCTCAGATCTGGCTGGAGGTGGGAAGCGAGATTACTCATCAATAGGAAGTCTGATTGATTTTTGTGGAATAGACCAATTATAAATTGAACAGACAAGCTGGCTAGCACTAATTGCATTGCTACAAGACAGCTCGGTCTTGATGCAGAAAATATGGTAGAGCAAATGTTCTTTTACATATTCAGCAATACTTTAAACATGAACAGTGGAAGCCTTGGATATTAAATAAAGTAACAGATCTCAGTGTAAAGAATATTTTATGGGCCATGTAAAGCAGCAAAGAGGTGAAACTTATGGAAGCCTTTGAAGCGAAAACACTCAAGAAATTAAAGCAATGATGAGTTACAGAAAGGGGCTTCCCTTTCTCCAGCTAAGTATTCCTTTGAATACCTGTGTAAGTAGTCACTTGATACCTTTTACCATTCATGGTTTGTAATTGGGAGACAGTGAGGACTGCAGATGCTGGAGCTCAGAGTCGAGAGTGTATTGCTGGAAAAGCACAGCATGTCAGGCAGCTTCCGAGAAGCAGGAGAATCGATGTTTAGGGCAGAAGCCCCTCATCAGGAGTGAGGCTTGTGGGCCGGGGAGGGATGAGCAATAAAGAGG
>NC_057727.1:25785176-25808817 GCF_004010195.1 Chiloscyllium plagiosum
GAGAAAATAATAGGTGGATGAAGGTGAGGGAGCAGGTGATAGGTCAGAGAGAGGAGTGATGAATGGGTCCGGAGGGCAGTGCTTAGTTGGAGACTTGGAACTGGGATAATGTAGAGGGAAGGGAAATAGGAAGCTGTTGAAATCCACATTTAAGCCATATGGTTGAGGGTTCCAAGGCAAAATATGAAGCTTTTCTCCTCAAGACGTCGGATGTAACGGTTTGGTGGTGGAAGAGGCCCAGGACCTGCATGTCCTTGACGGAGTGGGAGGGGGAGTTGAAGTGTTCAGCCATGGGGGCGGTGGGGTTGGTGGGTGTGGGTGTTCCAGAGATGTTCTCTGTAATGATCTGCAAGAAGGGTCATGTCTCCCCAATGGGTGCAATGGATACAGTAGATGACATCGGTAGCAGTACAGGCAAATTTCTGATGGATGTGGAAGGATCCCCTGGAGTATCGGACGGAGGTGAGGGGAGTGGCATGGGCACAGGTTTTTCACTCCCTGTGGTGGCAGGGAAAGGTGTCAGGAGTGGGGTCTGGACTGGTGGGGGGAGGTGTGGACCTGACAAGGGAGTCGCAGAGGGAATGGTCTTTTGGAATGCTGATAAGGGTGGGGAGGGAAGTATATCTCTGGTGGTGGGGTCCCTTTGGTGGTGGCAAAAGTGGCAGAGGTTGGTGGGGTGGAAGGTGAGGACCGGGCGGGGGGGGTTCTGTCCTTGTTGCTTTGGTAGGGGCGGGGTTCAAGGACAGTGGTGCATGAAATGGAGGAGATGCACTAGAGGGCGTCGTCAACCATGTGAGAAGGAAAGTTGCGATTGTGAAAGGAGGAGGCCATCTGGAACTTTCTGAGATGGAATTGGTCCTCCTGGGAACAGATGCATCGAAGGCGGAGGAAGTGGAAATAAGAGCTGGCATTTTTACAGGAGGTAGGGTGGGAGAGGCGGTGTAGTCTAGGTAGCTGTGGGAGTTGGTGGGCTTGTAGTAGATGTCTGTGGTTAGTTGGTCACTGGAGGCGGTGATGGAGAGGCCCAGGAAGGGGAGGGAGATTTCTGAGATGATCCAGGTAAATTTGAGATTTGTAACTGGATTGAGAAAGCAGTTGTGATTGACAGAAACATGACATTGGATTATTTCCTGAAACTATAAAAATAGAACCATGACATTTCTTTGTCATTTTTTGAGCAGTTTCCCAATTCCTCGGGGTTGCTCAATATCTGATGGAAATTGGCAAACTGCAATAATTTGTATTCAGTATAGGATTTTGATTTGCATATTTAGGAAGTGTAATACCAATTTCAATCAGTCAGCTTCAACAACTAACAATTGGTCAATCAACTGTGTTGCCCAGTGTCCTGTGGTCTATAATGGGCACGCCAGACTGTGGTGTACCTCTTGGGACCATGACATGCACGTGCTAAATGGTGTCAGCAATTAATTTCTCTCCTGCAGTTTCCAGCAGTTAGTTAAAAGATACACCACTATATTACATTATTTGCACATGTGAGAGTAATTGAAACCCAAGAAGAGTCAGTGAGGATAAAACACAACTTTGTCACAAATTTGGTTATTTAGAATAAGGATTGTCCATTACTACAACTGTAGTAGGCTTGCCAAGTTTAAGGGCATTTAAATGGTCATTGGATAAACATATGGATGAAAATTAAATTAGTGTAGGATAGATGAGTTTCAGATTGATTTCACAAATCAGTGCAACATCGAGGGCTGAAGGGCCTGTACTACACTGTAATGTTCTATATTCTATTCTACATTTTCCCCAATTTTACTTTCTGCCCATTAAGTTGCATTTCACATTTGCTGTCTTTGTTACTTGGGAGGAAATGTATGTAAATACTGATGTAAAGTTTTATATCTGAACCTAAAGTTAGCTGCTGTCGATTTTAAATTTTTATCTCAGTCACTGCCTTCGGACAGGCACTGAGTTTATTTGACTCCAGGAAAAGTGTTCCTGAACAAAGAAGGTAACTGCACAATAGGAACAGACTGATGGGATGTGTTAAGAATCAATATCAATGCAGCAATATAAGGGAATTAATGCAATCTGCTCTGCCACAAAAAAGTACTGAGTCTTTCAAATTTATTTTGCTTTTATTCATAAATATTCAGTCCATGGCTTGCTGATAAGTAGAAAGTGAAGATGGGGGAATGTATCTGTAACTAACGGTACTGCTCTGGAGTTTGGTCAGGATTAGACTTGTTTATTGTACATTAAGAGGCTAGCTTGACTTTAAAGCTAAAGGAGATATATATATATGTATTAATGAGATTATGAGCTAATGAAAAGAAACTCGTGACATAGCCTTTTAATGTGTCGTGATTAAACTATAACAATGGATATCAAATCTTTTCCTGACCTTTTCCCACTTTTGTTCAATCCGTGAGAATGGTGCATGCATTGTTGACATTGAAACAGGCAAAACACGAGTTGTAGAGAACCTGGCCTGGATTTTTATGACATTGTGAAGACTCTGCTGATCTTTAAAATTGAAGGGCAGAACCTGATCTGGAAGTCTCACTCCAAGTATTGAGAGATCCCATTTTTGTTGCAAGGGGAAGGTGGACTGGGTGAGATTCATACACAAGATTGAGTGTGATCCATGCAGTATGGATTTTCTACAGCAAAAATGTCAGTTTTAACTCAGCACTGAATTCAAATGGCCCTACTGAGTTCAGGTATTTTTTGCAGAAAGCTGAATTTAGCAGGAACTCAGTGTTGAGTTCAAGCAGACCCCATTTCTGCTAGAACAAGGACCTTAAATCACAGTGTGTGAGTTAAAAGTCATTAGAACATCCACAAATGCTCTTGAAGGATGGCTAGGATCTGTAGAACCAACACAATGTGATGTTATTTAAATCCCTAACCCTTTAATAGCTAAAAGGGCTATTAAAGAGGCCTGGCTGTGTCAGTGAGAGGTGAAAAAAAGCAAGCTGTGAAGTTATTTGAATTGCCAGCCTTTTTAAAATCAAACTTAGTGTGAGTTGAACAATATTTGTTCTAGCAGTTACAGTAGCTGTTTGTTGATATTATTGCAAAGCCTATTATTATGTCATTACTTATGTTTGACTGCTTTCCACAATCTAAATTCACAGCTTGATTGACTTCTTAAAGAGGTTGTTAAAGGATTAGCTGTTTTTAATGTAGAGTCATGAATACAAGTCTTGTTTTAATAATATAACTTGAAGTAATTCAAAGGTTTTGAATGGTATTTTATAAATGTAACTGTGTTTTTAATATAGTCAAGGCTATAACGTATGTTTAGAACTATTTGTTTTCCAACTGAGGTCGTCCATGATGGATATTGAGTGAGTTGGCAGAGAGGACATAAGGGCAAAAGTAGAAAGAAAGCAAAACGTGTCATTAACTTGGCATGGGAGGTACAAGAAACAAGGAAGTGGGTGGAAGGCAGGAGTTGGCATGGAGAGTGTGAAGGGCCATTGCGGTGGTTGAGTGGTCATGTATTGGCAGCAAAATGAAGGGACCATTCTAGTGGGTGTGGAATCATGTTTGGCATATTGTGGCATGAAAGTGGCATAGAGAAAGAGGGTTGATGGCCAGAAAGCTTAATATTTAATAAAACAAATGAGACAAAGTCCAGTGAACTGAAATAGGCCTTTCAAACAGTGGTGTGCGGCTGGCTCTGTGCATGTCTTTAATATGAACTGAGACAGGGTCCTAATTCCATCACTCATTGTCCCATAGCAAACCATAGACCCTCCATTCAGTTGAGTTGCTTCCAAGATGGGCCCAGAAAAGTTGTCTTACTCATGCTACTGAAGTTGGGAGAGACAATCCAGGTCAATGCTTTGTACTCAGGCATGCCTAATATCGTAAATAATGAAACATTCTGATTGAGTAAGTAAGACCAAATCTCCTATTATTGAAAAGTAAGGTTTGGATATCGGAATTATGAGATGAGACAACACTCAAAATCCAGAATGAAAACAAATGTCTTCAATAGGTTTTGGTGAAAAAACTTGGTAAAAATACATTACACCCATTAACAATACAATTCAGCTATTGGTGACAAACACATTGCAACAAATTGTACATAAAATCACCAGCTGCACATTCATTTCCCATAGGCCATACTGTTCAGCAACTGAGTGAACTGCTCAGATGCAGTCTGAATCAGTCTTTGCAATGACCTTATACACTTATTTTCAAGATGGGAATGGTGTTTGTCTGATATGATCGTTCTGTCCTATGAAAATGCATCCTAGGCTACGATTATCCATTGAGGCTTCTTATTCTTTATTCAAGCACAGGGTTCCATCCTGTCTTGACATGTTCCATACCTGTTACGGTGAAATTTGCTTATGGAACCAAATGCTCTGAATTTCAAAAGCACACAAACTCTGACATGATCAATTAACATCAGCTGGGTTGGTTTCTCCACCTTTCAAAGCACTCAGTGTGCCCCTTAACTCGGCTGAATGAGCATTTGTAAGCACGTTCAGCAACATGAGCTAGATTTTCATTATGGGGTAAGGATTCTGACATATGGATGAATTGTGGATCCTAACCCCATACCAAGATTTGTCACTTGGTGATTTTTAAATGGTAAAAGTGTCCTAGTTGGTCAGGAAGGAAGCTTAGGACCCAAATGGAGGCAGTAAGTGTCTCTGGAAGGCAGGAAACACTGCTTGTTGCCACCAGCAAAGATAGGTGGTAGCCATGTTGGAGGCTGCTGTTACCTTGTTGATTAGAGCAGATACGTCTGGTTAAGGACAGATATACAGAAGAAAATGAACCTCAGCTTTGTGCAACAGAGATGGACAAGTATTAGTGCCAGTAGCATTTGCTTTCACAGGTTTGTTTTAGAGGCATATATAATTTATTTGAGTCTCACTTTGAACTGGCGTGCTGTTCACTGTTCAAGTTCACTGGTAAAACATTTGAATATTGTATTCAGAACTGTACAGGTGCTCCACAGACTTGTTAAGGAGCATTAATTGCTGACAGACAGGGAGGAGTTGGGGTCCCAAGATAATTTCCTCCACTGTAATTTTCAAAGCTTGTCTGCACTGGATCCCAACTCAGCAACGACTCTCCTGCTGTTCAGATGCTGTGCTTTTCCAGCGCCACACTTTTCAACTCTGACTCTCCAGCATCTACAGTCCTCACTTTCTCCTTTTTAAATTGCTGGCCTATGTCAGTATGTTCGTTGAGTTCAATGTCAATTGCTGACAGTATTTGGAAAAATGAAATTTGACTAAGATTCTAACTTTGCATCAAAGCAAATTACGGTTTTAAGGAATAGCTTCTTGTTGATATCAGAAGTTTATTACATTCCTTGGACTTCTCTGTCAGATACACAATAACCTGAAGGTGATGTTGTTTTCCATCTGAAACCAATGACTGTTTACCTAACAACTGGCTAAAATAAAAAACACTTTACCTTTTATCTGAAACTATCGATTAATCGCTGAATTTGTATAGTTTTTGCAAAACCTAAATACAATTTTTTCATAATGTACAGTCAGGTATTTACAGCTTAGTGTAATTGAGTAGATAAAATGTGATTAATGTTTGCACATGTGTTGTGAAGTTGAAAGCGTGTACTGTACCTTTAAAAGGGAGAGAATGCTGTTTTGAACTGAGAGCTTACAAGCATCTGTGTATATGGCTAGATGGCAGTTCCAGATTGTACTGGGAAATTGAAAATATGTAACATTTAGCTGTGAAAGGGATACCATAGTTTTGGTTGCAGTTCTGACAACAATTTGAATTTAACCCATCAGTTTAAATTATGCCCCAGGATACTAAAACGCAATTGTGTTTGAATTTATTGTTTTGCCAACATCAATGAGATGATCTGATGTTGGATGTATAAGAATGTGAACATTTTGAAAATTGGTCAGCGAGCAACTGCCACAGAGAAAGAAACTCCTGCAGAGCTAATTGCTAACCTAACCTCTTACTCTCAAAGAAATTAAAAAATGCTTTCTTTCAAAGATACCTTTTCATGTGAAACATACTAACAGTAAAAAGAAAGAAGATGACTCAGGGAGATGAGCAGCCACAAGAGTGAAGACACTGAAGAAGACAGAGACTGTGTGATATTGAAATTAAGTTGATGTAATTTTAGTAAGTGTCTTATTGGAGCAGTATATTGTTATAGAGTTGGAGGCAAATAGTAAGCAGTTAAGAGAAAGGGGGGCTTAGATTTGTGAATAGTGTTTGTTTAATGTTCACTTTTAGAGTTAGAAAATAAATTGATGTTGTTTTCTTTAAATAGTGGAATTTGGGAGTTCTCTATCACTCGTATTTTAACAGATTATGAAGCAAGGCAAGCTTTTCTGGGTGTTTCATTTAATTAACAAAGGGTTCACCTCTGTGTCATAACAGATGGGATGATGGTTGACTCAGTCGCTGGACCTCACTGCAGGCATTTCTCAGTGCAATGCCCTAGCCCTAATTGTCCTTAGCTACTATCTTAATAACCTTCCCTGTTTGCTATTGATGACACAATGTTCAACTCCATTTATAATTCTTTGGACGTCTTCATCCTGTTCTGTAGCAAAATCTGGACAACATCCAAATTTCGGATAATGAGTGGCATGAAAAAGCTGACGGCAGTGAGTGGCAGCTATTGACCAATGCTGATAAGTGAAAGCCTAATCATCTCGACATTGCTAGATCAATATCCAAGAATTTCCTACCTAACCACAAAGGTTTTAAGAATTCAGAATGCAGCCCACTACCACCTTGTCAAGGGCAGCAAGAGATGGGTAATTATTGGTGACTTTAACAGAGAATCTGAGATCCCCAAAATAAAAAAATGACAACCAAAGTTAAAATGTTTCAATAATTACCTTCCTATGGGTGGCAACTTTAATCTGTCCTTTTGCACAGGTACGACACTGACTGGTAGGCAATGAGAACCATCTATAATAATATAAAGTGGATTTGGATTACATCATGACTACAATTTTAAACTGAGATCTCAGTGATTTGTTTTCTTGTATGTGACAGAGGCAACAGGCATTCCATAATGAAATCTTAGGTCTCCTCTGCCTGTTTTTCATCCCCCTCCTTCACAATGATATCTTGTTACCTACTTAGTTGAGTGTAAGAAACTCTTTTTGTGGTCTCTTAGTAATGGCCTACTGCTACCCGAAATTCCCCTGCTCAGCTGAAGGCCAGCTAGACCTCTCTTCCCATCAGATGTATTCTAGAGTTCTTCTGGTTAGCCTTCAAATATCCTAACTCACACTAAGCTTCATTCACCCATCACTCTGCTGTTCAAATATCCTAACTCACACTAAGCTTCATTCACCCATCACTCTGCTGTTCATGATTCCTTCAAGGTCTCACACTTCCCTTTCCCTGTAACTCTCTGGGAGCTCTGCTCTCCTTCAATTATGGCCTTTTGTGTCCACATGCTTCTCACTTCTGAAAGGGCATATCTAGGTGTAAGTTTGAAGGATATTTGCCTAATGAAGGCAACTATAACAACATGTCACATGATGGAACTTGCCCTCACCTGGGCTCATTTGGATCCCAAAAAGAAAGGATTTAAATCATATCTATTGGATATGAACAGCTGACAAGAATCCTTTGCCTTCACCAAACTTGCTAACTTTGAGGACCAGCGATAGTCCAGACAATGGCATCTCAGTTTGTTTGTATCTCCCAGCAAATCTTCATTCATGCCCCACCATTATGAATTTTTTTATACCCGCTAATATGCAATTATACTGTAACTTAAAACAGCTAACATCCTCAAAATGAGAAAAGTAATGGTTTGGGAAGATCTCAAGGTACTTTCTAGAGGGAGGTAACTTCAATGCTTAAAACTAACCAGATTTCAAAAGTGAGTACTTATGATAGCATTGATTTGAAACTGAGCCCAGAATTCTTTAGAAATTAATATTAATAGGTAATTCTGCAACAATATAACGTATATTGTGGTGGGCGGCATGGTGGCACAGTTGTTAGCACTGCTGCCTCACAGCGTCAGAGACCCGGGTTCAATTCCCGCGTCAGGCGACTGATTGTGTGGAGTTTGCACGTTCTGCCCGTGTCTGCGTGGGTTTCCTCCGGGTGCTCCGGTTTCCTCCCACAGTCCAAAGATGTGCAAGTCAGGTGAATTGGCCATGCTAAATTGCCCGTAGTGTTAGGTAAGGGGTAAATGTAAGGGTATGGGTGGGTGGCGGGTCGGTGTGGACTTGTTGGGCCGAAGGGCCTGTTTCCACACTGTAATGTAATCTAATCTAATCTAAATTGTGAGAGTGACAGATTACCATTTATTTTTGGCCTGCTTTGTACAACTAGTCAAGATGAATTTCTGTCCAATAATCTTTTATTTAGGCAAAATATTTCAGTTATTTCAAAGGTCTTTGAACGTATTCTTGCCAAGTTCACCTTTGGCACACTATCATTATTTTCCAGCTGAGTGAGCAGAACCATCTCACAATATTATGGGAAAGTGGAATCTGATCCATCCTTTTTCTCTAAGTGATCATAATCAAGTTCGATACAGCCTGACACTGACATCAGCCCCAATTTAGTTCCAACTGCAGCAAGATTAAGGCAGTAGCCAGGTATATATAGCAGCTGCCTGGTATTAACACAATAGCTTTCTGAAATTCAAATTTAAAACAGATGCAGCTGACAGCTGAATGTGTGGCCATCCTTCAACCTCAGAAAGAACATTCATAGAAAAATCAATGAGCACACTTACTTTTCAAAAGAGCTAGCTGAGGTTACTTAGTAAACATTTCTGATCTTTTAGAGTCTATCTAATGGGGAGTATCTTTTCCGGGAAAAATAGCCAAGATAAGGGCCTGTGACCTTCATTACCTGATAATGGAAATGTGATCAAAGGGACAAAGCAACCTGCCTGATTGGCGACACATTCATAAACATTCGCTCCCTCCATTGTTACATTGCCACTGCAGAAATTCACCGATGCACTGTTCGAGAGCACCTTCCAATCCCATGCCCATTATCATTTAGAAGGACAACAAATGCATGGTAACACCACCACTTGCAAGTAACATTCTGAATCACTCAGCATCCTGACTGCTCACTGTTTCTTCAGTGTTGCTAGGCCTTGTGGGTCTACCTACACCAGATGGACTGCAGTCGTTCAAGAAGGCAGCTCACCATCCCTTCTCAAGGGCAACTAGGATTGGACAATAAATGAGGTGGGGATGGGAAATCATGTCTCATGAACTTGATTGAGTTTTTTGAAAAAGTAACAAAGAAGATTGATGAGGGCAGAGCGGTGGACGTGACCTATATGGACGTCAACAAGGCATTGGACAAGGTTCCCCATGGGAGAATGGTTAGCAAGGTTAGATCTCATGGAATACAGGAAGAACTAGTTATTTAGATACAGAACTGGCTCAAAGGTAGAAGACAGAGGGTGGTGGTGGAGGGATGTTTTTCAGACTAGAGGTCTGTGACTAGTGGAGTGTCACAAGGGTCCACTACTTTTCATCATTTATATAAATGATTCGGATATGAATATAGGAAGTATGGTTATAAGTTGCAGGTGACACCAAAATTGAAGGTGTAGTGGACAGGGAAGAAGGTTACCTCTGATTACAACAGGATCTTCATGAGATAGGCCAATGGGCTGAGGCGTGGCAGATGGAGTTTAATTCAGATAAATGTGAGGTGCTGTATTTTGGAAAAGCAAATTGGAGCAGGACTTATTCACTTTATGGTAAAGTCCTCAGGAGTGTTGCTTAACAAAGAGACCTTAGAGTTCGGGTTCATAACTTCTTGAAAGTGGAGTCACAGGCAAATAGGATAGTGTTATGCTTTCCATTTTTTGGCCAGAGCAAGGAGCATAGGAGTTGGGAGGTCATGTTGCGGCTGTACAGGATGTTCGTTAGGCTATTTTTGGAATATTGCATGCAATTCTGGTCTCCTTCCTATCGCAAGAATGTTGTGAAACTTGAAAGGGTGCAGAAAAGATTTACAAGGATGCTGCCAGGGTTGGAAGGATTGAGCTAAAGGGAGAGGCTGAATAAGCTGGGTCTGTTTTCCTTGGAGCGTCAAAGGCTGAGGGGAGACCTCATAGAGGTTTATAAAATCATGAGGGGCATGGATAGGATAAATAGACAAAATCTTTTCCCTGGGGTGGGAGAGTCCAGAACCAGAGAGCATAGGTATAGGGTGAGAGGGGAAAGATATAAAAGGGACCTAAAGGGGAACATTTTCACACAGATGGTGGTGCGTGTATGAAATGAGCTGCCAGAGGAAGTGGTGGGGGCTGGTTGCAACATACGAATGCGAAGGGTTTACAGTGACATGGGCCAAGTGCTGGCAGATGGGACTAGATTATGTTGGGATATCTGGTTGGCATGGGCGAGTTGGACCGAAGGGTCTGTTTCTGTGCTGTACATCTCTATGACTCTATAAGAGCCTCAAGTTCCTGTGAGTGATTATCACCAACAATCTGCCCTGGTTCATTTACGCCAACGTGATGGTCAAGAAACCACAACAACATCTGCACTTCCTCAGGATGATAAGGAAATTCGACATGTCCACAGTACTCTTACCAATTCTTATAGATGCAGCAAAGAAAGCAGCCTATCTGGATTCCTTAATGGTACGGCAACTGCTCTTCCCAAGACTGCAAGAAACTACAAGGAGTTGTCAACACAGCCTAGTCCATTATGCAAACCAGCCTTCCATCTATTGACTCCATCTATATTTCCCACTACCTCAGAAAACATAATCAAAGGCCCCTCCCACCTGGTTATACATGTAATTCTCCTGTAACGCAGTAGTTGTGTTCCTGTGCAACACCATGTTATAGAAAATTGTGCAATACAAATAATGGGACCTTTTGGAAAAACAGTGTTGGGGTGAACCACAAATTATATCAATAAAAATTAAAACAAAAATAATAGTTAGCCTAACACAAATGTTCTAAGTAAATCTTTAAATCATATGTTTTAATGAAACAATACAGTATAACATTTTAACACTAAAATCATTGACTACAGCACTGTACCATTTGGAAGTCCAGTCCTCCTCAAGATTCTCTCTTGGTTTGAAGTAAAGTTCCTTCTGAATGTAGACTACAATTGCTAGTTTCAAGCTTGCAGAGCTGATTGCATTCCTGTTTTAGCTGAATTTGCATTGGCAGACAGAGGATTTTGAGGCTGGGTTTTCTGTTTGGTCAGTGTCGGGGATGGAGTCGCGTAACAGCTAATGGGAGTTCACTTTTTTTAAAAAATCCACAATTCACTAATTGTGTAACATCCAAATCATGTTTAATAAACGCATGTTATAGGAGAACTACCTGTACTCTCTTCCACTCTCTTCTATCAGGCAGAAGACATCAATGTTTGAATACACGTACGAACAAATTCATGAACAGCTTCTTCCCTGGTGTTATCAGACTTCTGAATGGACATTTCAAATATTAATTCTGATCTCTCTCTCTGCACATTCTCTGTGGCTATAAGACTGTATTTTGCACTCTGTTCTGCTACCTTGATAAACTTTGTATGGTATGATCTGCCTTCCTGAAGAAGGGCTAATGCCCGAAACATCGATTCCCCTGCTCCTTGGATGCTGCCTGACCTGCTGCGCTTTTCCAGCAACACATTTTTCAGCTTGTAAACAAAACAGTGCTTTTCACTGTATCTCGGTACATGTGGTAACAATAAATCCAACTCAAGTTCAAATGTTGGCCCAACCAGTGAGGACTACATCCCATGAATGATGAAAATGTTTCTATATTTATTTAAGTTGCTACATATTCACCTCAGTTCCATTAAAGATCCTTTGCAACATCTTTGGAAGTTTTCAGAGATGGTCAGTTCTTGGTACAGTTGGCAGCAGCCTATTGACCTCCATTCCATTTATTGAAAGCCAAGTGTAATATATACTCTGAATTAATAATAAGCAAGCAATCCTGTGCAAGTCAAAGCAAACAAGGATAGAAAGGCCCAAAACTTAAATTTACCACTGGGAATCACTGTCATCTGTTAGGTTAAGTTCCTTCTTTGGGGCAGCACTCTGATGGAGCACAAGCAAAGATAATGGAAATTAAGGCAGAACTTAACTCAGCAGAATTTCAGCTCCATTCATAAAATTCACCAGATTCTGATTGAAAAAGAATAGTGTTTCTTCTGACCTTGACTGAAAATGTAAAAAGTAGTTTGAGAACTTGTTCAGTGATGTTCACAGGCACCCTCATGAATGCCATTGAAGATTTCAGCATGTACTTAGCAATATCTATCTATTGACAGCGTACATTGGTACTGTTCTGGGTCACATGTGTTCTCCATATTGAACAATTAACTGTGGACCAGCCAGTGTTGCTGTATCTGCTGCAACAACAGTGTGTGAACTCAGTGGATCCAAAGCTCATCATTTTACTGATACACCTGGATTGCTGATGGCCAGAAGGTCTAGACCAAATGGAGAAATGATTTTATGGTATAAAAAGTAATAATAATACACATCTGCATTCAAGAAGTAAGTTTTGTGGCTCAACCTCACAACATTCCATGTTTAAATAACTGGAGCTTTTCGTTAATAATAGCAATCTGTGGTAGCATGTATTTTCTCTATGTGAGGTGTAATTTCTTTCTGAATCTTACATCAGGAAGGTTTGCTCCATTTGCTACTTGGAGTGATATTTTAAATGTGCAGATAAAGAACTTGTTCACAGTTTTGTGAGAAACACATCAACTTTTCCCTCAGAGTATTTGTAAATGCCTGATATGGAAAATAGTTTTGAGTCATTCCTTCCTTTTCAGGCTGAAAGTCCATTGCTACTTTCCAAGGGTTAAAGGCAAACTAACAATGTCCTTTTAAATCTGCAAAATTGTGCACTTTTACATGGCAATATGAATAACCATGTTTGTGAATATGTATGTGAAACATGAGATCCATATATAACTTATAAAATGCTGCAAACTTTTACAAACAATGCATTTATTCAAATGGATTATTGATGCTTAAAGTCATTTAGTGCCTGAAACTGAAGACAAAGAATAAATTGGTGATTGCAACTGGCAATCAGGCACTCAAAGCAACTTGCATTTTGGGTCCTTCACAAAACTGGCACATCTCAATTGGACATCAGTCATGTTCTGATTGGGCAGTGAATGAAAGTGGTGGGTTTCCCAACTTGCAGCAGCCAATTGTGCCTTTCTGACTCCACATTAACGAAACTTTTTAAAAAATTGTGCCTTTCTTGAAACATGCAATAGGTCCAGAAAAATTAAATGGATCACGCATAGTGCAGGATTTGCTGAGATTCAGCTGAATTTGGAAGTAGGATGTGCAGCCTATGATCAGTGTTTGAGAAAGACCTGATTCCTACTTCAGACACTTCGGACATTTTTACAACAATGTGGGATGCCTGCAGAAGGAATCATGGGCTAACACCTGTCTAAAATCCATTCCGTCAACAAAACATTACTGGCAAGGAATTGGGCATAATACAGGCAGATTTCCCCGCAGAATTTGAATTAATTATTTAGAAATGACTGTATTGGATAAAGGTCAATAATATAAACTGTTGTACACTTAAAGATCCTTCTCTGAGTTTCCAGAAGAAGGAAACAGTAAAACTTGTGAATAATGATTTGACTTGGAATTATGCATCTGAAACTAGTTTTTACTGGTTTTTCACTATTATAATGAAGGTTGCTAAACCTCTTCTCAACATGGCTTTATTTTCATTCTCAAGAAGATGAAAGAAAAGCTCAGTTGCTGTGTGGTTGGAATAGGTCAGTGTGTGACAATCACCTCAAGCAATTCATCAAAATTTATTGCTGTATAGGAAACAGTTGGATAAATATTATTTGAGATTTAATTTCTGAATTTAATATTGTATTGGTTTTATGTGGGTACAAATTAAATATCAAGCTATGTTCCAGGAACTGCATGATGGTAAATAGAATATAGAAACATCTGCAAGAAATCTAACAACAAGGTACTGTCGGTTTATTTTGTTACCCTCATGGGAGAGATGGTGTCATAAAGCAGTTCCAGATTACTTATTAAACAATTGGATAATGATCAAAGTTGTGTGAAACTTCATAGTATGCACAGTAATTGTACACAAACATCTCCCGTATTTTGTTTCCTGAAAATTCCAGGAAATGACCGTATTCTGGTGCACAGGTCTCTCTTCTTGAACTTCATCTATGTTTTATGGCCTCTCCCTCTTGGCAGAATCAACTTATTCTGAAATATCTCACCTACGTACCTATATGGAAATGTGCTTTCTTGTTGTAGCACCAGTTTGTCTCCTGTGCATTTTATTCCTCCAATAAAATTTAAACTGAAGATCTAAGCTTCCCTTTGACTGCATTGTCAACCATACAGAGCTCCGCCCAGGTATATCCTAAAATGGCTTTAGGAAATCCAATATACATCACAGAAGCATGATGTACACATGAAATATTCTGACATCAGATAGAGGCAGTCATTGCAGCTGCTCTGTGGGAACTCTAGGGAATATAATGTACAGCCTTGCAGTTAATGAGAAGTGGAGAGTTAAATAGGTTGAAATATATTGCTGCTCCTTCACTGTTGCTCAGTCAAAATCATGGAATTCGCTTTTTAACAGCACTATGAGACTGCAATGGCTCAAGAAGGCAGCTCATCACCACCTTCTCAAGGGTAACTAGGGGCAGGCAATAAATGCTCACCCATTCAGTCATGCATATATCCCACAATGAAGTACAAATAAATACATAGGAAATTTCAGAACACCAATTCGAATAAGTTGAAATAAATTGATAATTTGTATAAAAACAATAATAATTAATCGACTTGGAAATTAATAATTAAATATTACAGAATTCCGTGATGAGAGTGAGCATATAGTATCGGTCAGATTACCCACTAGATCTTTTTTATTAATCATTGTAACCAGTAATCATTGTAATTGTTGTATGAACTAAAGAATCTGAAATCAATGAGGTCAATTAAATTACCACACTGACATGACTGTTCATCAGAAGTACCAAATACTAGAAATCTAATTTTGCCTTCAAAGCAAATTTCTTCTGGACTACTGTTTGACTCCTCTTTTTTATGCAGCATTCAATATTGAAAATGCTTCTTCCACACTTGTCTCCACCTTGAACAAATGCGGCACAGTTCAAACATTATTTTTATAATGTATTATTTGCTCTGGATGGCACCAGCAGTGCAAAATTTTGATTGACATATTAACATCAACTAACATCTGTAATTGATAAAACTTTTGGCTTTCAATTTATTTAAAAAATAATGGTGCTATTTTTGCTTTGATTCCCACTGTGTCTGTCTGAGTTTTATGCCAGTTTTCCTCAATTTCTGTAAATCCTCAGGGATTAGTTCACGAATGTCTTGTAGTGGGGAAGGTGTTAAATTTGGGCCAGATGAAATCACACACATTGTGGGAGGGAAGAGAAAAGTCCTGGGAAGTGGAGGTTAAGCATCAATGATACTCCTCTTGGCCAACAAGGAAATCTAAAACTAATATAAAACAACTTACTGTTTTGGCCTAACTTCAGAAAATACCATTAATAAGCAGTATGCCAGACAACGTCTGCAACAGAGAAAGAAAAGTTAACCTTTTCAGGTGGTTGAGCTTTCATAGGTTCTGGTGAAAGGTCATTAAACTGAAAAGTTCAATTTGTATCTCTCTCCACATATGCTGGCTGCCTTGCAAAACATTTACGAGTTTTCATTTTAGCTTTACAACATGTGCAGCAATTTGTTTCTATTTTTATGTTGTTCATTCAATATATAAATAATAATCATGCTAATATTGTTATCTGGTTGAATGGCATTATTTTGATAAACATTGGGAAGATCAAGGGCATTTCCTTTGCAATCCTGCTATGAAGTCCAGAGTCTTGTCATCAATTCCATTCCATTCCCAGGCCAGCATCTTGGATGAACCACACTTTTAAAACATAGGCAGCCTTTCTAATATCATGACGAGGAGGTGGACAAAGTTAAAAATCACATAACACCAGGTTATAGTCCAACAGGTTTATTTGGAAGCACTATCTTGCGGAGTGCTGCTGCTTTGTCAGGTAGCCAGTGTGACAGACTCATAAGACACTGAATTTATAGCACAAGATCATAGTGTGAGGCAATTGATATCATACATTGAACAAACCTATATTGCTGTTTAGTCTTTCGTCTTTTAGAATGGGTTGCAGGTTTCAATTCATTAGTATGTAAATCCCAGAACTTCTTTCAAGTCACATTCCTGGGATAACTTAAGGTTTTATAAAAAAGGGTGACATCTTAGCTCAGACAATACATTAAACCTATGTGGGTTGAGTCTGTCTGTATACCAATCCTGAGTCAGACTGGTTCTATTTCCAAAGTAGGAATTTATAATATGTCACATGGATTGACTGCCTGCAGATTGTGTGCTTTTTGAGCAAAATAGATTGTATCTGCAAATATAATTCTGCAAATCAGACACACATACACCTCTCACAGGCTTATACTCCTTCAGACTCACGCACTCTACCAAGCATGCACACACAAACACTCATATTCTCTCACACACATAAACAGACACGCACACGTACACACGCACACACACACACACACTATATATCTCTCTGTCCCTCCCTCATGTGCACGCACATACACATATAGGTCTATGGGGTGAATTTGCAATTGCATGTCTTGGAACCCTTTCCCTCAATACTTTAATCTCACCAATGAGTTCTCCTCCTTAGAAATTTTCTCTTAAATCAATCTTAGATTTCGATAGATTACTTACAATGTGGAAACAGGCTCTTCGTTCCAACAAGTCCACACCGACCCGCCAAAGCACAACCCACCCAGACCCATTCCCCTACATTTAACCCTTCACTTAACACTAGGGGCAATTTAGCATGGAGAAAGTGAGGACTGAAGATGCTGGAGATCAGAGCTGAAAATGTGTTGCTGGAAAAGCACAGCAGGTCAGGCAGCATCCAAGGAACGGGGAATCGACGTTTCCTGCACATTTTTGGATTGTGAGAGGAAACTGGAGCACCCAAGAGGAAACCCACGCAGACACAGGGAGAATGTGCAAACTCCACACAGAGAGTCGCCTAAGGCAGGAATTGAACCCAGGTCTTTGGCGCTGTGAGGCAGAAGTGCTAACCACTATGCCACCGTGCCGCCCTTTGACCAATCTCTGACCAATCTGTTGCTTTGCCCAACTGAATCTCTTGCTTGCCATCCAGTCCTTCCCTAATATCATTATAAAGTTATATTTGTAACTTCAATGTGTTGTATGAGATCACATTTTTGATAAGGAAGAATAAAATGAATAGATCATGAATTTCACTGACAGTATAGTTTATTTTAGAAGGGCTTGGTGCAGAAATTACATTAAAACAAAGTCGGAAAGTATCAAACACACCAGCATTGTATTCCTCGCTTTGAGAACACTGCAAAGATTTGTGATAACATGGCCTGATAGTCTTTCAAGCTTCAGGTCAGTTTGATCTGAAGCTAGAGTTTAGGTCTTAGCACTAAATGTCATATAAAAGTAGAATTATAACAAACCTTGTCTTTCCTTGGCATATTCTCAGGAATGAATGCTTCTTACGCCAGAGCTGAGAAGGTTAAGGGTTGACCTACTAAAGATCACTATTAATTAGAATGAGGTAAATAGTGCTAGATGGATTCCATTGATTGGCAAAACTGTAAAGCAACAGCACAGATTTAAGACATTCAGGAGGGAGATTAAAGAGGAGGTTCAGAAATTATTGACCGAATCTTTCCACTTTTGGTGTTTTGAGTAAGATTCAAGGTGCCTGTCCTGCCATGACACATGTTGACTTTTTTCATCCAAGTTTCTGCTCTTTATTTCATTAATTCTACAAACCGCCTCTTTGGAACCTGTCTTGTACAATCATGTAACAGAACAGGCAGAGGTGTTTGCTGATGTTCATGTTACTTGGTGGAGTTCACATTACTGTCACCACAGTTAAATCCCTTTATTAACAGATAATTTGTAGTAACTGGGCAGAGACAAGAAAAAGGATTGATTTGTAAGCAACAAATGGAAGATACTTTCTCTATCTGTCTCTCTTAATCCCAAATGTCAGTGCCTGGTGAAAAATCCACTTGGAAAAAATGAGCATTCACTGAGAGCTCAAGATCTACAAATGTTGCCTCTGCTGACGAAACAGAAAAATGCTAGAAACTACATATTCAAACTATTTTCAGAACAAAAGGACTCAAAGAACATTTATTGCGTTAAGTTACAAATCACACAACACCAGGTTATAGTCCAACAGGTTTAATTGGAAGCACTAGCTTTCGGAACACTGCTCCTTCATCAGGCAGTTGATGAAGGAGCAGCGCACAGAAAGCTAGTGCTTCCAATTAAACCTGTTGGACTATAACCTGGTGTTGTGTGATTTGTAACTTTGTACACCCTGGTCCAACACCGGCATCTCCAAATCATAACATTTACTGAAATTGCCTTTATCTTCCTGTCTACATTTCTGTGTAAGGTTTTCATCTGTGTTTGTGGGTGCTTTTGATACTAACTTCTCACATTTTCTTTTGCAGTGGCGAGAATAAAATCCATCTTTCTTTCACTCATTTTGATCTTGTTAACTACATTTTAATTTAAATGTTTAGCTGTGTGCTAAAAATGATAAATAAAACTTTGTGACTGACCAAGAGTGGATTAAGAAAAGAGGGGCTGGCCATATCTTCCTCATTTGGTTGTAACATTATGTCATATTAATTGAGGTTAATGCCTGAATTTTTGGTTTGGAAGATGTTCAAGGAAGGAATTAGCACTGAAGTGTAGAATTGACCTTGAATTCTCATCAGAGTCCTGTGTTTGGATCAGAGCGAGGGCTAGAACTTCAGAGATCATTAATTTTGCTGCTTCCCCTGAATGTGGCTGACCATTGGATCTCCAGCATTGGTGAATGTACCTTCTATTTCAAATACTCATCAATGTAAATGTCCCATAAATGCAGGAATAAAAGAAAACATAAGTTCAGACAAGCAATGTAGCTTGGTAATCTGCCAGTGTTGAATTTTCTCAGCAGATGAATGCATTATCCAAGCAACAGCGATGAACTTTAACAGGCAGCATCTTCACTTCTGAATTAGTGTATGTAATTTTAAGTTCCCTTTCTTTTAACAGAAACTAAACACAAACAAGGGTGCTGGTGATCAGGAAATTTAGTAAAGAAATTCCGTTCAGCTGAGGTTCAAATTTAATCTTGACTAATTACAGAATCTCTACAGTGGAGAAGCAGGCCATTCAGCCCACTGAGTCCACACTAATCCACTGACAAGCATTCCACACTGACCTCCCACCTACCCTATCCCTGTAACCCTACATTTCCCGTAGCTAATCTACCTTGAGTGCATATCCCTGGACACGACAGAGCGATTTAGCATGGCCAATCCACCTGACCTGCAGATCTTTGGCTACAGGAGGAAACTAGAGAGCTATGCAGACATGGGGAGAATGGGTAAACTCCAGACAGTTGTCTGAGGGTGGAATTGGACCCAGGTCCCTGGTGCTGTGAGGCAGCAGCGCTAATCACTGAGCCACTGTGCCATCCCAAATGGAATAAACATATTCTAGTCCAGAAATTCTCAGGCATTTTGGGGAGACCCAGGACTGGGCAAGTTCTGCTCAACCTATTGTCGATTTTATTCCTATTGGCTGGCTATCTAGGTTAGCTGAAGGGAAAGGTTGCATTGGTAAGTTGCAAGGTGTGAGGATCTGCATTACATTCTACAATGCTCTCTGTTGTTATAAAATTTTATTGTTTGAATAAATCTACAACTAATTGATTGCTTTTAAGGAACCAAACTTCTAAATACCTTCTTACAGAACTTTTTGTTATCAGCCAAGAGAATAAAATTGGCAAACGGTATCTTGTTGTTCCAATATAAATTGATAGAATTAGCAATAAGATCAGTGTTTCAGAATTATTTGCACCGTTGAACGTTTTAAGTCCCAGTTCTTTAAGCTTGTAGTAAAATGCAGTTTTATTTGCAAAATTATCTCACAACAGCAGAAAGGCTACTATGAAGGTTTCTAGCACAGGTGCATGTTACAAAGCCCAGCTTTTACCCTCCAAGTTATATCATGCTCTGGTGCTCCCTAACAATTACCAAAAGTAGTTCAGTTCTTTCAGTACAAAAGTATTAATAGGTGACTTTTATTTTAGAATATTTCAGTATGAGGAGTGGCATATCATTAAGGTTAGACTGTTCTGAGCTCCCTTTCCTTTCTGTAGTCTGAATTAACTGTCTGAGTCATAGAACTGTGCAGTGTGAAGACAGCCCCTTCAGTCCAACTTGCCCATGCCAGCATTTGGCCCATATCCCTCTAAATCCTTCCTATTCATATATCCATCCAGGTGCCTTTTAAATGTTGGAATTGTACCAGCCTCCACCACTTCCTCTGTCAGCTCATTCCATACACCCACCACCCTCTGTGTGAAAAGGTTACCCTTTAGGTCCCTTTTAAATCTTGCCCCTCTCACCCTAAACCTATGCCTTCTAGTTCTGGATTCCCCCAGCCCAGAGGAAAGACCTTGACTATTTATCCTATCCATGCCCCTCATGATTTTTTTAAACCTCTGAGGTCTCCCCTCAGCCTTTGACACTCCATGGAAAACAACCGCAGCTTATTCAGCCTCTCCCAATAGCTCAAACCCTCCAACCCTGGCAATGTCCTTATAAATCTTTTCTGAACCTTTCATGTTACACCAGAATTGAAGGCAGTATTCCAAAAGTAGCCTGACCAATGCCCTGTACAGCCACAACATGACTTCCCAACTCCTATACTCAATGCACTGACCAATAAAAGCAAGCATGCCAAATGCCCTCTTCACAATCCTGTCTACCTTCAACTCCACTTTCAAGGAACTATGAACCTGCGGTCCAAGGTCTGTTTGTTCAGCAACACCCTCTAGGACCTTACCTTTAAGTGTTTACACCCTGCCCTGATTTGCCTTTCCAAAATTCAGTACCTCACATTTATTTAAATTAAACTCCATCTGCCACTTCTCAGCCCACCAGCCCATGATAAAGGTCCAGTTGAACTGTGAGGTAACCTTTTTCGCTGTCCACTACACCTCCAACTAACCATACCTCCTCCTATATTCGCATCAAATCATTTATATAAATGACAAATAGCAGGGGAACCAGCACCAATCCTTGTGGCACTCCACTGGTCACAGGCCTCCAGTCTGAAAAGCAACCCTTTGTCTTCTACCTTCGAACCAGTTCTGTATCTAAATGGCTAGATTTCCCTGTATTCCATGTGATTTAACCTTGCTAATCAGTTTACAGTGCAGCACCTTGTCGAACGCCTTACTGAAGTCCATTTACATCACTAGGAGAAAATGAGGACTTCAGATGCTGGAGATCTGTCAAAAAAGTGTGGTACTGGAAAAGCACAGCAGGTCAGACAGCATCTGAGAGGCAGGAGAGTTGATGTTTCAGGCATATGCCCTTCATCAGGAATGTGGAGAGAACCCAAGAGAGCTGAGAGATAAAGGTCCACCCTCTGCTCAACCTGTCACCACCAATCCCCCCCTGCATCCACATATCGCCTTCCTAGCTACCTTTACCCCCAGCCCCACCCCGCTCGTATTTATCTCTCAGCCTCCTCACTCCCCCCAACCCCCAACATTCCTGATCAACTCTCCTGCTTCTCAGATGCTGCCTCTCTTGCTGTGCTTTTCCAGTGCCACACTTTTTGACATCATATAGATTATGTTTACTGCTCTGCCTTCACCAATCCACTTTGTTTCTTCTTCAAAAAAACTCAAACAAGTCAGGGAGATACAATACCCCATGCATAACGCGATGTTGACTACCCCTAATCAGTCCTTGCCTTTCTAAATACATGTAAATCCTGTCCCTCAGAATTCCCTCCAACAAACTTGCCCACCACTGATGTCAACCTCACTGGTCTATAATTCCCTAGCTTCTTTTTACCACCTTTCTTAAATAGTGGCACCACATTAGCCAACCTTCAGTCTTCCAGCGCCTCACCTATGGCTATCAATGATACAAGCAACTCAGCAAGAGGCCCAGCAATCACTTCTCTAGCTTCCCACAGAGTTCCAGGGTACACCTGATCAGGTCCTGGGGATATCGACGTTTATTCATTTTAAGACATCTAGCACCTCCTCCTCTGCAAAGGCATGAGTAGTTTTGTGGTAAGTTAAGGCAAAGTCTTTTCCCTGGGGTGAGGGAGTCCAGAACTAGAGGACATAGGTTTAGGGTGAAAGGGGAAAGATATAAAAGAGACCTAAGGGGCAAATTTTTCACGCAGAGGGTGGTACATGTATGGAATGAGCTGCCAGAGGAAGTGGTGGAGGCTGGTACAATTGCAACATTTAAGAGGCATTTGGATGGGTATATGAATAGGAAGAGTTGGAGGGAAATAGGCCGGGTGCTGGCAGGTGGGACTAGATTGGGTTGGGATATCTGGTCAGCGTGGACAGGTTGGACCGAATGGTCTATTTCCATGCTGTACATCTCTATGACTCTATGACTCTATGTTTTGTATTCAAGTCTATTATGAATGTATTGTGATCTACCTGGTTTTTCTGTTCCTTTTCAGATACTGTGAATTGTAAAGATAGTTTTGCATTGTTCTTGAAGAACTGTTGGGGAATGCATAGTTCTGATAGAACTAGAGGTCTGGTCCAATGTATCCAATTTCAGTTTAAAGTAGAGTAGGAAACGAGAACAGTAAGTTTCCAATCAGCAGTGTGGGTTCACAACTTTGGCTTAGGTGCTGAAATTTGGTAACTCTTAGTTTGGCTTATAGATGGAACATTGTTGTCTTGCTTTCACTGTATAAGGGAGATATGTTACTCCTTGAGGTATATCTCATGGCTACTGGTCAGAGAGTGAAAAGCGAGACTGATAGCAAATACAGAGATCGATTTAAAAAAACTCTTCTCCTGTTTGGAACTGTTCAGTGGTTAGGATGAATTATAGAAATTTACCTAATGAGGAAGTTGAAGTTTGAGACTTCTTTCTTGTTCAAAATTTTACTCCCAAAAGCAACTGCTGATGTTTTTAGATTGCATAAATTACTTTAAAAACTTGAATAATAGTTATAATATTCATACATATGGTCACATTTATAGTGATAAATACATGATGATACTTACAATTTATACAAAATATATATTTGGTCTGAATAGTGAATATACCGCCACAATAAAAGCCTCTCCGAGAAATGGCTGCAGTATTATTAGAAAGCAAGTAAGACTTGCGAAAAGAACCGTACTCCACCTGCAGGTATATTGCCACTTCAGTATCATCAAATCATCATCATCATCTGTCACGTCAGTATTGATGTGAAGCTGGAGGTGTAGTGGACAGCGAAGAGGGCTACCTCAGATTACAACAGGATCTTGACTAGATGGGCCAATGGGCTGAGAAGTGGCAGATGGAGTTTAATTCAGATAACTGCGAGGTGCGGCATTTTGGGAAAACAAATCTTAGCAGGACTTATACACTTAATGGTAAGGTCCTAGGGAGTGTTGCTGAACAAAGAGACCTTGGAGTACAGGTTCATATCTCCTTGAAAGTGGAGTCGCAGATAGATAGGATAGTGAAGAAGGCGTTTGGTATGCTTTCCTTTATTGGTCAGAGTATTGAGTACAGGAGTTGG
>NC_057727.1:25809076-25854530 GCF_004010195.1 Chiloscyllium plagiosum
GGGTGGGTATATGAATAGGAAGGGTTTGGAGGGATATGGGCCGGGTGCTAGCAGGTGGGACTAGATTGGGTTGGCATACCTGGTCGGCATGGACGGGTTGGAGCGAAGGGTCTGTTTCCATGCTGTACATCTCTATGACTCTTTGATTCTAAGTGCAAACATTGTCTAAATGACCTTGGAGTTTTGTGGCGATGTGAATTCCGAGTTCACAGAAGTCATGTGGTGTGACACAGAATACTATGATAATACTGAGTTCTCAGACCTCAGTTTGTAATACATCCTTGACAGGCACAGAAAGGTAGGGCACGTGTCAAATTTCTGAAATTGAAAGACCCGCACCATCAAATTAGTGTTGTAAACTGCTGTAATAATGTTGTAGGTGATTCAGATCAAACTGGTCCTCGGCTATAGCAGCCTATAAGTGAGCTCATACTCTCGCCTACCCGGCTGTGTTAATCCCTTCTGAGTATAGAGTGGGGACCCAAATGCTGGTATTAAGAGTGGCAGAAGCAACACCTTTCCTGAATATTCCAGGTGGGCACTGCCTGCTGGTGGTCTCCAATTCACCATCACACCCTTTCAACCCCAACCCTAATTTCACCTCTATAACACTCAAAGTGTTATTGAAATATTGCAATAATATGAAAGAGAGGTCACTCTTGTCCCACTGGAGACTAGAAGAAGGGAAGCAAACGGAAATTAAGAAGAGACTAGCTTGCACTTCTTTGACATTGGTATCAGCTCATATATTTCAGTAGCAATGATCTACAACAATTGTCCAGTCAGTGAAAAGTATACCTTCTATGGCAACCCAAAAGAATCAGGCAACACAACAGGTTACAAATAATGAAACATAAATGGAAATTGTTGGAAATTTTGCAGGTCTGGCAGCATCTGTGGAGAGAAATCAGAGTTAACCTTTCAGGTCCAGTGATCCTTCTTCAGAACTGACGACAGCAATGAAAAAGGGTGGTTTTTATGTCAAAGATATGGTGGGGAGGAGGAGGAGAAGAGGAAGATTAAACAATAGGTGGAGATAGAGCCCAAAGAGAGAGAAAAGCGGTTGGGACAGACAAAGGAGTGGATAAAGACCAGCCTAAGAGAATTCTTTCCACAGATGCTGCCAGACCTGCTGAGAATTTCCATCAATTCCTGTTTTTGTTTCAGATTTCCAACATCTGCGGTTCTTTCATTTTTTTTGTTCGTTTACAAAATAATCCCCAATGGGCTTGATATCCATTTTCTGTTGTTATATTATATTGTTTTATAATTGATTGCAACGAACTTCCTAAAACACCTACTTCTCTTTTATTTCTGCAGATGTGATTGAACGTTGCTGTGCTGCTGGGCAACAATGGGCTGCAAATAATGGCCAGTGCTTTGATATTCCAGTGAAGAGTTTGGACTCTGCTACCTGCAGGTAAGTGAGTTCCTGGATTGTACTAATTATATTAAATATCTGATGATTTTTTTCCTTTGTGAAAAATATAAACAATAAATCCTTTTAATAACTAAAGCATGCTTTATATACGTTCAATAATTTATCATGTAACTCCTTAAATTATCCCCGATAAACATTTGCTTTAATACAGCAATGGTGTGCTGTGTCAACACACTATTCTTGAGGGGTTTGTGCTTGCACACAGTCCAGACGAAGCAAACATCCTTAGTCTACCACTAGTAAGGTTCCAGTTCAAAGGAAGGTACAGAATCTCAGTCTTGTTCCTAATGAGAATGGTCATGGTGTAAACTTGATCACAATTCACCACATTTTAGTGCAAGTTTAGCAATGTAACTTGGAACTTCAATAAGGATAATAGTTGGTAATATGCTATGATAGCTTTATAGTTATGCTTCTAAACTAGCAACCCAAACGTTGAACTCAAACCATTAAACTGACTTCATTAGATCAGGTAATTCAAAGTCAGAACCAAAGAAATAAACTTCAAAAGTTTGGAATTGTCTTAGAACCCAAACTGGTTCATTAATGTTCTTCAGGAAACAAGGCCTAGGTCTGGCTTACATATGACTTGAGTTTCCTACTATTTATCTGCACTTTAATGACCACTGAAGTGATTTACCTGATTGTAAACAATTGTTACTAAGGCCACCTCAGACCAGATTTTTAACCCTGCAGAAACCTCTTTAACAATGTCCTCCAGTTTGAAGGAGCATGATAGTTTTCATCCAGAATTTCAAGTTCGCCTGTTAACATTCCAATAGCTAACCTGGTCAATTGGCAGGATAGTGTCATAGAGTTATACAGCACAGTAATAGACCATTCGGTTCAAACATCCCAATTTGACCCATTCCCAGTTCCCAGCATTTAACCCATAACCCTCTAAACCATTCCTTTTCAGATGTCTTTTAAGTGTTGTAATCGTACCTTCCTCCATCACTTTATCTGGCAGCTTGGTCCAAGTGCACACCACCCTCTGGGTGAAAAAATATCCCTGGTCCTTTTTGAAATGGACTATCTCATCACCCCCCCCCCAGTGGTATACATTAAATTGGGTATGTCACAGGACTCATTAAACTTAACTACACATAACATTTCCATGTTGAGCATCACTTAGAAGCTTTGAGAGGTGCCTGGGAATAGAACATGCTCTGGGTAAAGGATTTCAAGTGGTGGGATCACCAATATTGAGAAGTAACCTATTGAACCTATCCTTATCAATATAACTGCAACATGCACTTTAAACCATAACATTGCTTGAAGTTACCACTGGTCAATCCTTACAAAGAGAATCTTATAAGTTAAATCCTCTTCTTTACACTGAAGACATCTCCATTATTGAAAGTGGTGTACTGGGATGGATGAAGGAAAAATCTCCAGCCCAAAATTGGGCATTTGATCAAAATACTATATGTCCACACTTTATAACCCCTGAACAGTGAATTTTGATTGATTTGCCAAGAAAAGCAAAGAACGTGCTTACATGAAATAGCATGATGGCTACCTGTGTGTTAACACCAAAAGCATTAGGCTATAGATGGTCAACAACTGAATCAAAACGAAGTCAAGAATATTGATGGATAACAAGGCAGCTAACAAGGGAGAGGTCTCCCCAGTCTCAGTTTTGGAAAAGTCCAGCAGATAGATATAAGACACAAGAACAATTTTGTTTTTGTAACAATGTTTCAGTAAAATATATGTCCCAAGGATGTGGCCTCCTGCATCTTCTCAGCACTGTTGGGACAGAGCAACAAATAATGTCTTGACACGGTTTCTACGTCCTGGGAACAGAACTTTTTTTTAAACCAGAAGCTGAGCTAAGGTATATTTTTAGGGCAGAATACAAAATATCATCTATATCCCAGGAGGATTTTTTTTAAGCATTTGGCAAGGTTAAATTTTATTGATAGTACAGAGTACAAAAAATATCAGTGTGTGGCTGTGCATGTGACACTTCATATGACAGTGCCTAATGTTGACACCAAGCAATAACACTGGAAAGTGTTTCATTCTCCTCATTCAATAGTTTTCAATTCAATAAGAGCAAAAATTCACTAGTTAATTGAAACAAAATCTTTTTCCTAGTGTAGTGAGTTTTTGAATTTGCTATTAATAAATGATTTATAATATTTCTTGAAAAGCAATCACATTAAGGACTGCAGATATAACTCAGCTGTTTAATAGTTATAGCCGATTAACAGGTGACATATAAAAACTGGGAGTGAAGCTGCCATTAGCATCTAAACCAAGGAAATTATAATTGATTTTTAATTTATTTGTGATAATATTTGTACACACTTCATTAGTTATAATCTATTCGCATTCTCAAAAATAGACTCCATTGAACAGCAGATTAAAATTTGTGCAGAAGCTGGAATTTCATCCAGCAAGCGGTATTTTATAAAGCATCACAGTTGAGCATTGACCTGTTGGCTAAATTGAATGCTGGTTGATTTTGCCCTGTAATTAAAGGTTCAAAGGACAGTCAGCCATTACTTGAGATAACAAGGAAAAACATGAATGTTGGAGATGTAAAATGAAAACCAGGGAATTTTGGAAATGTATAGCCTACTAGTTAACATCAGAAAGATCAAGAGATTTTACATGAAAATAATATTTCTTGATTTAGGCCACAGAGATATCTGAATAATTAAAGGTCTTACATTTTCCAAGTATTGCTAAGACATATTTTGATAAACCTTGGATGATATTTGAAATTCTACACTATTTGTTCACTCCTGAAACTGGGCTAGTGAACAAGCCATTAGTTATTTCTGTGTTTATTGTTACCAGTGAAAATTATGAATAAGGGTTACAGAGATATTAATAGATCGATTCAGCTTACTTGAAATTAGGAAGAAAGTTCGGAAGTACTGAAATGAGTTGGAATTGATCCCATTGATGTAGTCTTGATAGGTGCTGGAAAAAACTGAATAGATGGAATAAATGTCTCTGCCTTTTCCAGGCTTGTTCTTACCGAATGACTATGATAGGTCTTATTAAAATTAATAAGTTTTGAGAAGATTTGTAGCTTACGTTATGGTTCTGGTTGTGGGTTTGCTCGCTGAGCTGGAAGGTTTGTTTTCAGATTTTTCATCACTGTACTAGGTAACATCATCAGTGAGCCTCTGGTGAAGCGCTAGTATTATGTTCAGCCTTCAGTTTATTAGAATTCATAGCAGTTCCATTTCATGCATATACCAATGTAAAATATTGTATATTTAGGAGCATTCAGCAAAGCTGATTAAGCACCTTTGATTTCAGGGTTGCTGTTCTTTTAATGATGACTAACAGCAAAACCTTTGGTATTGATGGAAATTGTATCATACACACCCAGATATCCTGGCATGGTACTGGCTACAACTTCAAAACTGCAGATAACACAAAATTGAAAGCCTTGTGAACTGTGAGCTGGAGAGTGACAGATTTATTTTTATTCATTCATATGATGAAAACCTCACAGGCTAGGCTAACATTTAATACTCATCCCTAGTTGTCCTGGAGACGCTGGCAACAAGCTACTGATTTAAACCACTGCATTTTCTTGGGATACAGGGAAACCCTGACAGCTGTTAGAAAGTGTTAATTAACCATGTCAGTTGCATATAACTTTCACTAATTGGCATGTAAGTTGTGTCCTAACTTCACCAGATCGACACTTCATGTTTCACCATGCCTGGTGCTGGTCCTGGCATGACCTTCTACATTCTTCACTGATCCAGGGTTGATCTCCTGTCTTGATGGTAATACAATGGACAATATGTCAGGCCATGAGTGTAGAGATTGTGGTTAAATACTGCTCTACTGCTGCTGATAGCCTGTAGCACCTCATGGAGACTCAATTTCACCAGATTTCTTGAAATCTGTCTGATTTTGGCATATTGCTAGTTGCCTCACAAAACAATAGAGGGTATCCTCATATGACTGATATCTGCAAGGATTGTGTGGTGTTCACCCCACAAGATACTGCTTTAGATTACTGCATTTGCACCAGGTATATTTATGAATGCTGTATTATTTCCCACAATTAGTATGCAGTAAACCTTTAAGAAACATGTTCATGACATCATTAATTTGTCACAGCACGTGACCTGAGGGTATAAAAGACTTAAAGTCCATTGTAACTGGGGCCGAGATTTAAAAAAAGACATGGGGGGCAATTTTTTTTTACACAGAAGGTGGCTTGTGAGGAAGTGATGGATGCGGGCACAGTTATTATGTTTGAAAAACATTTAAATAACTACATAAGTAGGAAAGGTTTGGAGGGATATGGGCCAGCAACAGGCAGGAGGCACTAGTTTAGTTTGGAATAATTTTCAGCATGGACTGGTTGGAATGTTTCTGTGCTGTATGACTCTATGACATGCTAATTGCAACTGAACAGTTTAATATTAGCCTAGACAGCGACTATACTGTTTGTATACATCAGGAGCTGTAATAAATGTCTGTAAAATCTTTTAGAATCATGTTAGCCCATTACCTAGTTCTTACCTTAGGGAAATAATGTAAGTATTGTTACATCGAATACAAACACAGTGCTTGAGGCAAAGCACTGTAGCAGTTCATGGTAAAAAGTAATGGCTTCTCATAAAATAATATAATTCACGGTGCAGTCTTCATTGAACATCAGGTGGACAATAGCCCTGGACTTCTAATCATTCAGAAAATTATTAACACTGATTTCTGTGAGTAGAAATCTGCAAATTGGAACAACAAGAAGGCAGAGCTACTTTCTGTTCGAAGTATCAGTTCTGCCATGCTAGAAACTCTGTTCCTTTGTTTTTACACAATGAACCTACAACCTGTTTTCCAATTTAAGAGTTGAAAAAGGAACAGTCAGACATTTTGCACAGATTACACACACAACCCTCCTAATTCAAAGTGCAGACTGTAATGCACCAGAAAGCAATTTACTAAACTAAGGAAGATTACCTGTGTGCAGAGGTTGGTACTTTCAATCATTTGTCCCTCTATGTTGACACAAAGTTGGAGGGAGGTCCCCATATTGTCATCATTCCTTATTTGGTACGGATGCCATTGAGTTGAAGAAGCCTGCACTTCTCATTGGAACAATATATAAAGTGATTAAAGCCCAGTAAAGGAGCAGCACGGTAGCACAATAGGGGCAGCGTCGTGGAACAGTGGTTAGTACTGCTGCCTCACAGCGCCAGAGACCCGGGTTCAATTCCTGCCTCAGGCAACTGACTGTGTGGAGTTTGCACATTTTCCTCGTGTCTGCATGAGTTTCCTCCGGGTGCTCCGGTTTCCTCCCACAGTCCAAAGACGTGCAGGTCAGGTGAATTGGCCATGCTAAATTGCCCGTAGTGTTAGGTGAAGGGGTAAATGTAGGGGTATGGGTGGGTTGCGCTTCGGTGGGTGGGTGTGGATTTGTTGTGCCGAAGGGCCTGTTTCCATTCTGTAAGTAATCTAATCTAAAGGAGTAGCAACAGTAAAATAAAACCTTAACAGAAGCAGAAAAAGGAAAAAAAAACACAAAACCAGTGATAGAAGGAAACAAACACCCAAACCCTACATGATACTTCTAAAATAAAAAGTAACTAAAACCCTCATCAAGAAATGAAAAATAATTATGATTTGGCCACTAATGAAAATTTTACTGAATTTAGCTATTTAACTAACATTCAAAGTTTGGGAGAAGATTTGTAGCTCAGGTGCTCGTTGTTGTGGTTCTGTTCACCGAGCTGGGAATTTGTGTTGCAGACGTTTCGTCCCCTGTCTAGGTGACATCCTCAGTGCTTGGGAGCCTCCTGTGAAGCGCTTCTGTGATGTTTCCTCCAGCATTTATAGTGGTTTGTCTCTGCCGCTTCCGGTTGTCAGTTCCAGCTGTCCGCTGCAGTGGCCGGCATATTGGTGTGTGTTTGTGTTGTCGATGTGTTTGTTGATAGAATCTGTGGATGAGTGCCATGCCTCTAGGAATTCCCAGGCTGTTCTTTGTTTGGCTTGTCCTATAATAGTAGTGTTGTCCCAATCGAACTCATGTTGCTTGTCATCTGCGTGTGTGGCTACTAAGGATAGCTGGTGTGTCGTTTCGTGGCTATTTGGGTGTTCATGGATGCGGATCGTTAGCTGTCTTCCTGTTTGTCCTATGTAGTGTTTTGTGTTCCGTTGTCTTTCCCTTAGGCATCTGTTGATGAAATTGCGGGGGTATCCGTTTTTGGCGAATACATTGTATAGGTGTTCTTCTTCCTTTTTTTGCAGTTCTAGTGTACTGCAGTGTGTTGTAGCCCTTTTGAACAGTGTATTAATGCAACTTCTTTTGTGTGTGTTGGGGTGGTTGCTTTCGTAGTTTAGGACTTGGTCTGTGTGTGTGGCTTTCCTGTATACCTTTGTGGTGAATTCTCCGTTCGGCGTTCTCTGTACCATTGCATGTCCTTGCAAAATCTCTGTTTTGTTGCCTGGCCTTTCTGTTATTGTGCTCTCTCCTGTTACTGGTGCAGAGCTGTCTTCACTGGTTCCTGTGCAACACATTGTTCATGGACATCACTGGTTTTCTTTACCTCTTGAGAATGTAGGAATACGTTGTGAATGATTCCTAACCTGCAACACCCTCTCTATTTCTTTCAAGCTAACCTCTGAAGTACCCTTCCCTGAAAAGCTCAGACATTGCTACACTTCTACGAAACATTGTCAGTTCATATTTGGAGTATTGTGCTCAATTCTGGATACCTTGTTTAAGCAAAGATGTTAAATCCGAGAGGTCAGAGGAGATTCACTAGAATGATAGCAGCAATGAGGGATTTTAGGCACAAGGAAAGCTGGGGCTGGGCTTATTCTCCTTGGAACCTTATTGACATGTTCAAAATTATGAATAATTTTGACAGGGTACAGAAGAATATTGTGTTCCCATTAGTTCGTATGCCATTAACTAGGAGTCACAAGTTTCAAGATTGTCACTAAGAGTGCTAGGAATGATGTGAGGAGAAACTTCTCTACTCAGAGAGATGTTGGGATTTGGACTGCACTGGCTGGGAGAGTGGTGGAGGCCAATTCTAGAGAAGATTTCAAAAGAGAACTGCATGTAACATTTGAAAGTGATGAATTTGGAGGGCTGTGGAGTAGGGCTGGAGAATGGGACTAGCTGGGTAGCTTTTTCAAGAGGCGTTACAGGCATATTAGGTTGAATAGCCTCCTTCTGTACTCTCTGTGATTCTATGTTTCTGTATAAATACAGCTTTACTGAGTGCCCCCCGCTGTCCCTTTAATTTTAACTTCTGGAGCCCAACACTTCAGTCACCTCCTCTGACCTCAGAATGTCAGATTATCAAAGTTGAACAGAGAAAATAACCCTGATGACAAAGTGACTCATTCTCCTGCAAGTTAAAAGGCAATGGTCTCAATAAACCATTTTTAAGTTACCAGCATTCAATGGGTCGATTATTGAAGATATAAGGGCCTTGTGTTAGTTTCAAGTTAATTTAGGTGATGGCATTAAATCCCTGATCGATTTTGAGTATTGACATGGGAACTGTTGATAATGGGTGACTTTCCTGCTGGGTCCCCCTTCCACTGCCTTCATGACTGGGAGCTACTTTCCTACCACTGGGACTCTGACATTTGGCCCCCTGCACAGTTAAAGCTCACTGCACGCCCACCACCCACTCACATTGCCTACTTCAGAGAGCTCCTCAAAATCAAGCCCAATGTTTCTGAAATAACTGCACAGTTATCCGTTACCATGTGCAGAGTACACTGGCTTGGCCAGCCAACTCGGAGTCAGTCCCTGAACTGAGGAGATTCTAAATCCTCTGTTTATACTTTTTTTCTTTCTTTTTTTACTGAGGAGATTCTAATCTCCTGGTTATATATTTGTAAAATCTCTTTCATTACCCCCACACTATCCCTAACTGCAGTAGTGTTTATATTTTCCCCAACACCCATGTTGTGTGTGCACAGGTGTGAGACACAGTGAAAAGATAAATCTTTTGTACAAATCTTTATTCAAATTTCCACCACCAGGAAGAAAGGAAACACCCGAGTGGCCAGTGACAAGCACTGCTCTTCACATCAAAGGGCAATGCTGTGTGATCAAACAGTGAAGAGGAGGGGAGGGATTAAATCAAAATAGAGTTGGAGGGGGAAATGAAGTACTCCGCTCCCTATGGGTGCCCACCTCTCCCTGTCCTCTGTTTATATTGGTCAGCCAGGGCTTCCTGTTTGGCCCAGGTTAACAACCCCAATCATGGATCTCATAGTCAACAAGATCTACCTAGTTCCAATCACTTTAGTGTCCAAACTACTGGTCTAGATTTCTGAACTACTATTAGAGCCCTTCAACTGTTGTATTCCTCAAAGCAATACATATATCATCATTCTGTGTTATGGACCTTGTTTTCCATTTTAGCTTAGAATTTCCTGAAAAATTCTGTCCTAATTGAAATTAAAAAGAAAGAAACCACCTTTATTTTTGCGCACTTATTTAGATTAACTTTATATACCCTCAACAAACCGTGAACAAGCAGCATCATATTTCATTTTGATGTACATCCTGACAGAATATGAGAATTAAGTCATGGGATCGAAAAATTGAACATAATTCTTCCTGAGGCAATTAAGTCATCTGAAGTAACATCCTGACTATCCTAGTTGGATATTTTGAAGCTTGAATTGCCACTTTAACAGTGCTTTTTTGCTTATTCATCTCTCTGCAAGATCAGTAAGCTTTGTGGTTAACCTGATGCATCATGAATGTGTGTGCGCCATATTTACTTGGCAAACAACTCTGCTACATATTTATCATATTGCAAATAAGACTCACAGTAAATTAATCAAACACAACATCAGCGCTAAAGCAAAATACTGGGTATGCTGGAAATCCGAAATACAAATAGACTGTGCTGGAAGTATTTTGCAAGTCTGGTAGAACCGCTGGGTAGAGAAACAGAGTCAACATTTCAGATCAGTGACCTTTCATCAGAACTGTTGAACTAAAGTGTTGCTGTTTTATCTCAGCAGATACTGCCAGACCTGCTGACTGTTTCCAGTAACTTTTTTTTCTGTATCGACATTTTGAGTTATGAAAGGTAGACTCAATTTTAAAACAGCACCCCAGCACATCATTGCTCCATGAGACATCTCCACTTGCACCCAACTCCATGGGGACTTAAAAGCCAACTGGAAAATTCCAGTCAATCTCTGATCACTGTCCTGATAATTGGTTTAACAAGTTGTCATTCCACCCAGGATCCAGCCGTCACAGAAATGGCTTGGGGAAAGGATGGTGCTGGCAAATTCACATGCTCGCCGTCAGTATCAAAATATGAGCCCATTTACCTCTTGTCCTACTCAAACTGGTGGGTCAAAGTTCACTACAGAATGCTAACTTCTCACCTTACTAATTTCGAGATTTTATTTTAAGATTTCAAAATTGCTAAGCATTTATGTCCATGACTTGTTTTATAAAGTAATTTCACTAATTTAATCAAAGTACTGTTCTGACCATAAGATGTCCATGTTTTGCAATAGAATCGCACAAAAACAGTGCTGCATCTCGTATATGGAGGACCACAGCTGCTTAATTGGCATGAACTTTGCAAAAGAAAATGAAGACTGCTACACAAACCCACATGATGCTTGTGGAGCAGACATATACAAGGCAAGTATTTAACAGAACACTACCTTCCTCACAAAGTATTCAAACCATTCATATTTCTTGTAAAAAGACAGGTTGTGATATGATGGTACTCAAATTCCCAATTCTATTAAATGTAGTTGTTTGTTCTAAAGGAGGAAACAGAAACGATGCATGTTTAAAGCATCTCATAGAACATCCTGAATGACTTTACTGCTCATGAAATACTCAAGGTTCATTCACTGTTGCAAACTGCTACATGATGCAGACCATTTTAGAAATCTTTAATTTGTAGCTTGCTCAGGACTTTCAAATGAACAATTTCAGTAGAAATGCTTGTATTTAGAGTTCAAATATACATTTAGAGGGCAGTTGTCCTACAGTGCAGTTGCAGGTTGATATTTATAGATTCAATTGTTAAAGGTACACCCAATTACACTGGTGGCTGCATGGACCCCACATCCAGCAAAAAGTGATTTTGCAGATCTAAGTAATATGTAGTAGGCTTGGCTGTGTTGTAATATTAACAATTCAAATTCAAGTTAATAGAGGACACAGCTTTGAGATTAGAGCTGAACCTGTTCAAGGTGAAGTCAGAAAACACCATTGGACGTAAACAGTAATGAAAATCGCTATCTCTTTCACCCAGAAAGCTGTTGAGGCTGGGACTCAACTGTAAATCTCAAAACTGAGATTGTTAGGTTTTTATTATACAAGGGTATGGGATTATGGAAGCATGACAGGCCAAAGGAATTAATTCTGGCCCTGATCTGTTTAAGTGGGGAAACAGAATCGATAAGCTGAATGGCTCCCCCTTCTTACATATGAAAAAAGCCTACGGACTGTAAACGTTTGTAAATATGAACAAATTTGCAATAACCTATTTCATGAGATACACAACAAATTGACTTCTTACAGCATCCATTGTAAATATTTTGATTAGTTTCAAAAGGACACTGCGGCACTGGATACGGATGCCATTTTTTTCCAGTCCTGAGATTTCAGTCTGATTCTAGTCTAGATTGCTGAAATAAAACTCACTTGTTTCTGCCACTAGTCTCCAGATCAGCAACTAACGCTGATTATTATTCAGCACAGATTAATATTAGACTGGCCAGCTCACTCAGAAGGCCACAAGTTTGAATGTAGAAGGATGTAAGGCTGGGACTAAGAGACAATTGGCCTACAGTCTGATCTGATTTCTGAGTTATACTAGAAATTTAACACTGGTGAGTACTCAGGATCATTTTTAATCCATTTGGAAATTAAGAACTGCTTGATACTTTAGTGTAAAGTTTTATTGCTTAAAGTTTGTGAAATTTTGATCTTTATATGGATAAATCAGAGTTTCTAAAAGCCGCAGTCATAGTAATAAATCATCTATGAAGTAACATTATGTTTTAAAAATGTCATAATATTTGCCTTAATGCAACTGTCTACTTTCTGAAACATTTGGAGCCTGATTTTTTTAATTTTACCTTTCTCCTTCTGAAGGAGGCTAAGATGCCAGAGACGTTCTTACTAAATTCCTAAATTCCCATTTCAAATTGATGGAATTTAAGGATGGAAAGGTCGTCTGTGTCATGAGATCGGAGTCCAAATTTGAATGGTGGAATTGTGCTCTGGGCACCTATGCTTTGGACCAGATGGTTAGGCTCCTGTATCCTCCCCTCCCACCCCTTACTTCTCTGAGTTGAAATCAATTCTTGACACACAATGCATATTTTTAAAGCAACAACTTGATATTATAATGCCTGCAAGTTTTGTTTTGTTATAGTTGCTGAACTAAATGTTTCAACAAAAAAAAAGAACTTTGAGTTATCCAGGAAATGTTCCTTACAAAAGGAGTCAGAATGTGCATGAGGGTGAAAATGCACCATATTTGGGCTTGGCCTATGCAAGGAGGTCTGGACTAAATAGACTAGGACAAGTTCTGTAGAAGTGCTACTGGATCCAAAACGCTAACTCTGATTTCTCTCGATAGATGATGCCAGATCTGCTGAGTTCTTCCAACAATTTCTGGTTTTGTGTTTGTTTGAGACTAGGACAAGGCTTCCCAAAGTAGAGGGTCATGGATTTTGAACTGAAATTTTAGCGTGACATGGTTCAAGGTGGCACTGGCTGCTATGGAGCCCTGATCAAGGGAAAAATTAAGAGACCACCTTAAATCATCGCAGGCTTTACAAACTGTTGCTGTGGCCTAAAGTGCCTTGCTCAACTTACTGTTGCCTGGCCTGTTGTACCCGCTATGTTATAGAAAGGAACCTCCTCATAACCTTCTCTATTCCCCCACTCTTACGGATCCTTCTCAAACCCTTACACTTCTCACTGGGTGTCACAATAACTTTCGAGGCTTGTAACGGGGTCCCAGTGGAATAAATATTTGTGACCTCCTGGCCTATGGCAGAAGATGATATCAAATAGATGGCAGGTGCAGATACACTTTAAACATTTAAAAGACATTTGAACAGGCACATGGACAGGAAAGGTTTAGAGGGATATAGACCAAAGACAAGCAAGTGGAATTAGTTTAGTCTGAGAAACATAGTTGGCATTGGAGCAAAGGGTCTGTTTCTGTGCTGTATTTCTCTATCACTCTAAACAGCTGGGGCTTGCATACATCATGCTTAATTTATCTATTTCACCTCAAAACATTTAAGTGGGATCCTACAATAGGAATAGGACCTCATGCCTCCTGCCTGCTTTAGATGAATGACACTAAACTCAAAAGTAGAAATATACAAAAGTAGATTTCTCATTCAAATATCAATTTTGTAGCGGAACAATTTTTTTCTATGTTTCTTCTCTGATTCTTCTTCTAGAAATGCTGTGACTGCTGCACATTAGGAATTACGTTTCGGAGCCAGTATGGAATATGTGAAGAAAAGCCAAGTCTCGGCTATCCTTGCAGTCAGGCATTTTTAAGCTGTTGTGAGGGAGCTGAAGATATTACTCACCTGCCAGTACGAAGATGGCTCAAACCAAAGCCTCTACCGGAGACTGGTCCTGTTCCTGACCAAGGTTTGATTTAGATTTGCAATTGGACTTCTCCCGAAGGAAACTAAATCAGTAAAATATCACCCTCAACTATTAAATCCCATGCATGACAAAAATGATAAGTCATAGACTACAAAGGACTGGGTGGATGGGGTGGGGTGGGGGGATTGTGGGGAGGGGGTAAGTGTTAAGCTGTCAGCTACTTCTTCCTCATTTGTAAAAACAGGCAACAGTTGCTTGGAAATCCATCAGTGAACATGTGTGCCCATTTGCCAGGCTAAATTATCTTTGTCAGGTTCTTGAATGGGATCCAAGGTTCACACCAAAATAAGATATGCCACTTGGGTAGCACTCGGATGCTGATGTGTCACATCCATTTCTGACAGGTCCAAAATCTTTACTGGTGGGAGAAAGAGGGCAAGAGGGAGTAATTGAGCAAGAAAGCATGAATTCAGCAGACATAGAATCAATGAATCCCTACAATGTGGAAACAGGCCCTTCGGCCCAACGAGACCACACAACCATCCAAAGAGTAACCGACTCAGACCCATTCTCCATCCCTACATTTACTCCAATTCACCTAACCTGCACATCTTTGGATTGTGGGAGGAAACAGGAGTGCCTGGAGGAAGCTCACACAGACACGGAGAGAATGTGTTAACTCCATACAGATAGTCTCCCGAGGATGGAATGGAACCTGGATCCCTGGCCCTCTGAGACAGCAGTGCTAACCACTGAGACACAGTGCTGCCCGTATATTTGAACTCAGTGCCAAATACAAACAGACCCATTTTGGCAAGAGGCTTAAAACCCAGTCAGGGATACACAAATTTGTGGAGTAGATGTAAACATTCTTAAAGAATGGGCAAACTCTGTCTAACTGCTTTGGATTTAAAATGCCGTATTCTTGAAATTTTAATAAAAAGGGCTACAGCTCAAAGTAAGAGTTTCAAAAAGAAATTTCTGTGCACTGCTTTGATTGGTAAAGTTATGTCAGAAAAGAATATAGCATGTGTCCATGCAGTTTCAATAACGTTGCATGTTGCTATTTTCTCAGGATTATCAGTATGGTCTTTTGAATGCTTGTCTGAGTTTCAAATACAACAATAATCTCAGCAGATTTTCTGAGATCACAGTTTGTCTGGCAGATTTTTTTAAAAAATCCATTGAAGGATCAGCTTTCTTTCTTGTGTTTATTTTATAAGAAATTAACCACATGAACAGATTTAAAAGCTTTGACTGGGTTTTACGAATCCATTGTTAAAAAATTAATAAGTCTGTAGGAAAGGGATGTGTATTAGGTAAAGCAAAGTGATGGAATGACTCATTGACAGTGCTTCAAGCTACACTTGCAAAGAAATAACATTCACTGATGCATAGTTTGGCTCCTGATGTCATTATAAACTTTTGTCTCAACAAGAACAAAAGAGCTAAACTCTAGAAGTGAGGTGAGTGTGACTGTTCTTGACATGAACGCAGCATTTGACTCTCCATCTGTCTCCCTAATGCTAGTCTACCACTTACAATACCCAGGTCAGGAGTTTTATGGATTACTGTTCACTTGCCTAAAGACTGCAACTCTGTAAATACTCAAAAATCTTGACACCATCCAGGATAAGGTAGCCCACTTGATTAGTAATTCATTTGCCTCTTTGATGTTCACTGTTTTCACTGCAGATGCATAGCAGCAACAGTTTGTACCATCTACAAGATGCATTACAGTAACTCACCAAGGCAGCATTTTCCAAACCTATGACTTCTACCACCTAGAATGAAGAGGGTAGCAAATACATGGGAATACCATCAGCTGCAAGTTCCCTTTCAAGTGACACACAGGTGTGACTTGGAAATATATCACTGCTCCTTCAGTGTTGCTGGGTCAAAACCCTGGAACACCTTTCCTATCAGAACTGTGGCTGTCCCAACACCGAAGAACTGTGACATGGAAGCTCACCATCACCTTCTCAAGGACAATTAGGGACAAAATAGGCAATATATTCTGGCTCAGCCAGTGACAGCCACATCGCATAAGTGGAAGAATGATCTTTCAATATCCAAAATCTGCTTCCAAGATTCTGTTCACACCGTTCAAGGTGGAATGGAGAATAATGAACAGTGTACACATGCCTAGGTATTTGGCACCGGCAGCTTTTGGAAAATCTTCATTAGACTGACAACCTCAAAGTGATATGGGGATTTCAATGGTTTCATTCTTTGAGACTATTGCTGATGCAGAGTCCAGTCAGCTCTCAACCTGAAAACTCCTCAAACACTGGAGAAACTTTGACCGATCAGTCCCTATAGCCTATTCAGGCATCGTAACTTATTGACTATAACTACCACTTGAGGCTTTTATTGTCATCTTTTAAGCCAATATTTAAATTAAACCTGAACAAAACTGATAATGCTAGCACTGAACTATGGTGGAAGAGAGAGATTGAACAGACTGAAGTTGTTTTCCTCAGAACAGAGGAGATTGTGATGTATAAAAACATGATGGGCATAGAGATGGTTGGCAAGAAGAAATTTTGCCACTGGGTAGAGGGTGAATAACCAAGGGGCATAGACTTTAGATGAGGGATAAGAAGTTTTGAGGAGATTAAGGAAAAGTTCTTTCACTCAGAGGGCGTTGGAAACCTGGAACTCACTCTGCCTATAAGCAGGAACGCTCATAATATTTACGAAGTACTGCATTTAGATGTGCATGCATAGTGACAAGGCTATCGGCCAGGTGCTGGATTAGAATAGTTAAGTAGTTTTGTCTGATTTTGTGCCGAATAGCCTTTTTCTGTGCTGTAGACCTCTATGTCTGTATAAAGCTCTCAGCATCCACAGCATCCTGTTTGGAAGAATGATAGGCCTGATTCAACAGGGAGTTAGAAAGGTACAGGAGGATGAGGGCTAAGGACAAAAAGTACTGATGTGGAATGAAACATACCTGATCTATCTAAAATCCAGCACAGGGATTATGGATTGTTGTATCTTTCTCTGATTTTGTGGTAACAGAGAAACATATAAGTTAAACAGGGAAATTTGGACAGGATTTCAGGCAAGTGAACAGAGCACTGCCAGCCATTTTGGGAAAGCTTGATTTAAGACCCGGCAAAGGAACCCGCTTTCATGAAGTAGGCAGCCATTTCTTCTCCAAACATTCCTTGTTCCAGATAGATAATGGAGACAGTCTGAGACCCAGCCAGCCTCCAGTTTCCAGATGTGAAAGGAGTCAGTTCAACTGACTACTTAGCAATAGGCTTGGGTAGCAGAGCTGAAAATGTCTTGCTGGAAAAGTGCAGCAGGTCGGGCAGCATCCAAGGAACAGGAGAATCGACGTTTCGGGCATAAGCCCTTCTTCAGGAAGGTAGCAGAGCTCCAGGCAAACTTACAGGCTGGCCTTGACACTGCTGGAGCACAGGCGAAGTCAGAGCTCACCCTGTAGTGTGGTCTTACCCTCAGAAGTTGTGGATTTGCAACTTTCAAAATTGAAATTAAATTTTTGAATAAGTTGTTGAGGTGTCTCCATGATGGATTTTCTCAGTTAATTACTACTCATGGCAGAGGGCTGCTTCTCATAGGCTGAAGGCTTCTGATTGACACTCTAGCTTTGAGAGACAGCCTGCTGCCCTGAAACTTCTTTCCAAGTCAGGGGAAAGCATGGTCTCCTCTTGCTGAGACATCGTGATCCCCAGGTTAAGCTACCACCAGTCATCTCTCTTGAATGAGAGAACAGTCCTATAGCCCTTTGGGACTATGACAACTTTACTTTTATCTTTATAGAGCTGCCAAACCTGTGATATTTTCTGGACGGTACTGCCAAACACCCAAAAAGGAGAATTGCCACATTAGTCCTTGGCCCCTCGTGAAGGGCAATGCACATTCCCAAAAGCCCTTCCATGCACCTCCAGGCACACAGTGGCAAAAAAACGCCCTCAAAATTCCCTGATGCTTCGAGAAGGTATAACTATTGTATTTGTCCAGCTACTGTACTTATCATGTGTTCTCCCCAACCTCACACCAACCTCCTCTTCCCCTAGTCCACCAGCTCAGTAAACCCTGGCTAGTCAGTATTCATTGAAACCTGCTAGTTTGCAAATGATAGTCATGAGGCCTGCCATGAGACTGGTTATTGGTTCTCATTAGAGCTAAGTGTTCAAGACTGTCTAATTGCTCTGTCCTCCTCCTCAATATGAATGTGAATCCTGTTATGCTTTTTGTTTATGAATTGTGATTATCCTAGCTTATTTAAGTTAGTTTTAATAATTTGAGACAACATAATTGCATTACTGTGTGAAAGCTCACCATTATGAAAGGCTCATTCCTGCATACACTGGGATAAAGAACAGTATATGTGGTGATATTCAGACTGATTGACTCATGTTTATAGCCTGAAGTGGTGGAAAGGAGCCGTAAAGGCTTTCATTGTTATTCAGTAATTTACCCTCAGAGGCCTGTGAGTCTGTGGAATATAATACAACAGTTCATTTGTTATAGTTGGCACAGTGTAGTGCAGTTTAACTGTCATGTTTCAATGTGCATAGGTTTGTACTTTTATAATGCACTGTATGAAAGCAGTAGTGAGAAATAGATGTACTTCAATAATAGCTTACTAAAAAAAAGTGGTGTTATAATTACATGTATGATTGTCTTGCAAATTTAAAAGTAGCTGGATGTTTCTATTTTAATAAGGATAAAGCTATCAAATTCTAAATAGTTACATGTCTGCTTTGCATATTCAGTTTTGTTTAGAAAAATGGACTGTTTACAACTGCTTTTCCCTACTTATAACATGTGTGACTCTAGATCCTTGATTTTGTATCCTGAGGTATCATAAAAGCTGCATTGCATTGCATTGCCAGTCCAACCTGAAAGTAAATATGTCAAAAATCTGAGTGACAGAAATCAATAACCAAAGGCAATGAATGATTTGAGAGAATCAATGCATACAATTTGGACCTAATCTCTCTGGCTCTGTTGCAAGTTCCTGCGGAGTTACCATTCACACCTCAGTGCATTTCTTTGCAACTCCTCTGTACATTGCTGCAATAATGTAAATTCTGCCATTCAGCAAAACTACCAGTTCATATTGCAGTTCATTCTACACAAAAGACATTGGAGTGGATCTCATGGTCAGTGACACTCATTGATGACATTGTATAAAACTGTGCAGAGTCCTCCCTAGCCCTAACCCAACAACCTCTCCATGGCGAGAGTTCTGGCTCATTCGAGAGGGAATTTGCTCCTGATATTAACTGCAGTGAGACATAACAGTGAGAGCTGTTCAGTGCAGACAGTTGTGGCAGTAACATACACTCACTGCATCACAAAAATTCTAAAGCAGGTTGTGTAGTGGAATGGGATAAGTAAATCAAGGTTGTAGTTGATTATGTTTACATCAGCAAGGCTGAGAAAAGAACACGAGAAAGGATGTAAAGGAGAAAGACTTAGATACAGCACTAGAGAGCTGTATTGAGTAACGTGTAACTATATAAATATGAATTTATGGTTCTGAAGAGAAGGAGAGAATCTTTCTCTGAGATAAGGACAAGATACTAGAGATGAATTAACAAAAGTGATATGGTACTATAGCAGCAGAACTATATCAAAGCTGTAAGCAAAGGAATAGAGATATAGGGTCAGCATATTTTTGTACACCATTTGCAGACAATGTAGTCATGAGGTAGGGTGTGGAGAAACCTAATACTGACTTTGAGCTGTTAACCAAGTAATTGATGCATATGATAATCCAAAAGCAGATCTGATGATATAAAGAGAATGTTTAATCAATAGCCTCAGCACGAGTGAAGTAGATGGAAGTGCTTTTAAAAGAAATATATGGGGCAGGAGTCTTAGAAAATTCATTCACTGAATGAGGGCATCCTTGGCTGTGAATGCATTTATCGCCTGTCCTGAGTTGCCTTTGAAAATATAGTTGTGCCTTTTAGTCCACTTGATGTTGCTTGACCCTTAATGCCATTTGGGGAGAATTCCAGGATTTTGACCCAGTGACAGTGAAGGACTGGTGATATATTACCAAGTCAGGATGATCAGGGGGAAACTTGCAGGTAGCAGAGTTTGCAAGTATTTGCTGTCCTTGTCCTTCTAGATGGAAGTGGTTGTGGATTTGGAAGATGTTGTGTCAGGAGTATTGGTGAATTTCTGCACTGCATCTTATAGACAGTACACACTGCTGCTATGGAGTGGAGTGTTTGTGGCAGAGGGAGTGGATACTTGTGGATGCAGTGCCAATAAGGACTCGGAAGGACAGGAAACGATCTGGAATTGCCAGGTACCCACTGTGACTTTCATGTCAGGAATTGTTTCTGTCTAGTTTTTCTGTAGTGTGTTGGAGAATACGAAAATGCATGTCAATGAGGTGTGGTTAGTTACTAATAGAATGCTAATGCATGCAAATAGGCCCCTCACCACTCACTAGTGAGATTCTCATCTCATTCTTCAAAACTTAGTTGCAGAATTTGAACGTTTGTTTTCTTGACTTTCGGAATCTCATTTTTCCATTCTCACCATATTTTCCATATGATTCGCTACTGTGCATACCATTCAGAGGCTGAGGAAATTCCACCGAAAAGTTTTAAAGAGACAGACCTCAAAATTAAAAAAAGAATCGGCCAGAATTTGTTCATCCTCTTTTCACCAGTTTGGCTTAAATTTTCTCTTGGTTTCACAATTAATCTTGTTGAAAAGAATTGATAACCAAATTTCCCACGGAGCTCATTTTTCTACACTGGAGCAAGAAACAATCCAAAAATAAGCATGAATGTCAAACACTGATAGGGTCTTTGACCATGATACCTCACAATAAGAAACTCTGCCTCTACTGCCTCCGATATTATCCAGAACAGATATATGTCTGGCATGAAGACCATTTCAGCTTTCAGTTATTCTAAATACCTAGGGAACAGCTATCTGAGGAAGTTCATATGCACTAAATGTGACAGCGCTTAGGTTGCATATAGCCCTGGTTTCAGCAGAGTCAAACTCCAGATATTGTACTCAGTTGAGGTGAATCTAGATTCTGGATTAGTGGTGCTGGAAGAGCACAGCAGTTCAGGCAGCATCCAAGGAGCTTCGAAATCGACGTTCTAGGCTGTGTGACATCACATTTCTTGAAAATCCATACCAGTGCATTTCTAATGTACCAAAAGTTTGCATTTTGCAGATGGAGAGCAGATATGAAAAAGAAATATGAAGGATTTTAAGTGATAATACCACAGACAAGTCAAGTGATTGGGAAAATTCAGGTGAAGGCAAATGTTTGTGAAGAGGATACTTCCTTTTATGGGAAAATCTATACCTAAGTTGTCATTGTCATAAAAATCAGGGCTTGCCCATTTAAAAAAGATGAGACAGATTCTTTTGTTGCCTCTCAGGAGTCACGAAACTGTGAAACTCTTTCCTGAAAAGGTTTTGGAAGCAAAATCCTTGAATATGTTTAAGGCAGTGGAAAATAGATTCTTGAGAAGCAAGGGGGTGAAACGTTATCAGGGTAGGTGGGAATGTGGATTTGAGATTACAGTCAGAACAGCCACGATCTTATTGAATGGCAAAGCAAGTCCGAGGGGCTGAACACTCTACTCCTGCTCCTAATGTTACATTTTTGCAAGTTCTTTTGTTAAAAGTACAGCTGCTATTCTGTTGTGCAAAAAGGTTCACTGAAAAGCTGAACATTACAAATAAAAACCTGATTTAAAAAAAAAATCAGCAAGTTACAAATGCCACATTTGGAAAAATAGAAATATTGGAAAGGAATTTAGAAAAGACAAAAGATTGGATTTTAACTCCCAGCATTGTGAGCTGATAACATTTTAAAACATTCCGATCTGGCCCCAAGCAACTTTCAGCTCAATTCCAAACCTAACAGAGGATGGATAGCAGAGAGCAGCTGAATCATTCCCATCAGGAGGCAAGCTCGAAAAGAAGAAAGAAAAACTGGCATTTTATATCGTACTTTTCAGGATCACTGTATTCCTGAAAGTGCTTTACAGCCACAGATATATGATAATGTGCTTTGTGATATTCATTGACAGGCAAGTCATTTTTTTCTTCAAAATAGTGCAACGGAATCTTTTGCAGTCACTTGAAGAGACAAATGGGGCCTTGGATTAGCGTTGTATCCAAAACACTGCACCTTCAATTGTTTAGCAATCCCTCAGAATGGCACTGAGGTGTCAGTCTAAATTTTATGCTCAAGTCCTGGATTCAGACTTGAACTAGAATCACAGAATTGTATTACAAAGCATGAATGAACTGCACAGAGGCTGCTATTCCCATCACCAAGTCACCCTTTGCAAGGTACACTGGCTATGGCCAGCACCCTGACTGAGGAGATTGTAATTTCCTGGTTATATTGGTCAGACAGGCCCAATCAAGGACCTCATGGTAAATTAGGTTAACCTGGTTCCAATCACTACAGAGCAGAAGCAGAGCAGAAGATTGATGAGCCATTTGGCTCATCACGCCAGTGCCAGCTCTATGAGCCAGTGCCAGCTCATAATCCCTGCCTTTTCCACAATCCCTCCACATTCTCCCTATTTAAATAAACATCCAATGCCCTCTTGAATGCCTCAATTGAACCTGTCTCCACCACACTTACTTCCAGTCAATGCAGTCCAAACATGACTACTAACATTACGAAAATATTTGCCCCAGACCAGTGAGCCTGATGTTACTGGAGGGTAAGTTAGGAATTACATATATTAAGAAAGGCAAATACTGATTAGGGAATAGTCAACATGGTTTTGTGCATGGAAAATTGTATCTCAATAACTTGATTGAGTTTTTTGAAGAAGTGACAAAGAAGATTGATGAAACAGCATTGAATGTTATCTATATGGACTTCAGCAAGGACCTTGACAAGATTCTGCACAGCAGACTGGTTAGCAAGGTTAGATGCCATGGAATTAAGGGAGAGCTAACCATTTGGATATAAAATGGGCTGAAGTTAGGACACAGAGGGTGGAGTGTTGTTTTTCAGACTGGAGGCCTGTGACCAGCGGTGTACTGCAAGGATCAGTGCAGGGTCCGTTGCTTTTTGTCATTTATATAAATGATATAGGACGAATGGTTAGTAAGTTTGCAGATAACACCAAAATTGGAGGTGTAGTGGACAGTGAAGAATGTTATCTCAGAGTACAATAAGACCTTGATCAGGTGGAGTTTAATGCAAGGTGTGCAACTTGGTAAGGCAAATCAGGGCAGGACTTTACAATTAATGGTAGGGTCCTGGGGAGAGTTGCACAACAAATAGAACTTGGGGTGCAGGTTCATAGTTCCTTGAAGGTGGAGTCACAAGTAGACAGGGTAGTGAAGAATGGTTTTTGGTATACTTTATTGGTCAGTGCATCAAGTATAGGAGTTGGGAGGTCATATTACAGCTACACAGAACGTTGATGAGACCACTTTTGACAAATTGTGTTCAGTTCTGGTCTCCCTGCTATAGGAAAGATATTGTTAAACTTGAATGGATTCAGAAAAGATCTACAAGCATGTTGCCAGTTTTGGAAGGTTTGAGCTATAGGGAGAGGCTGAATAGGTTGGAGCATTGGAGGTTCGGGGCGACTTTATAAAGATTTATAAAGTCATGAGGGGCATGCTGAATAGCCAAAGTCTTTTTCCCACGATAAGGGACTCCAAAACTAGTGGGCATAGGTTTAAGATGAGAGGGGAAAGATATTAACAGGACCTATGGCACAACGTTTTCACACAGAGGGTGGTGCATATATGGAATGAGCTCCAGAGGAAGTGGTGGAGGCTGGTACAATTACAACATTTAAAAGGCATCTGGATGGGTACACGAATAGAAAGGGGTTAGAGGGATATGGGCCAAACACTGGCAAATGGGACTAGATTAATTTAGGATTTCTGGTTGGCATGGGCAAGCTGGACCAAGAGTCTGTTTCCGTACTGTACAACGTGATGACTCTATGACCACACATTTGCTTCCTTTGCAAAGCACTTTAAAACTGTGTTCTCTTATTTGCCATCCTTTTACGAGCAGGAATAATTCTGCCTATTTACTCTGTCGATTCCCCTTATGATTTTGAAAATCTCCCCGCACCCTTCACTCATTCCAACTTTTCCATTGAGTTGTCATAATTGGCATTTCTTATGGCTGGAGCCTTGTGATGCATGTGGAACTAGTTTGCCAATAGGGTTCCTTTGAATAATCACCGACAGCAGCAGCTAGTTTTCTTTTCATAGAGTGGTACGTTCAGAAATTTGAGATTATGAAAATCAGTAGGCCTGCAGCACCATTAAAAAAGTGTTTACATCCACGCAGTTAAGGTCCTTGTAATAACTAAATGTGGTCTACTCAAGTGGCCCTCTGAGTTCCAATTGCCTTCATCTGTGAATCTGACAGTCTCTTTTATATAACTAGCAAGCATGGGATCTGTTAGAAAAGATGGGGATTGGGGGAGGACTACAGCATTCCGATTCTGTGTGCCATTTTTAAATGATTAGAAGATTCAGTGAAAAGCCCTCCTAAGTCTATTCACACTGATTTCAGTGAAAGAATGTTGTACAGTGTAGACGATGCTGTAGCTATAAATTCACCTATTCTGTGGCTATGAAAACACATTGCAAAAAAGGTTTAATATTAATCAAAAATAACCAATGAAATTGTATGTAGATTCAATATAAAAATTTACTAACATTTTTCTTTATAGAGAAAAGATGGGACTTAATTTCATTTAGGAATATGCTGTTGCATCAAACTGATGGTTGAAGTAATAACACAGATGATTCTAGTTGGCAGAAAAGAAATGTGTGTTGGAAACAATACCTTGGCTCTAGCTCTGAAGCTGTCTTCAGGTGGAGCCAAATGAAAGGAAGAGAAAAATGTGTTGGCAGGAGATTCTGACAAATTCCAAAGACCAGTGGAAAGTACTCTTTGATGTACATTACACTACAATAATCCAGGTTATTAGTATAATTTTAATTGTACCCCAACAATGTAGCAGAAGAGCAAAAGTGTAAGCTAGCTTGGTTTTTTTAACTTGGAATGTCAAAACTGGAAATTGAAGTGACTGCAAATTTGAAGAATGATAAGTAAAGTTATTTTTAAAAATTGAAGCAGTACCTATTAATCATGCAAATTTAAAGAAGATAAAGCAAAAAAAAACCATAAATGACCATTTATTAAGAAATCATATTATTTCTGTTACGTTGACCTGGAACAAAGTTAAAGAGAGAAAGCTTTTCCAGCCTATAGTTTGAGAGAATTTCTGTAATAAGTATGTAAAAAGATAAGGTAAATTTATAACAAAGTCAGGAATTCCATATTGTATTTAAAATATAGCACCAAATAATACATTTCAAACAAAAGTGCCTGTCTTGAATAAAATCCATCCTCAAATGTGAACATCTGAAGTTAAGGTAAGTCTGACTGTAATTGTGTGAAAATTGCAGCTACTGCAACCCCACTACCTACAAAGCAACAAATAGCAAACTTCAAAGATGGTTGAATTCTAATAATTCGGTTCTGAAGAAGAATCCTACTGGACTTGAAACAGTAACTCTTTCCCTCCATGGATGTTTATTTTCTCCAACATTCGCTGTATTTGTTTCAAATTTCCAACATCTGCAGCATTTGACCTTTATTCAGAGATAGTTCATTGACTGAGGAGTGCTTTAAGATATCCTAAGGATGTTAATAGCCTTAGATAAATCAAATTTCTTTCTTGTCTCTAATGGATAAGCAAATGCTTGGAAATGAAAAGTACTCCTTTTAAAATCTAGTTGATTTAAATTGAAGTCAGCTTCATGCAGTTCTTTTCTTAGAGTATCTTTTAATTTTGTTATGTGATGGTTTTCAACTCAAAGGAAGGTACTTTGAAGAAAAGACAATAATTTTGGGTTATTTCACAGAAATTAGTCTTGCATGTCATTATGAATTATTACAAATTTAATTAAATCACTTACTTTCAGTGTTGAGCTACTTTCTCAATGATTTTGATGCTAACAGTATTTAGTGGGGTCATAAAAATAGACAAATGGAAATTGGCATGTATAATAAAGGCTTCTTTCACATTTTCCGTTGTTTTTGTATGTGCAGTGTGATGAGGACAGATGGAAGGAAGTCTTGCCTTTATGTGGAAATAACAAAAGGAGAATGCCATTTTTAACTTTTGGATGGTGGCAGGGTGTCCTCAGCAGTTAATCTCCACCCACATAATACTGTCTTCTTTAAAGACATCACATTACTCTGTGTTTGCCACATCATGAAGTTCTTGCATTCCAATAAATCCTTTTAGTGCCAGCACTGGAAAATGACTGCATCTGATAACTATTTTCCTGCAAAGTCATTACTTTTAAAAGAAAGGAACAAACAGATATATTTCAGTCAATGAGTTACATGTGGAATTATTTTGAATTCTGAAGAATCATACTATCTTTAAAACTATTAGTCACATATTCCTACCTTAGCCACAACAAAGCATCTGCATGATTCCAAAGTTCCACATTATTTCTAAGCTGGGATATGTTGCGCCCTTATATGATATAAAGCATGGAAATCAGATGGACAATAACAACTCGGGACTTGAAAGGAAAATATTGAATATAAAACTTGTATCATTAGAAGAAAAATGTCTCACACACTTGTGAAATCTAATGTTGTGAATGTGGGTGTGTGATTTGCCTAGTCTAAGTAAGCACTGTTGGGGAACAGACCAAGAAAACAGAGTGGCGCAACATAGACACTTCCCTTTCACTTGGGAATTTGTTACAGAATAAGCTAATGGAATAAATGTCTTCCATCTGTAAGGTTGCCACATGAAGTCATTTTGAGTAGTCTTAACCCAAGGATTGATTTTAATTGTGTCTGGATTTTGTGATGTCCAAGTTGGAAAACCAGGACACATGTGCAATACACTCATCGCCCCAGAGGACTAATCTGACCCCACTAAGAAAAGACGTTTACTTAACTGCACAGTCTGTTCATCTTTACTACAAACTTGTTGCAGCCTGACAGGGCTCAGCTGCCAGTTAAAATGCCATTGTTATCCTATTGACATCCTTGCATGTCAGTTAGCTTTTTAATGTATCTACAAGTGTCTCATCCAGAATCCAAACCTATGGTGCTAAAATCAAAGATAAAAAAAAATTATCCACAGCATGAAAATGAGCTCATTTGGTAAAAATTAGAAATGTTAGAATTAACATTGATGGGAATAAAAGATAAGTGGTGGAGGAAGTAGTACTTCTTAGATCGTCTTTCTCTGTAGATCAAACCTAGGCTCATTCTTCTGGAATACAAGAGAGATCTTCCTCCTTTTGAGTAGTCCTTCTGAATGGAGGATGAGTTGTTCCCACGTTGGTTTGATGGTTTCCGAGATGGCTGAACAGTCCAACCTATGATCAGCAGACTCTGCCACATACAGAGCAGTTGGATGGTTCAGATAGATATATCATTGGAGAGGTCTATGCACATTGTTTAATGCCTCAGCTTCACCTCTGCTTGTTCCTAAGAATGTTTCTCAATGTGTTTGGCACCTTCCCAAATGAACCTTCTCCATTTTGGTTGATCAGAGGCCAGAGACTTCTACATATCAGTGGGCTATTTGGGTGCTTTGTGAATGTTCTGAGGGTGTCTCCAAACTGTTTCTGTGTTCTGCTGAGGTTTCTTGCTGCAGTTGAGTCTGAGTACTACAGTTGATTCGGGGGTCTGGAGGCAGCCATGTCAACAATGTATACTCCCCAGTGGGGCCAGTTGAGGAATTAGCACCTTGATACAGGTCACATTGGTTTAGGAGAGAAATCTGCTATTGGACATTTATTGTTTTCACCAGATTTCGATTATCTTGTGAAGACACAGCTGATGGTACTTCACTAGTGCTTTGAAGTGCTTATTATAGATTGTTCAATCTCTGATGCATATTAAGAATATGGAGATCACTGCTATCTGGTAAACCATAAACTAAGTCTTGGCTTTGATATCCTGTTTCTCAACTTCTCTTTTCCCTATTAAGCCAAAAACTGAGGTGGCACATTGGAGATGGATTTTGACACCTATATCTGCCTCTTTGAGGCTTCCAAGTTGTGAAAAATAGTCCAAATTTCCCAGGATCTTGCATTGGTCTTAATTGATATGGGAAGGGTTTGTGCTTCAGGGCTGTTTTGAGGAAGACCCTAGTTTTCGAGGTATTTAATGAATAGTGCATTATCTTATAGAAAAAAAAATCTATAATTATCTGGAGCTCAATTTTGGTGCACCCTGCATCCTGGAGCTCAATGACTGAAGTTGAACTGATTTTAGTTTCAAATTGAAGGCAGCTTAGGTTGAATAGTTGTCTTGACTATTTTGTATGTTAAATCCATACTTGTCTGTAATATACTGAAGATGGGGTGCAGTGATACAGTGAGCAAGATGGAGAAGAGGGTCAGTGTGATCATATAGCCATTGACTAGCCCAATTTTTCATTGTAATAGGTTGTTGTGGTTCTGGATCTTGCATGGCATTATGGAGCATGTAGAGAACAGTGAGAAAATATTTGAGAGCAGGTAAATTTGAGAAGGATAGTCCATAAGTTTTTATTGTTGATAGAGTCAAAGACTTCTGTGAGACCAGAATGTCCATATCAAGCAGTTGATTGCTTATATTTTTCTTGGATTTGCAATGCAGTGAAGACGTCATCTATGGTGCTTCATAAAACCATACTGTGCCCCTTTAGTCTGCAATTACATACATTAGTAAATGATCAGGAAGTGCTTAATCCTAACATTGAAAACTCCAAACAGAAAAATTTAATTTTATAACACTCGATGATCAAAAATCTTAAAGTCTTTCAGATGAAACTTTGAAATTGTTCAAACAACCACTGATTTATGTATTGGTGTTTGAAATGAATCAAAGTTTGCTTATATGCAAACACATATAATGTGTAGGTTACATATGGGTTCTGTTCTGGAGTTGTTTGCAAGTCGATTTGTACCCAAGATGGAACACAATACAGGACAAGATAAAGGAGCCATTCATGAGTACTCGTCATATATGGCATCTTTAAAATTACACCAATAGAGTCATAGAGTCACACAGCACAGAAAAAGCCCTTCAGCCCATTGAGATTTTTGAGATCATGTTTGTAAATCAGGCATTTGTAAATCAAGGACCCCCTGCATCTATTTTACTATGTAAATTGTTGCCTGACATGTTGTTCAATGACTATCATAATAAGATGTAATGACTTGGTACCAGCTACTTGCAGTTGTGAGTAAAGTACTGTCAGCGATCCTTCTACCTGGGTTAGCCTATTGCAGTTCAGTATTTAAATGCAAGTTTCAGTTACTCTTAGGAATTTTAGGTATTACTGACAAGAGGTGGAGAAATCACATGCTTTCATTGATAAACTGTGCCAGAGTTCAACTGATTCTCCATACAAATACAGTTAGAACGTCAGTCTAGTCAGACTCAGTATAGCTCAAATATTAACTCTTTTAGAACTATTACCTTACACAACGATGATTCAGGAAACATTTCTGAATTGCTCCGAGTGTCTTGAGCAAGTCTGGGAGCAATTTTGTTTGTTCCAATTTGAAGGTGCTTTCCAGTTGGTGTTACTGAACTAAATAACTGATAATATTTTGTTCCTTAGTTTTAGAAACAGAAAGTCTTAAAGAAGCTCATTCTGCGCATGAAGAGGCTACGTTCAACTACATAACTGATGGTGAATTAAATGAATGTTCGCTGTACCCTGGACAATTGTGCCAGCATTTCTGTATGAAAACAGCAGAATCCTATGAGTGCATGTGTTTCCCAGGATATATTCTACAAGAAGATGGACACTCCTGCAAGTCAGGTGAGAGAAATCAATAATTACAGTTATCATAAGAACCATTAGAAACATTGCTTGTATCGAGCTGTCCCCAATCCCTGACTCTGGCCTTCTTCCCCTTATCCTGTATGCCCCATTCTCACCATCATTTACTTACCTGTTGCTTGGACACCTGACAATCCTGGGTTTTGATTGGATGCATTACCAACAGCTACCAGCCCTATCCTGGTGACACTAATGTCAACTTCTGATTAGCGTCCACCTTATGAAGTTGGCCTTTCTGCTCATAAGATCCTTTTTTCCAGGAAAGGTCCATCTCTTAAAGGACATTTTTAAGATGACAGGAAAAAGGTTTTAAAAAGACATAAGGAACAATTTATTTTACACAGAGAGCGGTTCATTTGTGAAATGAACTTCCAGAGGAAGTAGTGGATGCGGGTACAGTTACAACTGTTTCCTTGCTGTATGACTATATGATTATGCCCGGTGCCTAGTTAGCACAATTCATTGGGCTTCTCTGAAAGTAGGACACCTGAGGATCTCTCCTGTTCTTCACAAATGGATGATACCCAGTTGCTTCTGTTAAATACTGCTCAGAAACATTACTGCTTAAGAAGTAAATGCTCTAATCTGTGCTCTGTCTGGGCTCTTGTGACACAGTGGTAGTATCCCAACCTATGATCCAGGAGACTTAGGTTCAAAACTAACCTTCTCCACAGATGTATACCATTTTTGACCAGGTTTATTAGAAAGTGTGCCTAACCAGTGCTCCACTAAATGCTTGGATGGACAAAGGAATTCATTCTTAAGGTATTGTCGGTTGCTTATGGTAGAGATTGCCTAGATCACATTGAAGCATGTGGCTGAAGTGTATCATCTACAGGCATTGTGCTTGTGTTAGGTAGACTTGGGAGTGCCTCAGCCTACATATTCTGATATGCTGGGAACAGGAAGGTGAGTGTTTTGCTCCTACTCTTTTGCCTAAATTAACTCAATGCAATGATGCAAGATTAAAAACTGATCCAATGTCTAAAATCACAACTCAGACTGTGCTGGATTTTGGATTGGGCAGGAGAGCCATCAGTTTGGTTAGGGAGGGATGTGATGTAGTGTGGTAGTAGTATCACTGGACTAGTAATCTAGTAAACCCAGGTTGATGGTCTGGAGACATGAGTTCAAATCCTACCATGTCAACTAGTAGAATTTAGATGCAATTATTAAGTCTGGTTTCAATAATGGTGACCATGTCAACCATCATCAATTGTTGTAAAAACACTTGTAGTTCATAAGATCCCAGATGTTGGTGAATTTTGGTTTTAGTTCTGTGATGGTATTTTAAGAGGTCAGCAAGTTATGTGGAAAAGTGACCTAACTGCATAACTTCCAAAAAAGTATGTGACTCAATTAAATGCTTAGAAGGATACTTGCAACCTTAATAAATGAAATATTTACACTGCCGATTTTATGACAGACAGAGAGAACAGACTAGGAACCACTAGTTTAGTTTAAGTTCATACAGCAATCAAACTTTCAGTTCAGGGGATCAGTTTTAGCCCAGCAGAAGAGTTTGAAGTCTGTGGGCAGAAAAATGCCATTTTGGTGCAACAAACAGGGTAAAACCTATACAATTAATGGTAGTGCCTTAGGTAATGTTGTAGAGCAGAGCGACCTAGGGGTTCAGGTACATAATTCTTTGAAGTTTACATCACGTATTGACAGGGTAGTTAAGAAGGCATTTATTATGATTCCCTTAATTGATCAGTCCTTTTGAGAATAGAAATTAGGAAGTCATGTTCAGGTTGTAGAGGACATTGATGAGGCCTATTCTGCAGTACTGTGTGCAGTTCTCGTCGCCCAGTTATAGGAAGGATATTATTAAGCTGGAGAGGTTTTCAGAAGAGATTTACAGGATGTTGGCAGGTATGGAGGATTTGCATTATAAAGAAAGGCTGGATAGACTGGGACTTTTTTCACTGGACCATAGGAAGTGGAGAGGTGACATAAGTTTATAAAATCATGAGAGTTATAGGTAGGGTTAATGGTAGATTTTTTTTTTACCAAGCATGGGGGATTTCAAGATTAGGGGACACATTTTTAAGGTGAGTAGAGAGAGATTTAAAAAAGACATGAGAGCAAACATTTTATAGAGATTGGTTTGCATGTGGAATGAACTTCTTGAAGAAGTGATGGATATGGGCACAATTACAAAGTATTAAAGACAAGTGGATAAGTACACAAATAGGAAAGGTTTAGTGGTATATGGGCCAGGAGCTTGCACGTGGGACTAGTTTAGTTTGAGATTATGTTGGACCAAAGGGTCTGTTTAATTGCTGTATGACTCTATGATACCAGTAAATGAAGTCTTCAAGCTGTGAGAGTTTGTGTATAAGCTTTAAAGTCGAAAGAACTGTAAAAAACCTACTGAGGCCTGCACAGCTGGAGAGAATGTTTAAAACTGAAAATAGTCAGTTCAGTAAAGCAAAAAGGAGTTGGGGTTGGGGTGATATTTACTGGGGTTGAGTATCTGTAAAGGATATTGCTAGAATGTAGCCTGACACTTTGTTTTGCTGTTTATGTTACGACTTTTTGAAACTAGCTTTAGCTTTGATCTCTTTTCCTTTCTATAATAAACTTGTGTTCTTAAAGAATATTTGCAGACTCATGGGAATATGTTCAGTGACAATTCGCCACAGTAACCAACTGCAAGGATTATCAAGCCAGGTTTCTTCTGGAATCTACCTTATCCACTATTGTTGTCAGTTGTGATCATAAGAAAATCTGCAGTGCTTATTTGGCTGCTCTAAATGTGACTCCATATGCACAACAATATGGCTGGCTCTTAACTGCCCATTGAATTGGCCTAAACAGTTAATCAGCTCAAAGGCAATTAGGGATGGGCAACAAATGGTGGCGTTGCGGGATGCCAATACACCATTAAGAACAAGCAAAATTGGGCTCATAGAAGAGAGTAAAGATCCATTAAATCTCACCAGTTCCCTACTCACTCGTAATTTATAAGGAATAACTCAGAAAATGTAGCCTTCACTGCTTTTTTAACAGAAATTAGAGCAATTTTGCTTGTTATCCTCTCCAAGATTTAGAATGTGCAAAAATGTAAGTTGACTAGAATTAAGATTTGTATTATGGCCAGACAGCTGGAACCAATTGGAGATTTTAGTTTTGCCTGAAGTAATTGCCTTTTCCTTCGTATTTTACATAAAACTAAATAAATAATTTTGCCAAGAGAGTGCTGTGTTATCTTGAATATCTCTTTTTTGTTAGTGCTAAGATTGCCAATTGTTAATTGTAAAGGCAGGTTTTTATTCTAAATGCATGAGTAGTCAGTAACAGCTTGAGGCTGCCCACACACAGCTAAGGACCCTAACACATCAGCAAACATGGCAATGAGATCTGTTTCAGTACAAAACGTCGTATCGTTCAGTTCCTTTCTGTGTCATGGGTTTAAATCCAACCCAGAAAGAGGAAATGGAAAAGAAAACTCACTTATTCAAAAAACTTTGACTGTTACTTAAGTATTTTGAAGTCATTTTCTCAACTGACTTAAGACCAGGGAACTTGTCACTAATCTTCATGCTTCAGAAGCAGAGATGCTCATTTCAAATACTCAGACTTGGCACATGCATAATTGACAAAATAGTGTCTTTCTGTGCTGGATGTCTCTTTGATAATAGATAATTTTTTGCTGAACATGACTTCCTAATTTCTATGGTCCAGTGAAAAAAGTCCCAGTCTATCCAGCCTTTCTTTATAATGCAAATCCTCCATACCAAAAATTTTGCAAGACTAAATAATATTGAAATTTTTTTCTGAAACACTGATGCAACTTTCCTATTTTTGGAGAATATGGAGTTTTTTTTGTCTCATATATTTTTGTTTCTTAGTTCTTTGAGTAAAAATGGGAGAAGACGTATTTACCTCAGAAGCATTATCCCATTCATGCAACTACTCACCTACCAAACATACAGCATAAACATAATACATAAAATATTTTAGACAGAACTAATTATCTATTAAGTAGGGTACCAGTGGCATAATACTTGTCCCATTAATTTAATACAATGATCACGTATCGAAAAGTTCAACTGTGGAGCATAAAGGTATTGTAAGCCTACAAGCTAAGTGTTTTCAGTTCTGTAACAATGGTCTCAATTTTGCGATCAGAATACAATGAGGCTCAAGGCATTTACTGTTATTTCCATGTAAATTGCACAGCAGCTGTAGGTGAGGGCCAAGTATGTGGTTAAACATAGTACACAAACACTACTGACTAGGTTATGTAGCTGAAAATGTTACTTTGCTGTCTGACTTATGATTGAAATGCATTGAGTAGAAGATGCAGCATTTGCAAGGTGGAAATAAACTTAGTTTGCCGCAAATCTGTTAACTTTACCCTTTTCCTGCTTTGAACAATGCAATCAATGATAATTACTGTTAAATTACCGTATATACTCGAGTAATAGTCAATCTCATGTAAAAGTCAACCCCGTATTTTTGGCCAAATAACCTGGAATATTCCACATATCTCATGCAAAGGTCGACCCTAGTTCTTCACTGATAACCGATCAATGTTTATGAATCAGTGTGCCAGCCGTCACGTCGTGTTCCAGTTTTCCAGTCTGCCAGTTGTTCTGCCCTGCTCCCAGTCTTCAAGTCCGCTGGCTGTTGTGTTCCACTCCAGGCGTTCAGAATTATCATAATTTTTTTTTGTTCAGAGATCAGTTGGGCTTTTGCTAATGATACAGTCTGAATTTTGATGGCCATCAATTTCAGCCCTTCAAAAGTAGTATCCATGTAATAGTCGACCTTATAAATTTAACCTTAGAAAGTAGTCAAAAAATGCAACTATTACTCAGGTATGTACAGTATATTTTACTTTGAGAATTAACTATTACATCTCTCTTTCCTTCATCATTTAATTAGTATTTATTTTTTAAAAATATATAATTCATAAATTTTTCAGTGTTTTTAATTTCTACTTTTTTTCTCTCTCTCTAGCTTATTTTCCTTCTGCCTCTATATTTCTGTTGCTGTATTGGGTCTGCATTGAATTAAATTTCTCTAATTCTCTTTTCCTTCTTGGTTTTTGCACTATTTATTTAAGAAATAGTTCCTCTTCCTCTGGATTTAAGTTTCTGCATGCTTGGTATCCCTCAATGAGATATTATCAACAGACAATTCTAGCAGCTTGTGATATAAAAAATGTTCAAATCTAAATGTGCCGGGACAAGTGTAACAATTGGCAAATATCGCTGGATTCCCTGCCATAGCAAATTATGGTTTATTAACATACCTGGCCTTACTTCAGAGGAGGTAAATCAAGGTTTCATTTGTGCCAGACATTAAAAACAGATCTGCAATCTATTATTCTTTACAAGAAACTCTGTGCCAACACCTGAAAATGTCACCTGCTGTAAGAGAATTAGATTAGATTCCCTACAGTGTAGAAACAGGGTCTTCAGCCCAACAAGTCCACATCAACTGTCCGAAGAGTAACCCACTCAGACTCATTCCTCTACCCTATATTTACTCTGGACTAACACAGCTATTACTATGGGCAATTTAGCATGGCCAATTCACCTGGCTTACACATCTTTGGATTGTGGGAGGAAACCAGAGCACCCGGAGGAAACCTGCACAGACACAGGGAGAATGCAAATTCCACACAGGCAGTTCCCCAAGGTGGGATTTTAACCCAGGTCCCTGGTGCTATGAGGTAGCAGTGCTAACCACTGAGCCACCATGCTACCCTGAATTAATTGGAGGTTCCTTGACAAAAATGCCAAAATCATTTGAAACCCGAATTCTTCTTGAAGACTACTTAGTGCATGTCACAAGGGCTGCAATGTCCTCAATTTTAATTAGGTGGCTACCTTTTGAAGTGGCATTGTCCCATTTCCACCAGACGGGAACCCTGAAAACTTATTCCAATGAGTGCTATCGACATGATTTTGTTCAATGGTTCAGGTTGGAGGTGCATGTTTAGTGACTGCATTACAGATCCACAACTATTTCTAGTTTACATAAATGATCTGGATTTATAAACTCAGCGCAGACTGGTCATAATTGCAAATGATACCAAGTGAAAATGAACTGTGCAATCAGAAGAGACAGCTTTGAAATTGTCTAATGAATTGAACAAATTATCAGCAGACAGAATGATAGCCAAAAAAAATCAGAGAATTGTAAGGACTGACACATAAGAAGGAAAAATAAATGAGATGAAATAGCTGAGAATAAAGTGGAAAGTGACTTGGAGGTCTTGAGTTGGATCAATATTAAATATGTACAACAGATGCAGAATGCCAATGAGTAGAGTCAATGCAATGTTGATCTAGAAAAGTAAAGCAATAGAACATAAACCAGAGGAGTTAATGCATAAACTGTACAACATTCTGTGAAGATTGCATCTTGAATACTTTATCCAATTCTACTTGCCAACAGATGAGAGATGTTTATATACTGGAGGTATTGCAGAAATGGACGAGGAAGCTAATCTTCAGTATTTGGGCCTGAGTTTTCTGTTGTTGCCGTCTGTCAGAGAATGACATACCATGATTTGTTTGTCTTGACCAACTTCACATATCCACAATAGCTCACCTGCAACCAGTCGGTGGCATCCATAATCCAATTAATCCTCAGCCCCCCTTTCTGATGCTCTCCACTTTTTCTTCCAGAAGAGACCTCAATAGCTTTCCAATTGTGGACAAATGACAAAAACATTGACTGTTTTGGATGTCACTTTTGATTTATTTTTGCTGTTTCTGTTTGTCTTGATCTGGAAATGGAATTTAGAGTTATTAAGAAGGAATACATTGACTTGGACTTTCCAGTTTAGGACACATGTAGCTCGGGTATCTTGTAGGGGTATACAAGTTTTTAGGGTTATTGAGAAAAACTGAGCCAAAAAAAAAGCAAACTAACGGATTCAGAGTTCAACTAATAAAAGATAATGTTAATGTTGGATTAAGGAAATACTTCATTCAAATGATACATTTTATTTTTATGAAACATTTTTCTAGATAGAGTAGTCAAGATAAAATCCACAAAACCACTGAAAGGTCCCTGGATGGGATTTTGTGTTGTGGGATGCTAAGAGTCTCTTTATATATGTATTGTATATCATTATTTTTAATTACCCTATGAACCCGGTGTGATTATTTATTAGGCGAATATTGTGAGTAAACTGTGGAGCCAACTCAATAAATCTTAATGCAATCTAATTATGCATAGAAGATGTTCTTTGGTTTACTTAGTGTGTCAACTTGCAAATGAGTTAACATAATTTTGTCTTGAGATCTGTTATAATTTCCCTCCTTACTTATCTGGAAGAATTCATGTGTGGAGCGATATTGTTCTTGGTTCTGTGACAATGAATTAGGTTTTCTATGCAATTTTGATACGTATTTTCAAACATTACATAATTTTCCTGGCATTCTTTGTTTCCTTGTGGATAAGTTTCCTGTGTTGTTCAGACAATATTTAACATTCATTTTGCCCCTGACTGTCTGGTAAGAATGTAAAATGTGCTGGATACAGTGAAGGGGAGAGATTAACTGTCAAGTACTCTATTTCATACATATTTTAATTCCCAACATATTTTTAACTTTAAAAACTGAATTAATAAGAGTAAATTTAACCGTAATGATTGGCAAGCCCAGTTTAAAATCTGTTTAAATTATTTAAAGCCTTGTCCAATGATTTGGCAGTTACAGTCAAATTAGTGACTTAGTTGCTACAAAACTGAAGGGAGAGGGCCTAGCCATCCTGATTGCCATTTGACATTCGAATGACAGCTATTCTTTCCACAGAGCCCATGCTAGTGTGAAACTTTGGCATGATGGAATGAAGAAACATCAGAAGATGTAAAGACTTCTGTCAGTTTGTAACCTTATAGAGTCACAGAGATGCACAGCACGGAAACAGACCCTTCGGTCCAACTTGTCCATGCCGACCAGATATCCCAACCCAGTCTAGTCGCAAATGCTAGCACCTGGCCCATATCCCTCCAAACCCTTCCTATTCACATACCCATCCTTTTAAATGTTGCAATTGTACCAGCCTCCACCACTTCCTCTGGCAGCTCATTCCAGCAGCTCATTCCATACACGTACCACCCTCTGCATGAAAACGTTGCTCCTTAGGTCTCTTTTATATTTTTCCCCTCTGATCCTAAACCTATGCCCTCTAGCTCTGGACTTCCCCCACCCCAAGGAAGAGACTTTGTCTATTTATCCTATCTATACCCCTGTGTTTGTGTGTGAAATGGGCTGCCAGAGGAAGTGGCAGAGGCTAGTACAATTGCAACATTTAAAAGGCATCTGGATGGGTATATGAATAGGAAGGATTTGGAGGGATATGGGCTAGGTGCTGGCAAGTGGGACTAGATTAGGTTGGAATATCTGGTTGGCATGGATGAGTTGGACTGAAGGGTCTGTTTCCATACTGTACATCTCTATGACTCTATAATTTTGTAAACTTCTATAAGGTCACCCCTCAGCCTCTGATGCTCCAGGGAAGACAGCCCCAGCCTGTTCAGCCTCTCCAAATAGCTCAACTCCTCCAACCCTGGCAACATCCTTGTAAATCTTTTCTGAACCCTTTCAAGTTTCACAACATCTTTCCAATAGAAAGGAGACTAGAATTGCATGCAATATTCCAACAGTGATCTAATGAATGTCCTGTACAGCCACAACATGACCTCCCAACTCCTGTACTCAATACTCTGACCAATAAAGGACAGCATACCAAATGGCTTCTTCACTATTCTATCTACCTGTGACTCCACTTTCAAGGAGCTATGAACCTGCACTCCAAGGTCTCTTTTTTCAGCAACACTCCCCAGGACCTTACCATTAAATGTATAAGTCCTGCTAAGATTTGCTTTCCCAATGTGCAGTATCTCTCATTTATCTGAATTAAACTCCATCTGCTAGTCCTCAGACCATTGGCCCACCTGGTCCAGATCCTGTTGTAATCTGAGGTAACCCTCTTCGCTGTCCACCACACCTCCAATTTTGGTGTCATCTGCAAACTTACCAACTATACCTCTTATGTTCACATTCAAATAATTTATATAAATGATGAAAAGTAGTGGACCCAGCACTGATCCTTTTGGCACTCCACTGATCACAGGCCTCCAGTCTGAAAAACAACACTCCACCACCACCTTTGAGCCAGGTGTGTATCCAAATGGCTAGTTCTCCCTGTATTCTGTGAGATCTAACCTTGCTAACCAGTCTCCCATGAGGAACCTTGTCAAACACCTTACTGAAGTCCACATAGATCACATCTACCACTCTGCCCTCATCAAGCCTCTTTGTTACTTCTTCAAAACCTCAATCAAGTTTGTGAGACATGATTTCCCATGCACAAAACCATGTTGACTACCTCTAATCAGTCCTTGCCTTTCCAAATACATGTACATCCTGTTCCTCCTGTTCCCTCCAACAACTTGCCCACCACTGATTTAGATTACAGTGTGGAAACAAGTCCACACTGACCTGCCGAAGCGCAACCCACCCATACCCCTACATTCACCCCCTACCTAACACTACGGGCTATTTAGCATGGTCAATTCACCTGACCTGCACATCTTTGGACCGTGGGAGGAAACCGGAGCACCCGGAGGAAACCCACGCAGACATGGGAAAAACGTGCAAACTCCACACAGTTAGTCGCCTGAGGCGGGAATTGAACCCAGGTCTCTGGCGCTGTGAGGCAACAGTGCTAACCACTGTGCCACCGTGCCGCCCAATGACATCAAGGTCTATAGTTCCCTGACTTGTCTTTTCACATTTCTTAAAAAGTGGCACTACGTAAGCCAACCTCTAGTGTCCCAGCATCTGACCTGTGACTATCGATGATACAAGTATCTTAGCAAGAGCCCCAGCAATCACTTCTCTAGCTTCCCACAGAGGTCTAGGATACACATGGTCAGGTCCTGGAGGTTTATTCACTTTTATGCATTTCAAGACATCCAGCACTTCCTCCTCTGTAATGTGGACATTTTGCAAGATGTCACCATCTCTTTCCCTACATTTCATATCTTCCATATCCTTTTCCACAGTAAATACTGATGCAAAATACTCGTTTAGTATCTCCTCCATTTTCTGCGGCTCCACACAAAGGCCACCTTGCTGATCTTTGAGGGGCCCTATTCTCTCCCTACTTCCCCTTTTGTCCTTAATATATTTGTAAAAACCCTTTGGATTCTCCTTAACTCTATTTACCAAAGTTATCTCTTGCCCCCTTTTTGACCTCCAGATTTCTCTATTAAGTATACTCCTATTTCCTTTATACTCTTCTAAGAATTCACTCGATCTATCCTGTCTATACCTGACATATGCTTCCTTCTTCTTCCTAACCAAACCTCAATTTCTTTAGTCATCCAGCATTCCCTATATCTATCAGCCTTTCCTTTCACCGTAACAGGAAGATACTATCTCTGGGCTCTCGTTATCTCATTTCTGAAGGCTTTCCATTTTCCAGCCATCCCTTTACCTGCGAACATCTGCCCTCAGTCAGCTTTTGAAAGTTCTTGCCTAATGCCATCAAAGTTGGCCTTCCTCCAATTTAGAACTTCAACTTTTAGATCTGGTCTATCCTTTTCCATCATTATTTTAAATCTAATGGAATTATGGTCGCTGGCCCCAAAGTGCTCCCCCACTGACACACTCAGTCACCTGCCCTGCCTTATTTCCCAAGAGTAGGTATGGTTTTGCACCTTCTCTAGTAGGTACATTCACATACTGAATCAGAAGATTTTCTTGTACACATTTAACAAATTCTTCGCCATCTAAACCCTTAACACTATGGCAGTCCCATTCTTTGTTTGGAGAATTAAAATCCCTGACCATAACCACCCTATTATTCTTACAGATAGCTGAGATCTCCTTAAAAATTAGTTTCTCAATTTCCCTCTGACTATAATACAATCCCAAAAAGGTGATTATCCCTTTCTTATTTCTCAGTTCTACCCAAATAACTTCCCTGGATATATTTCTGGGAATATCCTCCCTCAGCACAGCAGTAATGCTATCCCTTATCAAAAATGCCACTCCCCCCATATCTCTTGCCTCCCTTTGTATTCTTCCTGTCGCATTTGTATCCTGGAACATTAAGCTGCCAATCTTGTGCATCCCTGAGCCACATTTCTGTAAATGCAATGAAATCCCAGTCCCATGTTCCTAACCATGCTCTAAATTAATCTGCCTTCCCTGTTAGGCCACTTGCATTGAAATAAATGCAGTTTAATTTATCAGTCCTACCCTGTTCTCTGCTTTGTCCCTGCCTGCCCTGACCGTTTGACTTGCTTCTGTTCTCAACTGAACCAACTGCACCAGTCTCAGATTGATCTCTTTCCTCACTACCTCCCTGGCTTCCAACTGCCCCCACCTTACTAGTTTAAATCTTCCTGAGCAGCTCTAGCAAATTTCCCTGCCAGTATATTAGTCCCCTTCCAATTCAGGTGCAATCTGTTCTTCTTGTACAGGTCACTTTTACCTCAAAAGAGATTCCAATGATCCAAAAATGTGAATCCTTCTCCCATACACCAGCTCCTCAGCCATGCATTCATCTGCTCTATCCTCCTATTCCTGCCCTCACTAGCTCGTAGCATTGGGTGTAACCCAGATATTACTTCTCTCGAGGATCTCCTTTTTAAATTCCTGCCTAACTCTCTGTAATCTCCCTTTAGAATCTCAACCTTTTCCCTTCCTATGTCGTTGGTTCCAATGTGGACAATGACCTCTTGCTGGCCCCTCTCCCCCTTGAGAACATTCTGCACCCTCTCTGAGACATCCTTGATCCTGGCACCAGGGAAGCAACACATTCTTCTTATTTTTCACTGCTGGCCACAGAAATGTCTGTCTGTACCTCGGATTAGAGAGTCCCCTACCACAATTGATCTCTTGGAACCCGACGTACCCCTCATTGTATTAGAACCAGTCTCAATACCAGAAACTTGGCTGTTTGTGCTACGTTCCCCTGAGAATCCATCACTCTCTACATTTTCCAAAACAGCATACATGTTTGAAATGGGGATAGCCACAGAAAACTCCTATACTAACTGCCTACTTCTCTTACCTTTCCTGGAGTTAACCCATCTATGTGACTGTATCTGCGACTTTTCCCCCTTCCTATAACTGCTATCTATCACATCCCCTTGCTCTTGTAAATTCCTCATTGCCTCTAACTGTCTCTCCAATCGATCCATTCGATCTGATAGGATTCGCAACCAATGGCAATTATTGCAGATATAATCTGCAGTACCCCGTAAACTCTCCTTAAACTCCCACAAATGACAAGAACAGCATATCATTCTCCTAAAGGCCATTTTTGCTCCTTCACAATCTACAGACCCAGAAAATAACTCCATCTTATTCCTCTACAAAACACTGCTCCAGCCTAACTTAACACTTATAGCTTATGTTTTGTTTATTCAAAAAACATACCTCAAAAAACATATAATCAAGAAAGAATCCACTCTATTCACTACTGCAGACGTTCTGTAGGCCATACTTAAAAATATCCACTTATGTGTTTCTGTGCTGTGACCTCTGCCAAACAAGTTTCTCCAAATTAGTTGTGAATTTCATGTTTGTAAATTTTTCCAGACGCACTCTGATGCCCAGCAATACATGAATTCAAACAGCAAAGGCAGTAACTGTGCAGGTTCACTGTGGTGTCAGTTTCTTTCTCTTTCTCTCTCTCCCGCAATGACCACACCATGTGCTTCCTTTGTCTGTTGCTCTCCGTTTTAAAACTGCTGTTGTTTTGACATTTTTTCTCCAAAGTTCCAAAACAATGCAACAGCATATAAAACAATAATTGCTGCTCCTGGAGTTGGAGGAAATCACCTCCAACACCTAAAATACCTCAAAAAAAAAAGGAGCAGCTGTTACAGCCAGAAGTTTTTCCCGACCTCCATCTTGGATTACCCAGATTCTTTTATGAGACAACAAAGAAAAGTATACCCCACAACCTTCACATTCCTTTTTGCCTTACTCTCCTTATCAGCACCGCCATGTTCTCATTCAATTCTTATTTATCTATTCATCTCCTCACTTCACCCCCAAGTCCCAGTCATACAGCTTAGTTATGCCATAGTCACACACATCCTCCATTGAAACCAGAGTAGTGAGGAAATGACTTCACTTGCAATACTCCTTCCTCTCCAATAGTCTTTCACCTCCCATCCTGATATGTTGAGTTTCCCCCTTCACAATTTTGCCCCTTCTGCATCCCAGCATGCCACCACCCATCTCCAGAATTGCCTTTCCCAGTTTCCTCCCCACAGCACTGGCCTGATAACCAGCCCCCTCCCCCACCATTTAAATTTCAGTGACCTGACCTCCTGGACTGACCATGGTCCACCCTCTGAATGACTTTAAAAGACTATCCCAACTGATGAATGACCAGACCCCTGTGTAATCTCTGTCCAGTTTTCTGACTGCCTCCCTGCTATTCTCTGGCCTAGTTGCTCCATACATACAGGATTGACTATGGCCCACTCCCTGGACTGTGGTGCCAATGATCCCCAGACCCCAATCACCTGACTGGCCAATAGTCAAGTCCCTGGATTGATAGTGGATGATGCCCTTACCTCACTATACCTGTACCCACTGACTCAAGACCATTCCCCCTTGACTTCACTGGGAACTACTCCCCTTAGACCTTTGATACATGGTCATTTGGCTAAAGCACACGCTGTGTGTTTGCCACATACACAGCCGGGACATGCTGTAGGCATGACATTGACATAGTATTGTGCCATATAGCAACATGGCCACCCAGTTAACATATCAGAGCAAAAATCAAAAGCTGGCTGCCAAATTTCTGTACTAAAAGGCAAGGTAAGTCAGAAGCACTGTTAATCTGTGGTTGTGAATGAAGTGGCAGGATTTAAAAAAGCATGGCATGGCAAGGGAGAGATGCTGTGCATATCCAAGTTGGTGCCAAGTGAGTGAGAGTTAAGAGAGCAAGCTTAGAATTCTGAGGTGCACTCAGATCCAATCTATATGATGCGTGCCTGTCCATTCTCACAAGTGACCTGGCAACAACATAACAATGCATTGTATCAATGCATTCCAAAGTGCAGTATTGAAATGGAGAACTACTCTGACTGAGTCAGAGATGTGCCATGATGTGGTCCATGCCTGATACCCATCTCCAGAGATAAACAATGTAGGAGGTCCTACATTTAGGAATTGTTAGGGACTGCTGGTCAACGTGGAGGCCCAGTCCAGAGGAACAAGCAATGGGCAGGAATAGACAGGTTTATTCAGATTTTCAAGTCAGGAATTGTCGGCATCTAGTTTATTTCTACTATCTAGGAGAACCGCCAACTGCAAATAAGTGAGTTGGGAATAGGTAAAGTACTGAGATGTTAATATATGCAGATGGACCTCACATTGCTTACTAGTGAGATTCTCATCCTGCGTTTCAAACGTTGGTTGTAGAATTGGAATTCTTTCTCTTGATGTTGAGAATCTCAGTTTTCTGATCTCACTAATTAATCCCAACTGACTCGTCATTTGGAGGCAAGGATGATTCAACCTGAGGTATTTTTAAACTTTAATTATCTTGAAATTGTTGATATAGCAATCATACAACATATTTTGATGATTAAATTTTATATTGAAATGTTAAGCTCATATTTATTTCATGGCCTATATATCGATATTTGATACAGAGTATGAAGATGAGGAAAACAGTTTCACTGAAGCAAAGACTACTCAAGTAGCACAAACTGGAACATCTGTTAAAATGGATCGCTGTAAAGGTATGCTTGTATTAAGAATAATATTGTCAAATTCGCACTTAGAATCTTGCTGGAAGAAGGACATATTGGTTTATAGCATGCTCAATAGATGTGACTTCTACTTTGTTCAGAAGAACTTCACATGTATGTAGGGTTTAAAGGAAAGTTTCCAGATGAAAGGCTTTTGCCCGAAACGTCGCTTCACCTACTCCTCGGATTCTGCTTGACCTGCTGTCCTTTTCCAACACCCCACTCTTGACAGATTTCCAGCATCTGCAGTCCTCACTTTCTCCCTTTGAAGGAAAGATGTCTCTTAAACATGTGTCATTGACGAAGCAGAAACTTGTTTGTAAAAAAATCCTGGATAAAGTGAACACATCAAATCAGAATATCATAAGACCATAAGACCATAAGACATAGGAGTGGAAGTAAGGCCATTCGGCCCATCGAGTCCACTCCGCCATTCAATCATGGCTGATGCGCATTTCAGCTCCACTTACCAGCGTTCTCCCCGTAGCCCTTAATTCCTCTAGACAACAAGAATCTATCAATCTCGGCCTTCAACTGGACTTCATTGAGTTGTAGAAATGAGTTGAGTTGCTATAAATGTGTTTTGCTTATTGCTGATGTCTTTTCGAAGTGGATTGAAGCCTACCCTCCTCCTAACGCTACTGCTGAGACTGTGGTGAAGATTTTGTTTAAGGAAATAATTCCCTGCTTCAGTATACCTGCGTGCATTAGCTCGGACAATGGACCACACTTTGTAGGTAATATTAACGGAGAACTCTGTTCCCAGCTTTGTATTTGTCAGCAACTGCATGGTGCTTATCATCCTCAGG